>NC_141002.1:89195443-89734479 GCF_052327205.1 Somniosus microcephalus | reverse complement strand
CCCCAGTCGCTCTCTCTTCCCCCCCAGTCGCTCTCTCTCTTCCCCCCCAGTCGCTCTCTCTCTTCTCCCCCCAGTCGCTCTCTCTGTTCCCCCCCAGTCACTCTCTCTCTTCCAACAACAACATGCCCTCGAAAAAGCCTTGGCACCGCCGGGCACTCCAGCTAGTCTATATATATAAAAGGATCGATCTGTCTGTCTGTCTGTCTGTCCTCTGGAGTGCGTCTGTCCGGCTATGCACTTGAAAGTTATAGAGCATACCTACGCGTGCGTTACCTCCAAAGAAAGCTTACGGTTCCAGGACGGTCGTAAGCATATTTACTTTTCGCTCGGACGAAAATTGTTCACGCCTTATGCAAAAAACCTTCAAAATTAAACTCATTATCTGCTAATTAGCATTGATTGACTGACGTCAAGGTTCGACCAATCCTGTGCCGTCACGATTGACCAATCCTACAGTTCAGTTGCCTGATGGTTGGCCAATCGCTGCGTCTGTGGGCGGGACTAATCGTTTTCATCTCAGGGATCTGGCAGCCATTGCCTCAAGCTAAAAACCCCATTTACTTCCAGCTCAAAATCTGCTCATCCAGCTTCGAAAATGTTAGTATCTCTTTTAAAAATAACATAAGATTTACCAAAAATGTTTTATAAGTACTTTCACTTTCATCTTTCAAGGTATTAAAAGGTAGAAATGTTGCCCGGCAGCAGATTGAGAGAGGGACACAGAGACAGGGCCCAAAAGCCTGGGACTCGATTTAAAATGTTGCCCGGCACCAGATTCACAGAGGGACACAGAGAGGCCCCAAAGCCTGGGACTCGATTTAAACCGCCCGGCCCAAAACAGCCCTGGCAAAGCCGGGCTCCCCCAGCTAGTGTATATATATATATATAGCCTGATTCTCAGATGTATTTGCAACCTAACATCTGTCATACGTGCTCTTTTTCTGCTTCATCATATTCGCTATCTCTTTCGTCATCCAGGGAGCCCTGACTTTAGTTATTCTGCCTTTCCCCTTAGTGGGAATGTACCTCAAATGTACCTGAACTATTTCCTCTTTAAAAACAGCCCATTGTTCCATTACAGTTTTGCCTGCCAATCTTTGATTCCAGTTTACCTGGGCCAGATCTGTTCTCATCCCACCGAAATTGGCCTTCCCCCAATTAAATATTTTTACTCTAGATTGCTCCCTATTCTTTTCCATAGCTAATCTAAACCTTATGATACTATGATCACTGTTCCCTAAATGTTCACATACTGACACTTGCTCCACTTAACCTACCTCATTCCCCAGAACCAGATCCAGCAATGCCTCCTCCCTCATCGGGCCGGAAACATACTGATCAAGAAAGTTCTCCTGAACACATTTCAGAAATGCTTTCCCTTCTCTGCCCTTAACACTATTATGATCCCAGTCTATATTAGGATAGTTGAAGTCCCCCATTATCACTACTCTATAGTTCTTGCACCTCTCTGTAATTTTCCCACAAATTTGCTCCTCCATATCTTTCCCACTATTTGGTGGTCCATAAAATACACCTAGTATTGTAATGGCACCTCTATTATTTCTTAACTCTAGCCATATAGATCCTGTCCTTGACCCCTCCAGGACATCCTCCCTCTCCAGTACTGTAACATTCTCAACCAATACTGCCACACCACCTCCTATCTTTCCTTCCATATCTTTCCTGAACACTTTATAACCAGGAATATTTAATACCCAATCCTGCCCTTTTTTGAGCCAGGTCTCCATTGTTGCCACAACATCATATTCCCATATGGCTATTTGTGCCTGCAGCTCACTTACCTTGTTTACTACGCTTTGTGTGTTCACATACATACACTGTAAACCCATCTTAGACCATCCTGTATTCTCTCTTAGTTTGACCCCCACCAAATACCTTACTATTTCTTACTTTAGTGCTCTCTGCCTCTCCCAGCACTTTATTTCCCCTTTCTAATGTTACATCCTGGTGCCCATCCCCCTGCCAAATTAGTTTAAACTCTCCCCAACAGCACTAGCAAACCTCCCCATGAGGATATTGGTACTGGCTCTGTTGAGGTGCAACCTGTCTGGCCTGTACAGGCCCCACCTCCCCCAGAGCCAGTCCCAATGCCCCAGGAATCTAAAGCCCTCGCTCCTGCACCATCTCTCCAGCCACGCAATCATCTACGCTATCCTCCTCTTTCTATACTCACATGTGTGTGGTGTCCGGAGTAATCCGGAGATTACTACCTTTGAGGTCCTGCTTTTTAATCTCATTCCTGGCTCCCTGAAATCTGCTTGCAGAACCTCATCCTTCTTTCTACATATGTCGTTGGTACCGATATGGACCACGAACTCTGGCTGTTCAACCTCCCACCTCAGAATGTTCTGCAGCCATTCGGTGACATCCTTGACTCTGGCACCAGGGAGGCAACATACTATCCTGGAGTCACGTCTACGGCTGCAGAAACGCCTGTCTGCTCCTCTAACTATTGAATCCCCTACCCACTATTGCTTTCCCACTCTTCTCCCTCCCACCCTGTACAGCTGAGCCACCCGTGGCGCCTCAGACTTGGCTCTGGCTGTACTTCCCAGAGGAACCATCCCCCTCACCAGTACTCAGCACCGAATACTGGTTGGAGAGCGAGAGGCACTCAGGGGACTCCTGCACTACCTGCCTGGTCCTCCTCTTCTATCTGGTGGTTACCCATTCCCTTTCTGCCTGCACATTATTTATCTGCGGGGTGACCATCTCCTGAAACGTGCTATGCACGAAGCGCTCAGCCTCACGGATGCACCGCAGTGACGCCAGCTGCTGCTCAAGCTCCAAAACCCGGAGCTCGAGCTCCTCCAGCTGACAGCACTTCCTGCACATGTGTTTGCCCAGGACACGGGAAACATCCTGGAGTCCCCACATGGCACAGGATGTGCATTCCATGGGAAATGACTTCAGTTTTACTCGGGCTCCTTGATGCCACACTGTCTTGATGTCAAAGGGCAGTCACTCTCACCTCACCTCTGGAATTCAGCTCTTCTGTCCATGTTTGGACCAAGGCTATAATGAGGTCCGGAGCTGAGTTTTCCTGGCGGAACCCAAACTGAGCATTGGTGAGCAGGTGAGTGACGTAAGAAAACTACTAGGCACTTGGCCTAAGCGTTAAACAAAGCTTTAATCAACTGTTTTACAACATGGAGGTCTAGTTGTGTCCTTCACTAGTTCCTGTTAAGAATGTCCTGCACAAGCTGGGCCCGTGCCTGAGTATTTATACTCTCCCTGGACAGCTCCACCCGCAGGCTGCTCAGTATTATTTCATAAGTCTTTCTTTCATGAATGACTGATTCATGTCAGTAAGTAAGTGCCGCTTTGTAGCACTGTCAACGACACCTTCCATCAATTTGCTGATGATTAAGAGTAGACTGATGGGGCGGTAATTAGCCGGATTGGATTTGTCCTGCTTTTTGTGGACAGGACACACCCAGACAATTTTCCACTTTGCTGGATAGATGACAGTGTAGTAGCTGTATTACAGCACTGCCCGTGACACAGTCAACTTGAAATACTTGCTCAGTTGAATGTTTCAACTGAAGAGAGGATTTTTAAAGCCATATGACCATTGTAATGTGACGCAATAAAACTCACTACACACTTGGTTTGAGCATAAAGCAAGGCTTTAATCAACTTGTTTCAGAACATGGAGGTCTAGTTGTATTTCACTAGCTCCTTGTCTTTACAAAATGTCCCTGGCAAGCTGGGGCCAACGCGCCCAAGTATTTATACTCCTTGGATGGCGCCACCAACTGGCCGTCCAGTGCTATTTCATAGGTAGTTTCTCGATGATGAGATTTATGAGATAATGTCATTGTAATGTTACACTAATGTTACACATGGGCCCAGAATTTCCTCGGGCGTCCCAACAAACTGGGGGCATTTTTGTCAAGGAGCAAGTAGTAAACTGCTGGAAATAAAATATCTTGAGCACAAAGAAAGAAAAACATTCTTACAGCGCCTTTCTCAATCTCACCCAGTCACCGTACTGATTGTGGGGCAGGACCAGTCCTTAAGAGCCTGACCCCATTGTAATTCCTGGGGTCAGGCAAGTTACCATAAAGCTAGCAGGTGCCTCTGTCAGTATTGGCACAGCTGGGTCAGCCATTATGTTGGGTACAGCGGGGGCAGGGGGGGTGCAGGAAGATACGGCAGACGCCCACCACTTGGTTGCATTGCCAGCTGGCTACGGCTGAAGATAAAAGAACAAAAATAAGCCCCCTTTTAGGAAGGCCTCTCTCCTTACAGCACCCGCCTGCTTTGCCTCTTGCCAGCGTACAATACGTTGGGGGCACCAGAGGCAGGGGATACCAGCAGGTGATGCCATTCTGCCTCCTTTCCTGACAGCAGGCTGCAAAGGTGTGAACGGAAGAACTGTTCCCCAACCCCCATGGAAAATCCCAGCACTGGCCAAATGGAGCAGAGATCGAGTGTAACCAGGTAGGAACATAGAAACATAGAAAAATAGGAGCAGGAGTAGGCCATTCGGCCCTTCGAGCCTGCTCCGCCATTCAATATGATCATGGTTGATCCTCTATCTCAATACCATATTCCCCCTCTCTCCCCATACTCCTTGATGCCTTTTGTGTCTAGAAACCCATATATCTCCTTTTTAAATATCCCAACAATGGCCTCCATTCGTCCTTGCCAATAATGCCCCCAGATTCTACTAGCGTGACATTACAATGACAGAGTGACATTACAAAGGTGATACAGCTTTAAAAAGCCTCTCTTCAGTTGAAGCATTCAACTGAGGAAATATTTCAAGTAGAAGCATAGAATCATAGAAAGTTACAGCACAGAAGGAGGCCATTCGGCCCACCGTGTCTGTGCCGGTTGAAAAAGAGCCATCCAGCCTAATCCCACTTTCCAGCTCTTGGTCCGTAGCCCTGCAGGTTACGGCACTTCAAGTGCATATCCAAGCACTTTTTAAATGTGATGAGGGTTTCTGCCTCTACCACCCTTTCAGTCAGTGAGTTCCAGACCCCCACCACCCTCTGGGTGAAAAAATTTCTCCTCAACTCCCCTCTAATCCTTCTACCAATTACTTTAAGTCTATGCCCCCTGGTTATTGGCCTCTCCGCTAAGGGAAATAGGTCCTTCCTAGGTCAGCGACATGCCCAGGTATACATGCTGCAGTGCAGTTGGTGAAACCGCTGATATATAGGTCACAGTTAGACAGGCTACATATTTAATATGCTAGAGGAGCAGCTGTTTTCTGTTCCGTGGAGAGTTAACGGGATGAAAAAAGACCACGGTCCGTCTAGTTCGCCTTTTACCAGCCTGGTAGTCACATGATACAATAACAATGGACTCGTTGACTAATGGTTAATTGTAACGACACAGTTGCCATTACATGAGGGGCATTGCTTATGACCCTTCAGGGGGAAAAAAGGAGTGTGTTTTCCAGATATAAACTGTCACTTAACCTTAATGGTTTGCTTTGTTCACTGTACGCCAACTTTACAACTGCAGGCTGCACCAAAAGTTACCACCAATCAATGGAATAAAATTGCAAGTCTTGAACTTTCACCTCTCCCTCTGCAGCGTTTGAATGCGTTTGCTGGGATGATTTGCTGTATTATGGCTTCATTCCTATTGACTTCTGAATCCTCAGTGTGGGGACAGTAGCTTAATTTAAAATGCATCACTCCAAAAATAGGAACATGGGAACAGGAGTTGGCCATTCAGCCCCTCGCGCCTGTCCCTCCAATCAATTAGATCATGGCTGATCTGTAGCTCAACTCCACTTACCCGCCTTTGCTCCCTATCCCTCGATACCCTTACCCAACAAAATCTATCGATCTCAGTCTTGAAAATGCCAGTTGACCCAGCATCCACAGCCTTTTGGGGGAGAGAGTTCCAGATTCCTGTGACCTTTTGTGTGAAGAAATGCTTCCAGATTTCACTCCTGGATAGTTTTAAGATTATAATGGTTTTAAGATTACTCCTCTAATTTTAAGATTATAAACCCATTGTTCTTCATTCCTCCACCAGAGGAAATAGTTTCTCTGGCCAGGATTTTGCTCACCTGAGTGGGTCCGGTGCGGGTGATGTCGGTGGCGGGTCGCGGCCCTGCTGCTGGCTCCATCCTGCTGCCTCAAATGAATTTACATTGATTGGGCTTGTTAAGCCCGCCCAGCGCGTTTCCCAGTCCAATTAGAGGAAGCGGGTTTGGTGACATCAATCATGACACGTCATCAGCCGGTTTCCTTAAAGGGACCATGGCCACCTTACTTTTGACATTTGTGCTGTCAGTGTTCTACAGCATTGAGGTGCTGCAAACACTGACAATCACTGCACAGAGGTGCAGGGCTGCACCCAGGCTCTCCCATGTCTCCATGCTTATGGAGGGAGTCACAGCACACAGGGAGGTCCTCATCCCTTCCCATGGGTGGAAGAGACCTCCCCAGGAGATCAAGACAGCCTGGTTGCACATTGCAGAGGTCACAAGCAAGGATGCGGTCAGGAGGACCTGGGTGCAGTGGCGCAAACATTTCAATGATCTTATCAGACCACGAAACATTAGTACAAAGCCACACTCAACTTCATCCAGCTGTGCCTTTCATCACATCCCCATCACTCTGCCTTCCCTACCCTACTCCTGCACATCCTTACTCACACCATCTTACCTTGCACCTCCTGGGGAGGTCTCTTCCACCCATGGGAAGGGAAAAGGACCTCCCTGCGTGCTGTGACTCCCTCCATGAACAGCATCAAGTGAAGTAAATCTGGCCATGGTGAGGCCAGCCCTGGCCTCCCGGGCAGCAATGTGGTCGGGTGCTGGTGCCCTGTGTCCTGTGCAGCATCAGGTGATTGCGGAGAACGTTTGTGTTGTTGTTGGTGCTACTGGTGTGCCTGGTGCTGCTGGTGTTGGGGCTGATCATGGTCAGCATCTGAGGACCAAGGTGACAGTATAAAGGGCACCCATGTTGATGGAATAGATGGTAGGTGAAGTAGAGATGACAGCAGCATTCTGTCAATGGTGAGAGAGTTCTTCCAATGAGGGGAGAGTGGATGGAGAGTGGAAAGTGGAAAGCCTCCAGAATCTGTGCTGAAAATGGACTGAGAAACAGCTTGTGGCTGAGGAAAGTGATGATCTGTCAGGTGGAAGCTTTTATTGTACTTTTGAAGCTGTCAAGTAATCAGCTGGAGCAATGGCCACTGAACTCCCGCCTCAGGTTGACAGCTGTGGTCCCTGAACAGCGTGGTTCCCATGGCCATGAAGTTAAGGTTAAAAAGTAAGTTAAAAAAACCTGTTAAGTACATTATAATGAGTTTAATTGGGTCGCCCGTTGGATCTGCCTGTCGGGTCTGCTCAGCATTGATAGATCTGACATTGGGAAAGGCGCGTCGTAGCGGGTTGAAAAAAAACCACTTTCCCACCTGACCCGCCACCAATCCTGCCCGCTGACAACCCGGAAAATTCCGGTCCCTGCATCTACCCTATTGAATGCTTTTATCATTTTACACACCTCGATTAGATCACCCCTTAATATTCTAAACTCAAGGAAATACAAGTCAAGGTTATGCAACCTGTCCTGATAATTTAACCCATTAAGCCCCGGTATCATTCTGGTGAATCTGCACTGAAGCCCCTCCAACGCCCATTTATATCTCCTTCCTGAGATGCTGTGCCCAGAACTGAATGCAGTATCAAGGTGGGTCAGACCAAGGCGCTGTAGCGTAAATTACTTGTATTCCAGTTCCCCTGAGATAAAGAGAAATATTCCATTAGCCTTTTTGCTTGCTTTTTGCACCTGCCCACTAGCTTTTAACGATTTGTGTTCATGGACACCATGGACACTCTTTGCTCCTCCACTCTTCCTAGGTTCTCATCATTTTGAGTATTTTGGGGGTGATTTTCATTCAGAAGTTGGGAAGGAGGCGGGACTACAACTTTCGGGGTTGTAGTCCCGCCTCCATCGAGATGTGGCCAATCCACGCGATTTTAACTTGATTGACCTTGTTGAGACCACCCAGCGGGCTCAGCAGGCCAATTAAGGGCCACCCGGCAACAGGTGACGTCACAAACTGCAACTTCATCTGTCAAGACGTTTTGACAGATGAAATATCAGCGTTTCACAGCTGTTTGAAGCTGTCAAACACTGACAGTCTTACTTCTAACCTGAGTCCTTCTACACAGGCTCAGTTAGAAATCTCACCGGCACAGAAAGCTGCAGGCTGTCACTTTTGACAGTTCGCAACCATTCTGCTTTCTGTGCCGGTTAGATGATGGACTCCCGAAACCTAGAGGAAGGAAGGCTGTAAAGGTAAGTACAGGTAATTTAAACTTCTTTACACACTTTAGACACACCAAACACACTTACCTTTGCACTCATGCACCCATCACTCACCTGAACACCGACATCTTGACCCCTCCAAGTCCTTCAACCCGACGGCCCGACTCCTCTAACTTGGCGTGGTTTGGAGCCATCGGGAATACCACACTTCAAGCTTTAAAATAGGGATTAGGCTAAAAACTGCCTGTTAACTACCTGTTAACAGGCAGTTAATTGGCACTAATCCTTTCCCGCCTCGGGTAGGCAGGTCCCAGTGAGGGGCGGGTACCCGCCTCCTTTGAAACTTACATGGAGGCGGGTTGGGGGCGGGATGATGTCGGGACCCCCGAATTCGGGGCTTTAACCCCCCGCACGCCTCCAATCCCGACTCCACGGGTCAATGAAAATCGACCCCTTTGTCTTTCTTGGATCCTAAGTGGATGACCTCACACTTCCAAAAAGTAAATTGCATAAAGAGAGTTAATTGGAAAAATACCAATGCAGAAAGCGGTTGTGCCTCATATAGCAAAGTAATTTATCTGTTAGTTTATTTACTCTTAACACTTTCATTCGAATTGCAAACCCTCATTTAGAGAAAATAATTGAATTAAGTTATTGCCTTCTGTTGCCAGATTGTACACAGCTTTCGGTGGTGCACTATAATCCCTCTTTTCAAATTGGCAGCAGTTTTTCAAGGGGAACAAGCTTCTCTCAGTGCAGGACAATTTAACTTCAGTGGGACAACCTCAACACTGTCAATATGTTTCCGCCACAGAGTGACGGTAGAGGACAAGCATCCCATAAACCAAAGTGATTTTTTTTTAGACACTTGTGAGAATGGGATGGAACGATGCTTGAGCAGCCTAAATGGTGCGACCTGAATATACGGGAGGAGAAACTCAACTTGCGCCCAAAACGGGCGGCAAGCCCGCAGGACAATTGCTCCCTGCTGGCCTGAGGCTTGAGCCAAATTCGGCATGGGGCCTCACTTGAATGGAAGCAGCGAGCTGATGGCACCAAATGGGCATCGCGAAGCAGCTTTCCAGTCGGGACCTGAAGGATCCTGCCCGGATCCAATGCCAAGGTGATCCGCAGGTACATACTTGGGGGGAGAAGGCAAGGCTCGGGCCTACAGCGGCCTGCAGTGTTTCTGTGGAGCCAGAAGGAGTGCTGCTGCTCTTCCGGGATCCAGCATAACATCACTTTGAAAAAGGTTTTGCGGCCGTTGGGTTAGTCGGCTCACGACCTGGGACAACCAGCGTAGGACCCGATTTGCATAGTAATGCAGCTTCAAACTGGTTTCAAGCTGCTCGCTTTAAATAAAAATGTAATTTCAGGAAAACAACATTGGTGTGTTCACAGTGGGTTGTAGATATTTTCCAGAATTGCAGATTAACTGCACATTTACATCATTTGCTGTTTGTGAGATCTTGCTGTGAGCAAATTGACAGACATTTTTGCCTACACAGCAACAATGAGTACAATTCAAAAGTAATTAATTGGCTGTGATGTGCTCTGGGATATTCTGAGGCACTATATCAATGCAACTTTGACAGCACCTCTTAAACCCACGGCCTGTACCACCTAGAAGGACAAGGGCAGCAGACACATGGGAACACCACCACCTCCAAGTTCCCCTCCAAGTCACACACCATCCTGGCTTGGAAATATATCGGCCGTTCCTTCATTGTCACTGGGTCAAAAGCCTGGAAATCCCAACCTGATAGCACTGAGGGAGGACCTTCACCACACGGGCTGCAGTGGTTCAAGAAGGCACATCACCACCACCACCTTCTCAAGGGCAGCTAGGGATGGGCAATAAATGCTGGCCTTGCCCACATCCCATGAATGAATAAATAAAAAACCTCTTTCTTCTTTCTTTCCGTCTCTATGCCTCAAACTGTAATATGGTCGATGGTGCAGTTCAGACCTGAAATACATCTACTGACACCAGGGCTTCACGTACCAGCAGGGAATGTACCTCAGGGATGTGACAGGAACAGTTCGTTCAACAACAAAAAAAACACTGGACAGGTTGACAGGGTTAAAAGGTCATCACTTCACTTTGAATAGTGCAAAAGAAAGCCAAGCAACTGAAAAATAGTGAACTGCTCAAGAACAGATCTGTGGAGTTGCACCAATGTAATGGTGAAACTAGACACGCCAGTGTCAAACAAATTGTGCCATTGCTGGTGATATTTTGGACTATATACATGCCAGGAACAGTTACACTCTTTCAATCCCACCCCCAACCCCCACCCCATCCCCAGGAGATGACTGTTATTAAATTCATGGTTTGATTTAAAATCTTCTTTTATCAGCTGGATTATTATTTGCTCACACCAGCTGTTTAGTGAGCTGAAAAATATCGTCATGGAAATATAAATTAAATGACTATAAACAACTCCCCCCACCCCACAAATTAAAACGAAAACAGAAGTACTATGGAGAGTATTGTAGCGATTGTTAAGTGTCATCTTATTGTGCTGTGTTATTAAATGACCACTTCATTGTTCTAGTGGCTGAGGTGGGTTTAGGTCTAAATGGTCAAATCCAGGTGAATGAAGACTTCAGTTTAATGGAGATTTGTCACTTTATTCGAGTCAGCCCAAAGGATGAGCATCTTGAGCAAGGACAGACAGGCAAAGTCATTAATATTGCCAATCAAAGAAGTCATTAGCATGAACTAACCTACCCGGCAGCTTCAGAGTTATGTTTCTGAAATGTCAATTTGCGTAGACTTTTGAAAAGAAAGACGATTCTGTAGATCTTCACTAAGAATCTTTCATAGAGAAACCCAGGTGCATAAGCTCTCATATGTTTCTCCTAATACTGCTCCTCATACATAGAACTACATAGAACATACAGCACAGAAATAGGCCATTCAGCCCAACTACAGGAAACTTTGGTTTATCCGGAGGTTGTATGTCCGGAATACTCGATCTAACGGCAAAAATCAGGAGCTGTTTTCTATAAGTTTTTTTAGTTCTCGTTCTTTTTTCTTCCCAGTCAGGCACTGCAAGGTCTGTAGCTATAGCAACAGCTTCAGCTAGAGATGCTTGCAGCTGCAGCCGACTCTTTAGAAGCTGTTGCTAAGCAACAGTGTTTGTTGTCAGATACGGAGATGAAAACCTCCGTATGCTTCAACCTTAACTTTGTATGTCCGGCAGTTTTGATAGATCGGCAATACGCCGGTCCCATCGGTGCCGGATATCACAAAGTTTCCTGTAGTCTGTGCTGGGGTTTATACTCCACATGAGTCTCCTCCCACTCCATCCACCTCATCTCAACCTTTCAGTATATCTTTCTATTCCCTTTTCTCTCATGTACTCATCTAGTTTCCTTTTGAAAGCATCTATGCTATTTGCCTCAACCACTTCCTGTGGTAGTGAGTTCCACATGCTAACCACTCTTTGAGTAAAGACATTTTTCCTTACTTCCCTATTGGGTTTATTAGCAACTATCTTGGATTTATGGCCCCTAGCTTTAGATTCTCCCACAAGTGAAAACATTCTCTCTGCATCTAGCCTGTCCAACCCATTCACAATTTTAAAGACTTCTATCAGGTCACCTCTAAGTCTGCAAAAGAAAAATACTGAGGATGCTGGAAATCTGAAATAAAAACAAAAAATGCTGGACATACTCAGCAGGTCAGGCAGCATCTGTGGAGAGAGAAACAGAGTTAATGGGCTCATATTTGCCAGGCCGAGGAGGCGGGAATGGAGGCGTGTGGGGTGGTAAAATTGCAAAAAATGGTGGGCGGGCCCGACCCCACCTCCATCCCACCTACAAGCAATTTTCCCAAATGCGTGGTTTCTGAGCCCGTCTCTGTCCCGCCTCCAAGAGGCGGGATAGGCCCTTTAGGCCCTTAACAACCACTGAATTGCCTCTATAATCCCATTTTGAGAGGCCTTTCTGATTTTAAGACTTTTCCCACGTGATGCACGCCTCCTCTGAAACACGACGGTGAAACCTGGTGGGAGCACAAATGGATTGCTGACTATCAGCTGCAACTCCACCATTAAATAGTAGATTTGATCAGTCATCATTTGCAGGTGGCAGAACTTTGTTGTCTCAGGTCTGGGGGAACTTTTAGCAGGCATAACCATAGCTGTGGAAGTTTGGAGCCTGACACCCATCTCCAGTGTGACCTCCTGGGAAGCCCCCCTCGCCACCTTGACTGAGCGCTTCCTCAACTGAGGCACCTACCAGAAGCATGGGAACCATTTATTTCCTTTCCTCCTGGACATCAGATTCGGATGAAGACCAGCCGCGGCAGCAGCAGAACAATGAACAACAGCAGCACCAACAGCAGCGGCAACAACAGGAGCGCCAAGCTGCTGCTCACCCACCTGAAACTGCACAGGTCAGAAGGCACCAGCGCATGGAAGCCCATCGGCGCAGGAGATACCCGCAAACAGGGTCTACAGACAGAGGATCAGCTACCTCAACATGACTGAGCAGCTGTGCCAAAGCCTGCTCCGACTTTCGCGAGAGGTAGTGGGTGACATCTGCGCAATGGTGCAGCAAGACCTGGAGCCCAGAGGAGCAGGTGGACACCCCTTACCAGTGGCCGTCAAAGTCACAACCGCACTCAACTTTTTTGCCTCAGGCTCATTCCAGGGATCAGCAGCAGACATCAGCGGCATCTCCCAGGTGGCCGCACACACTTGCATCACACAGGTAACCGGTGCCCTCTTTGCCATCGCGCACAATCACATCCATTTCTCCAAGGATCAAGCAAGTGTCACGGCGCGTGCGGTTGGATTTGCTAATCTGGCAGGCTTTCCAAGGGTGCAGGGTATCGTTGTCTGCACACCTGTGGCCCTTAAGGCACCCCATCGCAATCCAGGTATTTTTGTCAACCGCAAGGGCTTCCATTCCCTCAACGTGCAGCTGGTGTGTGACTACAGGAAGGAAATGTTGCATGTTTGTGCCAAGTATTCTGGCAGTTGCCATGAATCCTTCATACTGCGCCAGTCTAGTGTGCCTCCATTCTTCAGTCCACCAGACCAACTTTTTGGATGGCTACTTGGAGACAAGGGCTATCCCCTGAAGACGTGGCTAATGACGCCGTTGAGAAGCCCATCCAACGAAGCTGAGGAGAGCTACAACTCCAGCCACATTGCCACCAGATCCATAATCGAGCAAACCATCGGCTTGCTGAAGATGCACTTCAGGTTGTAGGGGGTGGCGTGTGCGCCCAGTCAGCTTCGCCTCTGACTGTCCTTTGAGTGGTTTGAATCGCTCCCACACCCCTGGGTTCTAGACACCGGACTTAGGTACAGGCGGCGATACAGAAAATCGAGTAGACAAGTGGTTTGGTGTAAGAAAACCAGAATTTTATTACAAGCAGAATACAACAATCTTATGAAAATTACTGGTATGAAATTACAGGCATAAACAATTACACTTATATGGGAATGGGGAACACACAGCACATCGAGGGAAAACAATTACATTAACAATCCCCTTATCCTTAATCCCACCCCCTAAACCTAACTAGGTTAAGCTATGAGGGGCCAGGAATTCATGCTCACCAATCCCGAACCTGTTGCTTAATGGTTGTGAGTTTTGGGGTCCGTTCTTGCTGTCCTTTGGGGTATCCCATCGCCATGTGGTCTCAGGGCGCGGCGCTGAAGTTGTTGATGTGAAGCACCCTCCCTTTTCCTCAGCTACCGTCGTCGTCGGGCCGCGATAAGTTCTCTTCTTCTTCTCCCTCGGGCAGTCGTTGGCGTTAACGTCACGGTCGGGGGTCGGTTGGTGGTTTTTACCATTTAAAAGATTTTACTACCCATGTTTTGAACGCTAGTTTATTCGTCACAACAGGGTTTTTCTGTCCATGCATGCAACGCCAACTTATTTACCAAACGCCAGCTTATAACTAGGCGTTTGGTTTTCCCCAATGCGTCTTTCGCTGCCCTTCTCTGCTCTTATCGGTTTACCTTCTTCTTCATCTCGTCTCGTCTCGTCTGCCCATTTGTGGCCTGTGTGTCCTGTGTGGTTTTGAACTCGGGTCTCGTTCTCCTCCCGTGTTTGGCCCCGGTATAATGGGCATCCTTGGTTGTTGAGCGGTGCGGGGAGCGAGAAGAGAGCCCGCCACGAGGCCAGGGCAGGAGAACGAGAGGCAGAAGCAATAGCTAAGGGCAAGAGCCAAGAGAGCGATTACCACTGATGGGCCTACAATTATACCCGTTCTTCAACCCCTTATCTGTGCGCCAAATCAGGTCAGTTCATTGTCCTGCTTTTGGCGGGCTCGTTTAAACTGATTGCAGCCATTTATTTTAACGACTTGTGGAGTGGTTGTCTCCGGGTCTAATGGCCCTGATGTCCTGGTTGTTTGTCATGCATGAAACTTAATTGTCCCCATCCTGACTTGATGGCTACTGTGAGCTGTTACTGATTAAATATGCAGAAACCTAATGGCCACGATTTTAGGCCAATTCTAGCTTGATTTGTTACAAGTCGAATGAATGCATATTCTGTGTTTACTTTGGCTGGCTGTCTCCACAGAGTCCTGCTCACAGATTCCTGCATTTTAAGTTTCGTCTCCGGGCCTGCCTGTCTGCAGAGCCCTGTTTTAAAAATCCTGTTGGTTTGGTCACGAGGCTGCAGAAGCCATTTTGGGTACCTTGTTTTTAATAACTTGTCCAAACAGGGTCCCTTGATCCATAATTTCGGGGAGTGCGGGAATTTTGAGAACCCTAGACTTACAAGATGCCTGGATAGATCAGGTGGAGCCCTGCAGTGCTCAGCAGCCAGGGTCTCCAGAATCGTCGTGGTTTGCTGTGCACTTCACAACATGGCACAGCGTCATAGCTTGCAGATTCCTGAGGACCAAGTGGCTCCTCGCATATCCTCCTCAGATGCACTTTTGCCCCGCAGCTTCTTACCAGAGCATCGACAATGGCCAAGAACCAGCGGATTCCTAGCACTCTGACCACCATACTGACAATTGCAAGTCATCCTAAGCCCTCAATGTGGAAGTTCCATTAGCGAAATGACACACGCCACAACTGCAACAGTTGCCATCAGAATTTTTATTTACAATAACCAACTGATGGCTTTTCAACATTAAACATAACATTTCACCCAAGTGACTACCCTTGTGACTATTTGTGCAGTATCTTTCTCTTGCGCATGCTCCTACGTGGTGGTTCCCCCTTGGCATCAGCGGATGTGGAGGCCCCTTGCTCACTTTCTTGCTGCTCGTGTCTCGACACCTTTGGCGGGCGTCCTCTGGGGTTGCGAACCTGTGAGGGCTTGGCAACAGTCTGCTGCTCCTGCAGCTGTGCAGGGGTTGAGACGCTGATCTCAGTTGGGTGGGGACTCTGGTGGGGCTCTGACCGAGGACTTGGCAGTGGCATGGTCATGTGAGCGCTTGGAGAGGAGCCCCCACTTCCTTGTTCTCTGCCACCAACATCCCTCTCATGGATCAGGTCCACCTCAGCGCTTGCAAGTGGCTTGAGAGCACCTTGCTGCACATCAGGGGGGCCATGGGGACCCGTATCTGCACTGGCAGTCCTACTCAGAAGGACATCCATGAAGGTCTGGTTTCTCTGTTCAATAGCTGACCATCGCTCCTCCAGAGATGTCAGTCTATTCTGAACACTCACCATGTTTTCTACACTCTGGCGACTTAGCTCCTCCATGGCCGTAGCCATCCTCTCCTCTACTGTGGCCATCCTTTCCACGGAAGTTGCCATCCTTTCTATAATGCTGCGTTCATGCGCCAACGCCTCCACAAAGGCTCTGCTCATGTTCGCGAGGGACTCCTCCATTCGCTCCACACTCATAGCTACTCCAGAGACAAAACCTGCCAGAGACTCCTGCACCTGTTCCTGGAGTTCCAGTACCGCTGTTCTTCTGGATGGACCCAGAGGCAGAGGGTCGACATGCAGCTGAGCCGAGCTGGGGCAGTCCTGCGCCCTCCGACTAGGACTCTCCACTGCTGTCCCTGTCTCCACAATCTGCTGATGCTCACTTGTGAGCTGTGATACACCAGGTGACAACACTACTCTATCTCGCGAAGGTCCCACCGAGGTGTGAGTGTCTGCGCTGTTGCTGGGTTGGCTGAATTCTGCTGACGCTGCGCCCTCAGTGGTTGCAGCTTCCTCTGAGGAGTCTGGAGGCTCAGGCTGTTCCTCCTGGACAGTGGGGACGGGGGCTCTCAATGGCCCTGTGGGGGAGTAAAGGAAAGAGTCAGAGATGTGAGGCCAAGGTTACATGCACATTGCATATTGCAGATGATCATAAGTCCATCTGTTAGAGCTTCAGAATCATTATCAGCAACTCATGCAATGTCAATAAGCGAGATGAAAAACTATTCTGTCACCAGCTTGCTGTGATGCACCCATCTGTCCGTCCCCCACTTGCACATCGTCCCCGAGTCCCACGATCTCCAGGACCGCATCCTCCCAAGGAGTGAGGTGGGCTACTGAGGGTGGCCTTCCTCTTGTCCTCGCTCTTTCCCTTATTGTGAGCTCTCTTTTCCTGCAATGAGGGAGACAAGTGGAGTTTGAGTGCGAATGAAGGAATGAGTTTATAGAATCTATAGCATAGATGCTTAGAAGGAGACAAAGATGGAGTGAGGTGGCAAGACCAAGGGCCCGCCCTGTGTTTTGTAAGTTGTTTTCATAGCATCACAGTGATAGGGAGTGTGAGGGCTGCATAGTCGAATAGTTAGGTGAATGTTAACATACAGAGAGAGGGAATGGGTAAGGGTGCAGGGATGTCAGTGTCAAGTGGGATGTGGAGGAAGAGGTTCCTGAAGCTGAGTGCTGGTGAGGAGAGGCAATGGGGATCAGATTGAGGGTGATGGGAAAGTCATACTCACTTTTCCAGTGCGCAGAAGGTAATGAAACCTCTTCCTGCACTGAAGCCAGGTTCTGCGGATCAGCGACAATGAGTTGTCCTCCTGGGCCACCTGGAGCCACACAGCCTTCGTCTGCTGGGGAGGCTTCTTCCTCCCTGAAGAAGGGAAGAGCACCTCCTTATTAACTCTTGCTCCCTCCACCAAAGCTTGCAGGGCGACGTCAACAAATCTGGGAGCAGGCTTAGGTCTCCCACTGCTCATTCTGCCTCCAGGTTCCTCTCACAGCAAAGGCCAAAAGGTTGGCAGTCTGCAGAAGAAGCAAGGCTTCTTGCAGACCTTAAATGCAGCAGCAATGATGACGTCATCGGTGGCGAGTTTCAGACTGAAAAAACGAATTGGGCCATGGGTTCCCACACGCTGGAACTCAATTGCCTAATTAGGTGAAAATCACATCATTCTCCCACATCGATTTGGAATCGGGTGACTAACACGAAAAGCGGATGACACGACCCCAGCCTGCCCCAGTGAAAAAATCGAGCCCAATGTTTCATGTCGATGACCCTCTAAGTCTTCTCTTTTCTAAAGAAAAAAGCCCCAACCTGTTCAATCTTTCCTGATAGTTGTAATCTCTCCATTCTGGTACCATCTTTGTAAATCTTTTTTGCACCTTCTCCAGTGCTTCTATGTCATTTTTATAGTATGGAGACCAGAACTGTGCACTGTACTCTAAGTGGAGCCTGACCAGGGTCCTATACAAGTATAGCATAACTTCACTACTTTTGAATTCTATACCCCTAGAAATAAATCCCAGTGCTTTGTTAGTATTTTTTATTGCTTTGCTGACCTGCGATGCTGCTTTTAATGATTTGTTCATCTGTATCCCTAGATCCCTTTGCTCTTCTACCCCATTCAGTTTCTTATTTTTTAAGGTGTAGGTGTTGTTTCTATTTTTCCTACCAAAGTGCACCAACTCACATTTATCTATGTTCAAGTTCATTTGCCACTTAACTGTCCAGTTTGCAAGTTTTCTAATGTCTTCTTGTATTACATTGCATTCATCCTCAGTGTTAACTATACCCCCAGATTGGTATCATCTGCAATTTTTGATATTGAGTTACATGTTCCTAAGTCCAAATCATTAAATAAGTTATGAATAACAGTGGTCCCAGCACTGATCCTTGTGGAACACCGCTTTTTACCTTCCTCCAATCTAAATATCTGCCCTTTACCTCTGCTCTCTGCTTTCTATTTTTTAGCCAATTTGTTATCCATTAGCTATTTGTCCCCTGACTCCACATGCCCTAACCTTTGTCATGAGCCTAACGTGTGGTACCCTGTTGAAGGCCTTTTGAAAATCCAAGTATATAACATCTACTACATTACCCTTGTCTACTCTTTCCATGACCTTTTTAAAGAATTCTATCAGGTTAGCTAAGCATGACTTAACCTTTTGGAATCCATACTGACTATTTTTTAAATGATAGTTTCTGTCCCTAGATACTCTTCTATCATAGTATAGATTCCAGTATCTTTCCTATCTCTGATGTTAAGATGGCTGGTCTATATTTCCCATGTTTTGTTCTATCTCCCTTTTAGTATATAGGAGCAACATTTGCCAGTCCTCTGGCACTATTCCCTCTTCTATGGAACTAACTAGTACATCTGCTAGCTCCTTGTTTGCATACCATCTGGACCTGGGGTTTTATCCTGTTTTAATTTTGCTGGTTTGTCAATTATTTTCCCCCTTTCTAACCCAACTGTATTTGATGTAATAAAGACTCACTATGCACTTAGTTGAACATAAAGCAAGGCTTTAATCGACTTGTAACAAAACATGGAGGTCTAGTTAGTAGTCACTAGCTTCCTGTTTCCAGATTGTCTCTGGCCAAGTTGGGCCCACGCCCGAGTATTTATACTCCTCGGACGGCGCCCTCAGCTGGCCGTCCAGTAGTACTTCCTGAGTTGCTTCTTGTAGAAGTTGCGATTTATGACATTCTTCCTCCCTAAAAGGTTTGGAAGTCCAGTCTTCCTTTAACGGACTAGGCGGACCAAAAATAGCCATAGTCGTTTAGCTTTCTGCTTGTGACTGGAAGGCACGTCTCCCCGGACCGTGTCCTGGTCCCTGGGTCGCTTGGCCCGTACCGGTAAGTCGGTAGAGTTCGCGTTGTCTTGATCGTCCTGTGGAGGACTGGGAATATCATGACTCCCGGTGCGGGTCCCCACAGGCGCAGAGCTGGCCTCATCCTGGGTCATAGCCGGAGATTGTCCGGCGTCCTGGTTTCAGGCGGCCATCCTACGGGGAGCGTTCAGCTCCCTGAATTAATTGGGTAGCACTGCCGGCAGATCCCTCGATGTCCCAGGTAGGGCGTCATCTTCATAAGGGTGCAGAGCGTTGACATCATCGTCGTGGGATCCTTCATCATTCGGGCCCGTGTGACTGGTTGGGCAGGGAGCCAGATCTCTGAGCGAGACGGTGGACTCCCGGTCATCAGGGTACCACACGTGTGCATACGTGGGGTTTACCTCCATTAACTCCACCTCATCAACGAGAGGGTCGTTCTTGGCAGACCAGACGAACCTCTGGAGTAGCACAAGGCCTGGAGCCACCAACCATGATGGTAGAGATGTCCCATGTGTAGAGCGACGCCGGAACTTGAAGAATCATTCATGAGGCGTGACATTAGTGGATGTGGAGAGAAGAGACCTGATAGAGTGTAACACGTCGGGGAGCACAGTTTCCCACTGCTGGTCTGGTAGGTTGCATGACCTCAGTGCCAGACGGACCGCGTTCCAGATGATGGCATTGTATCGTTCAACCTGTCTGTTGCCGATTGGGTGATATGGTGTCATCTTACTCGAGGCGATTCCCCGTTGGGAGAGATAACCTTTAAGTTCACTCAACATAAAGGAGGGACCCCGATCCGTGTGGATAAAATTGGCCGTCCCGCAAAGGGAAAAGACCTGATCGAGGCATTAAATTACCGTAGAGGTAAGCATATTAGGACAGGGGAAGGCAAAGGGAAAGCGTGAATACTCGTCTACCATCGTAAGTAGGTAGGTGTTCTGCGTTGACGAAGGCAAAGGCCCTTTAAAGTCTATGCTGAGCCTCTGCATAGGCTGCATTGCATGTATGAGTAAGTCATCTGATGGGTGGAAGAATTGTGGTTTCAATTCTGCACAAATCCTACAGGAGGAGCATGTTTTCTTTACGACCTCCGTTGAGAATGGTAGATTTTTGGAGCGCACAAAGTGCAACATACAGGTAACACCAGGATGGCATAAGTCCATATGCAGATCTGCCAGAGTCGACGTTGACATTGAAGAGCAAAATGCCCATGTGAAGGTATCTGGGGCCACATTCTGTTTGCCGGGTCGGTAACGGATAGTATATCCAAAGGCGGCCAGCTCCATCCTCCAGAGTTGAATTTTATTATTTTTGATTTTCGTGCGCTTCCGGTTATCCAACATGAAGGCCACGGAGCGCTGGTTAGTTCTGAGCGTGAAATGACGCCGAGCAAGAAAATGACTCCATTGGCGTACAGCCTCGATGATGGCTGTAGCCTCCTTCTCGACGGGGGGAGGGGGGTGGGGGGGGGTAATGGAGCTCGCTACCCTGCAAGGTTCTGGATAGGAATGCCATGGGTCGACCACCTTGATTCAAGGTAGCCGAGATCGCCACCTCCGATGCATCGCATTCGACCACAAAAGGAAGGTTTTCGTCAATGGAGCGAAGCGTGGCTTTCTTCAGCTGTCGTTTGAGGAGGTTGAAGGCAGAAATAGCCGTTGCTTCCAATGGAAAAGACTTCGCATGAAGCAGAGGCTGTATTTTATCGGAGAAGTGAGGTATCCACTTTGCGTAATAAGCAAACATGCCAAGTGCCCGACGAAGAGAGCCGAGATTTATAGGGGGAGGGAGCTCCTGAAGTGGATGAAGTCACTCTGGGTCTGGTTTAATAACACCGTTGCCCACCCAGTAGCCAAGAATGTTCACTGATGGCACCGATTTCACCAATTTGGATTCGTTTAACATTAAGTGGCGATGACGGAGAACGTCAAAAAATCTCTGAAGATTGGCGTCATGCTCCTTTTGATCATGGCCGGCAATAGTGATATTGTCTAAATACGGAAAGGTATCCGTCAAGTTCTCTTGCCGGACTAGGCCATCCATTGCCCGTTGGAAGACGGCCACCCCATTGGTGACCCCAAATGGAAGGCGACAAAACTGATAAAGCCGACCATTGGCCTCAAAGGCCGTATACTTTTTGTCAGAGTCTTTCAGTGGTACCTGATGGTACGCGCTCTTTAAATCGAAGGTTGAAAATACCTTGTATTTGGCAAGGTTGTTGACCATGTCATCTATGCATGGTAGCGGGTAGGCATCCAGATCGGTATATTGATTAATAATCTGCAAATAATCAATACACAGACGTTTCTTATGTTGTTTTAAAGGGTTTTTCACAACAACGACTTGAGCCCGCCAGGGAGATGAACACGGCTCGATAATACCGTCAGCTAAATGGCGAGAGATTTCTGCCTCGATAAATGCTGGGTCGTCTTGGCTAAAGCGCCGCGATTTGGTGGCTATGGGTTTACAGCGGGGGGAGAGATTGGCAAACAGGGAGGGCTCACCAAGTAAGGCCACCGAGAGCGCACAAAACGGCACCTTAGAAATGGTAAGCTCCGGCTTCGACCCTCCAAACTCAAAAGTGAGTCTTTTGTGCTGCTTCTGGAAGTCCTGTCCCAGAAGCACAGCGCTGCATAGGTTTTCGAGTACTCCGAGCCAGGTGGAGGGATACGCGCGACCATTGAGGATGAGGTTGACAAGACAGAAGCCAGGAGAATTGGTGGTCAGAGTCGTCAGAGCCATTGCAATCTCCCTGTCCGAGGGATAAATGCGCAGTTTTAACTTGCTGACAGCCCGCTTACTAATGAAGCTATCAGAGCTGCAGGAGTCAATTAGCGCGCTTAGAGTGGGCTCATTTACTGAAACCTTCGTGGCTGCATGGGACAAACTTTGGGGGAAAACAGCTGTGATGGGAGGAGGGGCAATTTTTCCTTCGGCAGCTGTAGCCTTAGCAGTGGTTCTTGGGGGAGGAGCAGCTCCATAGATAGCAGCTGTGAAGCTAACAGGAGTTCTCGACCGGTATACTTTAGAGGAGCGGCCTTTCTTGTTAGCAGAGGCCCGTGAGTGGCATACCTTGGAAAAGTGTCCTTTCTTGCTGCAATGATTGCAGGTCGCATTACGAGCCGGGCAAAATTTTCTGTAATGGAACATACCTCCACAAAAGAAACACTTTCTTCCTGATTGCCAGGATGCTGCTAGGGTGGGGTCGGCATCAGCGAAGGCCACTAGGGTAGGGTCGTCGCCCGTTAGAGTAGAGTCATCATCAGCGGGGGCATCCGCCCGAGACCTATCGAAAGACTCATGAAAGGTGATAGCCGCCACCCGTGCACGTGGTGGGAGATAAGTGTCTGCATTCTTCTTGGCCAAGTCCAGGGAACACGCCTGGTCATAAGCAGCCTGTAAATTGATGGTTTTATTTTCCAGCAGGCGCTGACATATAAAAGGGGATGCAATCCCATTGATAAAGGAATCGCGGATTAGTTCCTCTTGATACTGTTCAGCTGTAACCGCTTTAAGGTTACAATCTTTGCTGAGCCTGCAAAGTTTCTGGAGGAATTCATCGAGTGATTCCCCAGGCTGCTGCCGAGCTGTGGCCAGTAGATGTCGAGCAAAGATTTCAATCGAGGCCTTGATATATAGCTGCTGTAAAATTTGGATAGCAGCGTCATAGTCTATACAGTCCTCAATATAATCATACACATGAGGGAATACGTAGTTAATAAGCATTCGTAACGTATTAGGGGCATCCGCCCCACATTCTTCAAGAAAGTTGCTAAAAGTACAAAACCAATGCTTCCATACCTTCGCTGCCGCAGGTGCATTCGGGACCAGGTCAAGACGAGCGGGTCTAAGGAGTTTTTCCATGATAGATCAGTTTCTTGGCCAAGTTCCTTTCTGCGGTTCGAGTTGCAGCTCGTTGTCCCGAATCACCCAAAGCGTGGAGACGATAACAAGTCGATTAAATTGACGTAATAAAGACTCACTACGCACTTGGTTGAACATAAAGCAAGGCTTTAATCGACTTGTAACAAAACATGGAGGTCTAGTTAGTAGTCACTAGCTTCCTGTTTCTAGATTGTCTCTGGCCAAGTTGGGCCCACGCCCAAGTATTTATACTCCTCGGACGGCGCCCTCAGCTGGCCGTCCAGTAGTACTTCCTGAGTTACTTCTTGTAGACGTTGCGATTTATGACAGTATTAATATTCTCTAGTGAAGTGTTTAGTTCAATATCTTCTTTAGTAAAATCTGAAGTGAGGTAAAAACATAAGAACATAAGAAATAGGAGCAGGAGTAGGCCATACAGCCCCTCGAGCGTGCTCCGCCATTCAATAAGATCATGACTGATCTTCAACCTCAACTCCACTATCTTGCCCGATCCCCATCTCCCTTGATTCCCCATGAGTCCAAAAATCTATCTATCTCAGCCTTGAATATGCTCAATGACTCAGCATCCACTGCCCTTTGGGGTAGAAAATTCTAAGGATTCACAACCCTCTGAGTGAAGAAATTCCTCCTCATCTCAGTCTTAAATGACCGACCCCTTATCCTGAGACTATGCCCCCTAGTTCTAGACTCTCCAGCCAGGGGAAACAATCTCTCAGCATCTACCCTGTCAATCCCCCTCAGAATCTTGCATGTTTCAATGAGATCACCTCTCATTCTTCTAAACTCCAGAGAGTATAGGCTCAATCTACACAATCTCTCATCATAGGACAACCTTCCCATCCCAGGGATCAATCTAGTGAGGTAATTATTCAATAATTCTCTGTCAATACCTGTGAGTTTATCTTGCTCATCCTTTAGTGGCCCTGTCCCTACTTTCATGTTCCTTTTGTTATTTATGTGTCTATAGAACACTTTATGATTTCATTTTATATTCCTTGATAATTTGATTTTGTAATTCCTCTTTGCCTTCCTGATGTTTTTTTTAAACTTCTCTCCTAAGTTCTTCATATTCCCTTTTGTCCTCCTCTCCTTTAGTATCCAAGTACATCTTATATGTCTTTTTCTTTAAATTCAATGTTTCCTTTAGTTCTTTATTCATCCACGATGCCCCATAATTAGAATGCTTGTTTTTGGCTTTTAGTGGAATACATTTCTCTTGAACTCTACTGATGACCCTTTTAAAGATTTCCCACTGTTTTTCTGTCTTTTTGTTTTTCAAAACTTTCTCCATGTTTACCTTCTTTAGTTCCACCCTCATTTCCTCATAATTGGCTCTTTTCCAATCTATTACCTTAATCTTTGTCCTGCTTATGTCACGCTCGATCCTAATATTGAACATTACTATGTTGTGATCATTGCTACGAAGATGCTCTCGTGTTCTTACTTCTGCCTGTCCTGGTTCATTGCTCGTTACAAGATCCAGCAGTGATTCTTTTCTTATTGGTCTTCTTACGTACTGAGTGAGAAAGGAGTCCTGTATACAGTGTGAAAACTCCATTCCCTTTTCGCCTTTCATTGCTTCTTCCTGCCAGTTTATTTGGGGCTAGTTGAAATCTCCCATGATTATTATTCTATGCCTGCTATTCATCTTGTAGATTTGCCTACATATTTCTTCCTCCCACTATTTGTTGCTCTGCAGTATACCCCTATTAGGGTGATGGATCCCTTCTTATCTTTTAACTCAATCCATATGGATTCTGTATCTATCTTACTGCTAGTTACATCCTTTTTTTCTACAGCCGTTGTGTTATCTTTAACTAGTACAGCTACTCCACCTCCCCTCCTTCCTTCCTGAATGTGTTATATCCTGCAATATTTAGTTGACAATCCTGTTCTCTATGTAGCCATGTTTCAATCATCTTTACTACATCCAGATCCTCTCTACAAATGATTGCCTCCCGTTCATCCATTTTATTTTGAATACTACATACATTGCTGTACCAACAGTTTAATTTGCTATTTATTATTCCTCTCTTTGTTTTTAGTAGTTATTTTACCTTTATGCTCTATGACTTTATCCGATCTCTAGCTAATCATGTTATCCTTATTCCTTCCTTTAGTTTGTCCTTTACACTCTTTTCCTGATTCTTTAATTGTTAGGTTTCTGTAGTTTCTAGCAGTCCCCCTGCCCCCCCATGTTATTAGTTTAAAGTCTTATTTACAGCCCTAGCCACGAGATTATTACCCATGAGGTCCTGCTTTTTAATTTAGCTCCTAACTCCTGATACTCCCTTAGCAGAACCTCTTCCCTAACCTTTCCTACGTCATTGGTTCTGACATGGAGCACAAGAACTGGATCCTCCCCCTCCCTTTCCAGATTATTTTCCAGTCGTTTTGAGATGTCCTTTACCCTGGCACTAGGTAGGCAACACACCCTTCCTGACTCTCGATCCTGACTGCAATGAATACTATCTATCCCCTAGACCTCCACCCTTAGACAGCCTCCTGCTCCATGGTGCCTTGGTTGGCATTATGGCTGTCCTTCCCACAGTCTTTCTTCTTATCCTCACCGATATCGAGTACTTTGTGCTTGTTGGACAGGAGCAGTGTCTGCTGGACCTCCTTCACTACCTCACATACTTCCCCTTACCCAGCTGACTGACAGTCACACTCTCCTCTTCCTGCACCTGTGCTTTTTCCTCTGATGTGTGGCTGTACTCTGGAGTAAATTAGCCGGAGTGTCTCTAGCTTGGACTCCAGCTCAATGACTCTGAGCCGGAGTGTCTTGATGCAGAGACATTTCTTGTAGATGTGGCAGTCTGCAACAGTCTCATTGTCCACAAGCGCCCACATGCTACAGTCCCGATACACTGCCTGCATTTACTTATTTATTAGTTATCTGCAGTTTATTTCTTGAACTAATTGGCCACTTGAGATCTAGATTTATTAAATAATTGGCTTTAACTTGTTAAATGAACTAGAAATTAGTTACTGTAATTAATTACTTAGCTATTTATTAGTTATTAGCGTCTTTAAATGCAGTTAGAATTTAATCACTTAGCTCGTTTTCTTTTACTTACATTAACTAATATAAAATCCTTACTAAGTCAAACTTAACACTAACCGTTAAAGATACTAAAGAAAGACTTGTATTTATATAGCGCCTTTAACAACCACTGGATGTCTCAAAGCGTTTACAGTCAATTAAGTACTTTTTTGAAGTGGAGTCACTGTTGTAATGTGGGAAACGCGGAAGCCAATTTGCGCACAGCAAGCTCCCACTAACAGCAATGTGATAATGACCAGATAATCTGTTTTTGTTATGTTGGTTGAGGGATAAATATTGGCCAGGACACCAGGAATAACTCCCCTGCTCTTCTTCGAAATAGTGCCATGGGATCTTTTACGTCCACCTGAGAGAGCAGACGGGGTCTCGGATTAACATCTCATCCAAAAGGCAGCACCTCCGACAGTGCCGTACTCCCTCAGCACTGCAGTGGAGTGTCAGCCTAGCTTTTATGTGCTCAAGTCCCTGGAGTGGGGACTTGAACCCACAACCTTCTAAGGACTAGCTAGACACTCACTGTGGTAAACCACTGTCGTTCACTGTGTTCACTATTGTTGTTGTTGTTGTTGTTGTCGTTCACTCTTGTTTCACTGTTATACCTGACTATGCCTCAGCTGACTCCGCCCTTGGCTACCTGGTATAAGGACGGCTGCACGGCAGCTCTCTGCCATTCGGTCGTCCACTAGAGGCATAGTCCTGATCTGTTTGTAGTTGCATTCAGTAGTTAATAAAAGCCTGTTGTTCTGAACTCTACTCAGCCTTTTATTAGAATCGATAGCGCATCAATTTTATTAACTACTGACAAAAAAAAAAATAACGATGCTGCAGATACTTAAGATCAAGTGCCTGGAACTCGACCCGCAAGAACCGGACTCGCCTGCTAAGTTCTCACACTGGTTGAACTGTTTTGAGTCTTTTCTGGCTGCATCCGGCGAGACCGTCGCCACCGACGCCGACAAGCTCAGGGTGCTGAATTCGAAAGTAAACCACCGAGCTTTTGCCCTTACCCGGGACGCTACGAGCTACCAGGGGGCTATCGACATTTTAAAGGAACAATATGCACGCCCGGTCAACTATGTTTACGCAAGACATCTCCTGGGGTCCCGCAAACAACAGCCCGGGGAACCCACAGAAGCATACATACGGGCGCTGAAGGAACTCGGCCGAGCCTGCGAATACAAGCAAGTATCAGCCACGGAACATACGGAGGAGCTCATCCGGGACGCCCTCGTTGCGGGCCTCAGGTCCACTCACACACGGCAGCGACTGCTGGAAAGTAGCGAGCTCGACCTGAAGAAGGCGATTTCACTCACACTTTCGTTGGACGTAGCCCATCGGAACATGGAGGCCTACTCCCCGGACCGCGCGGCCACCTCGTGGATGTCGCGGCCGCCGCCATCTTGGGACATGGCGCCGCCCCGGGCCCCGGCCCCAACTACTGCAGCGATGTCCCGCCCGAGCCAGAAATGTTATTTCTGTGGCCAAACCAAACACCCCAGGGCACGCTGCCCGGCGAAAAACGCTGTCTGCTCTGCCTGCGGTAAGAAGGGACACTACGCTGGCGTCTGCAGAAGTCAGAAGACCCCTACCTTCAGCAGCGCCGCTTGCGATTCGTGGGAGCGGCCATCTTGCCTTCCTCCAGCCTCATGGGGATCAGGATCGTCATGGGCGCCGCCATTTTGTCCTTCTTCTCCGACGCCGCCATTTTGTCCGCCATTTTGCCAACGGGCCCCCGACTCACCCACCGCCTCACCGGGGTTTTACAGCGACGCTCCCGACTCCACAGCGGCCTCCATTACGCTGGATCAATCCAGACCCCATCAGCTAGCCAGGTCCACGATGGACATCCAGGTAAATGGCCGCGCCACAACTTGCCTTTTTGATTCCGGGAGCACGGAGAGCTTCATACACCCTGATACGGTACGGCATTATTCCCTCTCGGTCCTGCCAGCGCGCCATCGGATCTCCATGGCCTCAAAATCTCACTCAGCAGACGTCGGCGGCTACTGCGTAGTGACCCTTTCGGTGAGGGGCTCCGTTTATAAAAATGTAAAGCTCTTCGTCCTGCCACATCTCTGCGCTGCCGTTCTGCTGGGGTTGGACTTTCATTGTCACTTTAAGAGTGTCACCTTGACATACGGGGGACCTTTTCCCCCACTCACTGTCTGCAACCAGCAGTTTTTAAATTGCCCACCGCGCCCCACCTGTAGTCTCTCCACCCTCAAAATCACACCCCCCCCCCGTTCGCTAACCTCACCCGCGACTGCAAGCCTATCGTCACAAAGAGCAGGCGATACAGCACCGGGGACAGATCCTTTATAAGATCTGAGGTGACGCGGCTCCTGAAGGAGGGGATTATTGAGGGTAGTACCAGCCCCTGGCGAGCTCAGGTGGTAGTCGTTAAGACCGGCAACAAGCAGCGCCTGGTCATCGACTACAGCCAGACAATCAACAAGTACACCCAGTTGGACGCATACCCTCTCCCCCGCATAGCCGACATGGTTAATAAGATAGCGCAATATCGCGTTTTCTCGACCATTGACCTCAAGGCAGCATACCACCAAATCCCTATCCGCCCTGAGGGCCGCCAGTACACAGCTTTCGAGGCAAACGGCCGTCTTTTTCACTCCCTCAGGGTTCCTTTCGGTGTCACCAACGGTGTCTCCGTCTTCCAGAGGGAGATGGACCGGATGGTCGACGAGAATGCGTTACAGGCCACGTTTCCCTACCTGGACAACGTGACCATCTGCGGCCATGACCTGCAGGACCATGACGCCAACCTTGATAAGTTCCTTCGCACTGCCCAACTCCTAAACCTCACGTACAACAAAGAAAAGTGCATATTCCGCACAACCAGCCTCGCTATCCTTGGCTGCGTGGTGGAACACGGAGTCATCGGTCCTGACCCTGACCGGATGCGCCCCCTGATGGAACTTCCCCTGCCCCACTGTCTCAAGGCCCTCAAAAGGTGCCTGGGCTTCTTTTCCTATTATGCCCAGTGGGTCCCTCATTATGCGGACAAAGCCCATCCACTTATCAAGTCCACTTCCTTTCCCCTGACGGCGGAGGCCCGCTCAGCCTTTCACCGTATAAAAGATGACATTGCCAAGGCCACCATGCACTCGGTGGACGAGTCCATCCCCTTCCAGGTGGAGAGCGATGCATCCGACTTTGCCCTGGCCGCTACCCTTAACCAGGCGGGAAGACCCGTGGCCTTCTTTTCACGAACCCTCCAGGGCTCCGAACTCAGGCACTCCTCTGTGGAAAAGAAGGCCCAGGCCATTGTGGAGGCGGTGCGCTACTGGCGGCACTACCTGGCTGGAAAACGATTTACCCTGCTTACTGACCAGCGTTCAGTCGCTTTCATGTTCAATAATAAGCAGAGGGGCAAAATCAAAAATGACAAGATTTTGAGGTGGAGAATTGAACTTTCTACCTATAATTACGACATCTTGTACCGGCCCGGGAAACTCAACGAACCCTCAGATGCTCTATCGCGAGGCACATGCGCCAACGCGCAGATCGATAGACTATGGGGCCTCCACAACGACCTCTGCCACCCGGGGGTCACCAGGTTCTTCCACTTCATCAAGGCCCACAACCTGCCTTACTCCATCGAGGAGGTCAGGACCATGACCAGGAGCTGCCCAGTCTGTGCAGAGTGCAAGCCGCGCTTCTATATGCCTGACAGAGCAAACCTGATCAAGGCCACCCGCCCCTTTGAGCGCCTGAGTGTCGACTTTAAAGGGCCCCTCCCCTCCTCTGACCGTAATGTGTACTTCCTCAACATAGTTGATGAGTACTCCCGTTTCCCTTTCGCCATCCCCTGCCCGGACATGACCACCGCTACGGTCATTAAATGCCTGCACAACCTCTTTGCTTTGTTCGGTTTTCCCAGCTATATTCATAGCGACCGGGGCTCGTCCTTCATGAGCGACGAACTCCGTCAGTACCTGCTCATGAGAGGTATTGCCTCAAGCCAGACCACCAGCTACAACCCCCGGGGGAACGGACAGGTTGAAAGAGAGAACGCGACGGTCTGGAAGGCGGCCCTCCTAGCCTTAAAATCTAGGGGCCTTCCGACCTCCCGTTGGCAGGATGTCCTACCTGATGCGCTCCACTCCATCCGGTCACTGCTGTGTACTGCCACCAACGCCACCCCCCATGAGCGAATGTTCGTTTTTCCCCGGAGGTCCACATCCGGTACCTCACTACCACACTGGCTGACGTCCCCAGGGCCCGTCCTGCTGAGGAAGCATGTAAGGTCCCACAAAATGGCTCCCCTGGTAGAGAAGGTTCACCTCCTCCATGCCAACCCCCAGTACGCCTACGTGGCATACTCGGACGGGCGGGAGGATACAGTCTCCATTAGAGATCTGGCACCCTCGGGGTCCACTGACCCATTACCATTGCCCTCCACCACGACCCCCTTCGACACGGCCCAAAATTCAGTAGACCCAATTCTCACCCCTGTCCATTCCACCCCAGTAGACCCGCCGGAGTCCACTCGCCCACCCAACACCAAAGGAGACGATACGCCAGTGCTCGATCCCGTTCAAGACGCGTTGTTGGAAGCTGTACCATCTCAACCATCGCCAGGAAGATCTCAACGGCAAACGAGGCCGCCCGACAGACTCACCTACTCGAACTTTTGATAAAATTCACCCCGCCGGACTTAATTTTAAACGAGGGGTGAATGTGGTAAACCACTGTCGTTCACTGTGTTCACTATTGTTGTTGTTGTTGTTGTTGTTGTCGTTCACTCTTGTTTCACTGTTATACCTGACTATGCCTCAGCTGACTCCGCCCTTGGCTACCTGGTATAAGGACGGCTGCATGGCAGCTCTCTGCCATTCGGTCGTCCACTAGAGGCATAGTCCTGATCTGTTTGTAGTTGCATTCAGTAGTTAATAAAAGCCTGTTGTTCTGAACTCCACTCAGCCTTTTATTAGAATCGATAGCGCATCACTCACCTAACCTCGGTTTATCAGATTCTCCCAGCTCTGTGTACGTTTCTCCTTATGCCACTCTTGACTGTCAAGTACCAGCGTGTCAGTCCTGATAGTGTGGGGCTCTACCGGTGGTGTGCTGCTTTGCTGGTGGCGGGGTGTAGGCTTTGAGGTTGACAATCCACAGAATTTAGCGAATCACCATTTTGCATGTCCAAATGAAGCATTGCTGCAGACAAACAGAGTCAATGGGGCTGAATACCCGGCGCTGCGTAGACTGGGCGGCCGAACCGATACAGCCCGTTTCGCGCCACCACTCGAGACGAATTTCTAGCCCCAGAAGCAATCTCCAGTAATCCAGACTTAAAATCAACAGCTACCTATTAATGGACTATCACTCGGACTCTAGGATACACCTTTATGCTTCCTCCCTCATCTCTCTGTAGATTACCAGCTTTCTTCCTTATCTTTTCCCATCTGCTTGGGTGTGTAAATAAACCACTTGACTCTCTGTCTAATTATGTTCAGGCTCTCTCGTGGTGTTGCAGTGTAACTCGTCCTTCCTTTAGCACTGCTACAGCACATATTTTACCATTCTGCTTTCCGCCCTTGTATCCCTTAAATGCCCTTTTCTTGTTTTAATTAAAAGTTTTATTAGGAAATCTTGGCCCTTAACCAACAACCAGATAAGCACACAAATGCCTGATAAGGCATCACTCACAGCACACTAAATAAGGCACAAAGTGATAACTCCATTGCGCAAAAAATCAATAAGGAGTAGTAGCAACGTAATCATGCTAGTTAATAAATTGCCTGACAATATTAATAAATGGGAGGGGCACTCTTGCGGAACATCCCCTTTTTTGCCCCCCCCCCCCCGGAAAGAAGCAGGTGCCAACTCATCCAGAAGCCCCTCTCCCTGGCTTCTTCCCTTAATGAGGTATATATGCATCTCGGTAATCTCTGAGCAATCTCTAATGTAAATACAACCACAGGCGCAAAGTTGATTTAAAGAAAGCAGCTCATGATTCCCTGATGTTCTGCTGCATTATTTAGCGGTGTTAATGTCTTCATTTACTCAGTCTGGATCAAAGGGCTTGTCGGGAGGGAATTCGGTTTCAATCAACGGATGCAGAAACTATGCAACAGGTTGGCACGCTGATGCTTTACCACTCAAAGCCTCCAACAACCCGTGCAGAGAATGTTGAGCGCTCTCTTCAGGACGCTAGTTCTTATTTGATGTACAACTTCCCTGCGTTTCTGCGCATTGCATAGATAATGTGATGCAGAAGTCATCCATGTCTTGCTACAAGAATGCCTTAATATAGGAAGCCTTAATAACACACAGTCTTGCTTTCTTTTTTGACGAGCATTAAGAAGGCAATCTATTGCTTGCGCAGTCAATTGTATTTGACAAGTGACTTTCTGAGCTTGAACTGTGTCTTTAGATGACAGATCGCGCTGCTTGTTTGCTCAATTTTCTCCTTTTTTAATGGAGCTACAATGTAGTGACATAATATTAATCATCACACTGCAGTTTCTTCATGTAGCAGACTGTACAGCAGCTAAAGGAAGCATTCATATATAGAGTATCGCCTTAAGTGAAATGCCCTTCCCGATCTAAATACAGCGCTTACGTTTCTCAATTAGAAGAAGCCAACAATAAAAAAACAACATGAAATAATTGACCTATTTTCCTCTGATAGCCAATTAATCGACCAAATGTTTCCTTAACCGAAGATTTTGTGTCAGTCTTTCACTATCCAGTCTTCAATAATGGTCAGGTATGAAAAAATGTTAAGGGTATTGTGGAAAGAACCTATTATTCCATTTAGCTATAAGTAGTCTTCATTATTGTCCACCTCTGAAACACAATATGCTCCTGCACACGACACAATGCACAATCGCTGAATCCGTGCGAATTGCTTTTAAAATGAGAATGTAGAAATCACTTTTACATATATTCTATTGCTTTCATAATTACATAGTATTAAATTATTATTTTATCTATATGTGGACTAGTAAAGTATTGTTAAACTTTGTGCATTTTATAGATGGTTGTTTAACATCATACTTTTCCGTAAAAAGGACCGAGTTACAACATGAAATGGCAGTTAATGAATTAGAATTATAGAATAGTACAGGAGGTGGCCATTCCACCCATTGAGTCTGCGCTGGCTCTTTCGAAGAGCAATCCAGTTAGTCCCACTCTCCCCGCTCTTTCCCCATATCCCTGCAATTTTTTCTCCTTCAAGTATTTATCTAATTCCCCTTTGAAGGCTGCTATTGAATCTGTATCCACCACCCTATCAGGCAGTGTCTCCCAAATCCTAACCACTCGTTGCGTAAAAAAGTTTCTCCTCATGTCGCCTCTGGTTCTTTTGCCAATCACCTTAAATCTCTGCCCTCTGGTTATCGACCCTTCAGACACTGGAAACAGTTTGGCCTAGAAATTCGGTGGGCTGCGCCACCAGTTAGCGCCTAAAGAGGGCACTCAGTGGCTTTAGCGCCACTAGCCACGCCTCCCGCAAAATTTAGCGGGGCGCTAATAGCGGCGTTAGCCTGTAGCGCTGCGCCGCCACCGACGACGTCATTGGTGTGCGCAGTGCCCCGCTACCGCCCCGAACGTGATATTGGGTCGCGCCCCCCCCGTAGCGCCAGTCGCATATCGCGACCAGTTTAGGGGGCCTACCTGTGGCGGTAGTGGCACTAATTAAAGGGGAGGTGCGGGGCGGCCATTTTTTTTGGTGGCCGCCTGCCAGCACCTCCTCGCGCTGCCCTCCCCAGCCTACTAACCCTCCCCACCGCTGGGCAGTGCCGGCTGTGTCCCGAGAGCCCGGCACTTCTCCTCGGTGCTGGTTTCTTTTGCCGGCACTCACGATCGGTGATCGCGCTGGTGCAGGCCACTCCCCTTTAAGAAGGGGAGGAAGGCCTGCAGTACCGCAGCGTGCCGTGCCACAGCGTGTGGCGCTGTGGCACGTTGCGCTGCGATATTCAGTTTCAGCGCCCCAAGAGGGACGCGGGGCGCCTCGAGCAGCGCCCCGCGTCCCTCTTGGGGCGCTCAAACTGAATATCGCGCTGGTGCTCCCGGCTCCTTCCGGGGCGGGACTTCCGGCGCCCAGGCGAGCTTGGCACCCCAAACGCGGTGCCACTGAATTTTTAGCCCTTTCTCTTTAATTAAAGCGTATTCAACTGTACAGTACCACTCTAATTAACGAAATAGAAAAGATAACATACTCTACAGTTACTTTATTACTTTATAGTTACTGCATTATTCAACTGCTTTTCTTTATTCCAGAATTATTTTATTACTATAATTACATCATTACTTTACAGTTACTTTATTACTCTTGGATCCATTGTGCATTTCACTTGAAAAGATGAGCTGGTAAATTAAAATGTTGATATTTTATTGGTACACCATCCTTTTTAACATAACCTTTATGGAATGAAGGATAGAATTAATATATTTAAGATGAAGTGTCACTGTCACCATTGTCCCCCTTTCTATAAAAACACAATTACAAAGAATTACATTTAATATCTCTTTGCTTATTTCTCTCTTTTAGTTGATTTTTTGGGGAATATTTATGTTTAAACATGGAAGCAATCACACAGCCCAACAGTGTGAAAGAGGTGAACTAACAGCGGTGGAAATGGAGCCATGAGTCCAGTAAGGTGTTTCGGCTTCAACTGTATGTGTTAAATCAGCTCACATTGAGAAGCTTGGGAACTCCTTCAAGTCAATTCTTCACATTAGCAGTTGCTGTTTAAGAAAACTGTGCAAAAAATCAACAGATATAAATTGAATAATGAAGTGAATAACTATTTGGAACCCATTTTATTTTATCAAGGGATCTTGGTAATTACGTTCATTGTAATGCAGCTTACTCAAACGGAAAACCACTACTTACATCAATAAATTTTAATTTCTACTGTAAGGGGTTTTAGATTGCAAAGGTTTCTCTCTCCAGAGGCCTTTCTCTCTTGCACAGTAAAACCGGGAGTGGTTCGACCCACTCGCCCCTTAGATTCTGTACTCTGGACTTTGGGGCAGGAACTACAATGTAGAGAAAACTCTTATAGACCAAGTTTGATGAAGCAAAATGGAATTTTATTGCATAATGTAAAACAAAAATCAAAATGCAAGCAAATAAGAGGGTACATGGGAGGGGAAACATAAACGAATCATAATGACACAATACTAACTAAGGCAAATACAGGCATATTATACTCTACCAAGATCATCATGAAATGGGGGAAACACACGGAACATCGAGGGGCAACAACACATGTTAATTATATCCTTAAATGTCCACCCCCTTAAACCTATCTAGATCTGATTATGAAGGGCCAGAAACATGCTCACCAATCCAACTAGGAAGTGTAAGGTTTTGAAAACAGGTCTGCGTTTGATCCTTTCAGGCGTCCCGTCTTCACGTGGTTGGTGGAGCCCCAGCGAGCTGCGCCACACCTCTCTCCTGAGGTGGGGGTCAGGGACGGCTGGACACCGGCTGGTCTGGATGTCGGCGGGGTCGGGGATCGTTTGCTCCACTCCGGTCAGAGGAGCCTTGGGCTGACCCCCATCATTTCTTCAGTTTCTTATTGTCTCTTCTCCGGAGTGGGTCGATGGCCTCCCATTTCGTCAACGGCCCGGGGCTGGTCGATGATCTCCCGATGTTTTACCCCGGGGCGGGACGCCAGCTCGAACCGTCTTCTCCTCCTTCTTCTAGCAACGATGCCACCGATACGATGGTAGCACCACGATGGCCGCTTTTCCTTTCTACCCCTGGGTTCCCAGATATACTTCTCATCAGAAGCCCTTATCTCGCGCCAAATCAGGTTAGTCTCTTATTTTAATTTTGGCGGGCTGGGAGCACAACGGGGTAGTTATTATATTTTAAACTGTTCTTGGATGGCCGGTAACGGGCCATCTCTGGTCTGGAATGACCTTCATTGTTTTTAATGCCCTGGTGATGTCCTTAATGGGTCCTTGATGCTCGTCTCATAAATATGAAACTGTTCCCTTTTGTCTGGGTAAACATTTAGATGGCCTTTATCTACAGGCCGATATTGACTGGATCTGCATCCAATCTATATGTATATGTGAGCGTCTGGTTTCGTTCTCTCAGAAACGGCTTCCAGAACTTACTGTGGGCTGAATCCACAAAGCTGCCTGAGGACTGCAGGAACCATTTTAAAGTGTCCCAATAAGTTGGTCACGGGGTCTGGTGGCCATTTTGAATGCCCCTTTTTCCTAGGCTTCTTTTTTTAAAAACAGTCTTTAAAATCATGGCCTCTTCTGCCATTCGACCCTTTATAATATAAAGTTCAATTTTGCGAATCCTACACTCCCCCCTGATGATACTGTAACTTGCTTGAAGTATCATAATTCTGGGTGAGCAAAATTTTCTGACTTTCCAAAATCAAACCATCCCCAGTATTTACCTATCTATGACCCCACGACACATGCATTTCCCATTTCAGAAAAACCTAGTGTACATTAAGCATCTATAGATGGCAATACTTGAGATGTAAAATTTGACATACTCACTTCCAGGCGTGGATGGGGGCCTAATACCCTTACATCACCTGCTGCATACATACTATCTTTTAATAATAACAACACATCTAATAAACTTCAAGAATAAAAATAAAGTACACACACAAAAAAAAATCAAATGCACATGAATATATATCAAAATAATACAGAGGCGGGAGGGAAAACTTTAACTTTATACAGAGCAGCAAAAATCTAAACGGGTGTCTCTTCTTCTGCCCGCACATAATGCTCCCTCCATTCCCCTCTGTTCTCATACTTTTGCGAATATTTGACCTTTTTACAGTGTACAAACAGTAAATAAACTACAATGATAACCTGGCACACTACAAGAATGTGGGAGGCTATCCTAATCCAAGAAGGGACTTCTATATTAGTGAACAGGTCCCACCACGGTGGGGTCACTATATCCAATATGTCTGCCCCTATCTCTAAAGTCTTCTGCTCCAGTGTATAGAAATGTTTCTGTGAAACAACAATGGCTTTTAATATCTTGGTGAGGTGTTCAGGGAGAGGGGGAATGATATATCCAAAATGTGCAACGAATCGCTGCAGATCGGTGAAATTCTCTTTAACAGTGATGTGAACAGTGGAAGGTTCAGGAATGGGGACAATTCGCTCTTGGGCCACTTGAACTTCTGCCCTGGGCTTGAAACAGAAGCTGCTGTCACTAACCGGACACCAACCGTGCTGTCCATGTTGGTAGTGGGGCGCTGCGGGGGCACATGGCCTTGTGCCATTGCCTCCGTGGTGCAATTTATAGGCTCCGCGCCAGCAGTTCTGAACCCCCACTGTGGTTTTGAATGGGCATTCATGTGCTGGGGACACAGGATGATGTGTGCTCCCCGGCTCCAGCACCCCGAGAGGTCAGTACCCATCATTGCATGCTCCCATCGAATGACGTAAGGTGGGACTCCTGTGTAGCGAATCTGCGCACCCCCCTGAATGACTCTAATGTTCTCCACCCTGTATACCGGGGCGGGCTTAGCTGTCTTTCCCATCACCGGCATTCTTACCACTATACCCATAATGGTGTGATTAGACCGTCCACAGTCCACTGGGACTGGGTAGGCTTCTGAAGCTAGTCTGAGCTGGCACAGTCTCTATGCATTCTCAAAAGGGTGGAGGGCTGCGAGGAGCTTGTTGCTGATCCAGGAGGGTACTAAACCTTGTTTCTAATCCTCCAGGTTACTGCGGCCCTCGCCCAGTAACCACGCCCCGTATAGCACACAAGCTTCGATCTGCGCAGCCTGGTCGGACGCATTCCGATCCGCCCTGATGAGAGCATTTACCGTTCTGGCGTGTTTCTCCAGCTCAGCTATTATCTCTTTTAAGTGTAGTGTCATGGCCTGGTCCTCATGTAACTTAGAACCCACTACCTTGTTCTCGTCAGTCAGTATCTTTCTTAACTGTGTTTTTAAACCATTGATCTGGGTTTGCAGCTCCACGTCATCCAGTGTGTTGATGACGGAAGTTCCTGTATTAAAAGCTGTGAAAATATTATTTACTGCACCCCTTCTTTGCCTCCATATCCTGTCCAAGACCTCATGTGGTGTGTTGTACAATTCGGCTCTGTCGACATCGGCAAAGTCGAATTCGTAAAACTGTTTAAACATGTTTGTTAACAGGACCTGGTACAATTGTTCCGTTTCCTTGGGGCACCACTCAGGCAAGCGCACCTCGGTGAGGTTTAAAATCACCGAAGCCACCGCGTAGTGTACCCCTTGGTACAGTACCTGACCTGTGGGTACTAATACCAATCCGTTCCTGGGTCCCTTGGTAGTGGTGGGGCCCCCTTCCTTGTGGGCTTTGGCTACCGGAATCGTGGGCAGGGGCTTGCGGGGGCGGGTGATGAGCTCAGTGGCGTTTACTGGGATCTGAGAGTTTGGGACTCCGCACGCCCGTGTGCTGACGTCCCACCTCATTCCCCTCCCAGCATCTTGCCACTGCCTTTGGAGAAAGATGGAGACGCCTGTGGGGCAAGCGCGTTCTGAACCCCACATACAGATGTAGATCCCCTCATCTGGTTGCCACCATTTGTCGCAACAGACACTCAACCCCCCATGAGTCCCCGTAATATTCCGATGGGTGTTGTTACCTAATCTCTCCCACTCGACCGTGGAGTTCTTCATGGTGCTGCTCAACTTGCGCAGCCACCACCAACGATTCAAAGGTACATGTCCCTTGCAGACCAGGCAAATCTTCTTCCCGACGGTAACGCTGACTCTGGGTGCTATGATCCGCACCCTGGGGCACATCAGAGATGTCTCCCTGTATGCAAACCCCGTCTGGCTGGAGTATTCTGTAGAGTTCGACCCCAGCCAGCCTGGCCATCTTCCTTCATGGAAGTAGGCAGCAGTCTCTTCAGCGTCCCGTGAGCCGGTTCCGTCAATCGCGATGGGGCCTCTGTTGCCAGAGCATCCGTACACTGTGGAGTCCCTAGTGCGGCCCCGATAGGCCACAATGTACCCGATCATCATGGCCACGACAAGGATCCTGCTCATCTTTCTCCTGGTTCCTGCAACAAATTAAACAATGCCGCCAGGCTCCCGAGAGATTCTGGCTTAGGTAAAGGCATGATCGGGTCTTCCGACCTCGATCCAAACAAACACGCGTACTGGGCAGATTCAAAACTACTTATAACTCTAATTACTTTAATATTTACACAATCTTAAACTTAAAACCTAAACTTATGTACAGCGCCGCCCGTCTCCGGGCGGCTTGCCTAATCCCTGATTGGACTGCAGATTTGCCTGGTCTGCTTGTGGTGGGGCTGCAGTGACCTGTGACTTGGGTTCCTCGCAGCCTTTTGCTGTCAACTGGGGACTGCGTTCTGCCAGGGGTTTCCCAAGTCTGCGTTTACGGAAGGTGGGGGAATCAGGCCACGGCTTCCTTGGCTGGGGCGCCCGAGGCGACCTGCGAGGGGGTGCCTTTGGTGAGGCTCCCGTAGCGAGTGGACCTTTGGGCGGGACCTTGGCTCTCATAGCCCGTGGCTCCTCCATGACTGACGGCTTCGGCTCCCTTCCCTCAGGCTCTGCCCCTTTGGGATTTGGGTCTTTGGCAGACAACTCCTCCTCACCTGTCCCTACAGGTGGAGGATCTCCACCCCCAATTTCTACCTCCCCCAAACTTGAGCCGAGGGCGGGATCACCGCCCTCCGACTCCAACTCCTCCAGAGTCAGATCAAGGGCGTGGCCCAGCTGTTCGGGCTCCTCGGCTCCGATAGCGTTCGGATCAGGAGGAGGGTCTTGATCTTCGGGCTCCTCCTCGTCCGAGTCCCAGACCATAGGGGAAACCTCCCCCCAGGTGGGCGGGACAGCTTCTCCTTCCAAGCAGGCTACAGCGCCAGCTTGTGTGGTCTGTGGCTCATCGCATGCCTCAGGCTGAGGATCTTTACCCTCAGACCTGGCTTCGGTTGCTGGTACTCTTGCACCTGGCTTAAACAGTTTGCACTGATTGATGTGAAACCATTTAGTGCGCCGGGGCAACTTCACTGCATATACCATGGGGCTGGCCTTGTCTACAATGCTGTAGGGCCCCATGTACAGTGGTTCTAAACTCCCTACTCGGGCATAGTTTCTCACCATGACCTGATCTCCAACTTCCCACTCCTGTGCTTTTCGGGGTTCAAGCAGCAATCGGTTGCCCTGATGCTGCCTTCCCATGTTCCCAGCCGCTTGCCCATAAATCTGTTTCAGGCGCTCAAAAAGGGTTCGGGCAAACTTGTCCCGATTTACCTCTTGGAGCTGACCCTCAGTGAGCACCGGGGCTAGTACATGGGTGGGGGTTCGCATGACTCTCCCAGTCATTAATTCGTGCGGGGAGTACCCCGTACTTTTAGACTGGCTAGCCCGGATCCCCATGAGGACTAAGGGCAAGGCCTCCACCCATTTCTGGGGCGAGTCCCTCATCTCCTTCCTCAGCTTTTCTTTTAGGGTGCGGTTCATGCGTTCCACAATCCCAGATGACTGCGGATTGTGGGCCACTGTAGTGTATGTACCTTGAAGAAGGTACTATATTCTGCAGCCCCTGTATACTGCAGTACCAGTAGTGACCACCCCTGTATATAAGCCTGTGTAGTAACTTTGTATAGTAGTTCCAGTTTTGTCTCCATTCAGTAAACACCTGTTATAACCAACTTCTGCAGTCCGTGTCTCAATTACACACGGACGTTACATTGGCGACGAACAGATCCGAACTTACCTACAGTTCTGCACCACCTCATGGGGATCCATCCCTGAAGCGAAGTTATTGGAGGTAGAAGCCAGAAGGGAGAAATCCAAAAAGAAAGGAAAAAGAAAAAAAACAGACAGAGGAAACGGACGTCGACCATGGGCAACCGCCCTCTGATTCATCGAATTCGAAGATTTGCAGGAGAGGCTGTCGAGAGCTGGGCTTGGTTCTACAGTCTATGGTGTTCCAGCTAATTGGGCTGGTGGCAGGTAGTAAACTGATCCTTCCTGGGCTGCGGCGGGCTAAAACTCGATCGGGTGGCTTTTCAACGGGGCCGAGCAGCGTTGTCGGGAAAGAGGAGAGAGAGGGTGGAGCACACAGGGCGCGGCCGGCGCTACGAAGCCGGGCATTGTACAGACCCGAGAAGAGGGAGGAAAGTGTCCCATAGGGTCTGCTCTGACAACGGGAACAGTAAGTAAAATAAAAGAAATTAGAAGTGCAGAAAGCCGCGAGGAGCTGCAGTTTGCCACGGGGACCGCGGAGAGCGGCGTTGGCAGCAGCGCGGGGGGGAAGTGCGCGAAGACCATAGGGCATCGCCATCAAGGCATAAAAACGCCAGCAACAGCGCTGGCAGCAGCGGAAAAGACAGAAAGCGCGGGAGGCGCCATCTTAATCCAGCGGGGAAGAAGGCAAAGCGCGGGAGGCGCCATTTTGTTCAATCGGGGAAGAAGGCAAAGCGCGGGAGGCACCATCTTAGATCTCCAAGATTCCGAAGACTGGCAATATCACTGCCTTCGATAATGCAATAGAAGACTGGACCACGTATGTGGAAAGAGTTGAAGTATATTGCAAGGCAAATGAAGTAGCCGATGAGAAAAAGGCATCGGTACTACTAAACTTAATGGGCGCAAGAACGTATGGCCTATTGCGGAACCTGATCACTCCAGTCAAACCGATGGAGAAGAGTTTTAACGAAATTGTTGATATCCTACAGGAACACCTAAATCCTACACCGCTGCTGATAGCAGAAAGATTTAAATTCCACAAGAGAAATCAGCATAAAGATGAGAGCAATGCTGATTACCTTACGGAACTACGCAAGCTAGCAAAGCACTGCCAGTTCGGAGCAGGACTGGCAGATACCCTACGGGACAAATTTGTCTGTGGACTCCTGAGTGAAGGAACCCAGAAGAGGTTACGCTCAGAGAAAGAGCTGATGCTAGATAAGGCTTTCAGCGTGGCAGTATCGTATGAAGCAGCAGCAAGGGGAGCTGCGGAAATACAGCAAAAGCCACAGGAATACGACACCCATGAAATGACACGGGGATTTGAAAAATGTTATCGCTGCGGCAGAACAACCCATGACCAGAAGGACTGCTGGTCCAAAGACAAAACATGCAGGCAATGCGGAAAGATGGGACACATTGCACGAGTTTGCAGGTCCGGGAAGAAGACTAACAACAACAAAAAGACTATTAAGGAAAAGTACAGGAAAGTACAAAAGATGACGGACAGTAGTTCCGAAGACCAGAAAAGCGATAGTGAATCCGGGAACAAGAGACTAAGCTGTCTCAAACTACACAATGTAATCACAAAAGAGGATCACCGAACCATTTGGGTCACCCTCATGATAGCAGGGTCCCAAGTCAAAATGGAATTGGATACAGGATCAGCCCTGACCGTCATGAATCGACGAGACTACGAGCGGCTATTCTCACACATACCCTTGAAAGACACATCCATTGTCTTGAAGACATATACGGGGCAGAAAGTATACCCCAGAGGGAAAATAAGGGTGCCTGTCGAATACAACGGCAAGGAAATACAGAAATTGTATCTGTACATACTGCAAGATGGTGGACCACCGTTATTGGGACGTGAATGGATCAGAAAGATAAGTTTAGACTGGCACTCCATTCAGGCACTGACTGTGGCTGGTAAAAAGGATGACGACGTCACACCTGGACGATTGTCAAAAAATCTTGGCTAACGCTAAAGAGGTATTTCAACAAGAACTGGGAACTCTTAAAGGCATAACCGCCTCAATAAAAATAGAAGAGAATGCAATTCCCAAGTTTTTCAAAGCAAGACCAGTACCGTATGCAATTCGCCCAGCCGTCAAGGCAGAGCTGGAGAATCTGGAGAATGCAGGCGTGTTAACTAAGGTAGACTGGAGCGAGTGGGCGACACCCATCATTCCTGTCATGAAGAAAACGTTAAACAATAAGTCTGAGGAGCCAAGGAAGGTTCGCATCTGTGGGGACTTCAAGGTGACTGTGAACCCAGTCCTTCACACAGTACAGTATCCTCTTCCGAGGATAGAAGATATTTTCGCCTCACTATCTAGAGGGAAACGTTTTACAAAAATTGACCTAGCGCAAGCATATTTGCAGATGGAGGTTGAAGAATCCTCTAGGAAATATCTCACGATAAACACTCACAAAGGTCATTACCAGTATAATTGACTGGTATTCGGAGTTGCATCAGCTCCGGCTATATGGCAAAGAGCGATGGAACAAGTCCTGCAAGGGATTCCGGGGACTCAGTGTTACTTGGACGACATCCTAGTGATAGGTGAAAATGACAGTGAACACCTTGCCAACCTAGAGCAGGTGCTCACTAGACTAAGAGAACATGGGCTACGAGCCAATCGCCCCAAGTGCGAGTTTTTTAAGAAACAAATATTGTATTGTGGCCACGTGATTGATGAAGAGGGGTTACATAAGTCCCCTGACAAAATTGAAGCAGTAGTTAAGGCTCCAGCACCTGAAAATGTGTCGCAACTGAGGTCATTCCTCGGATTGGTGAATTACTACCATAAGTTTTTGCCGAATTTGTCCACAATTCTGCACCCAGTGAATGCCCTGCTACAAACATATTAGCATCGAGAGGGAGGAGGTACTAGCGGTTTTAGCAGGCCAAAAAGTGGATAAATCCCCAGGCCCAGACGAGATGTATCCCAGGCTGTTGTGTGAGGCAAAGGAGGAGATTGCAGGGGCTCTGACACAAATTTTCAGAACCTCCCTGGCCACAGGGGATGTACCAGAGGACTGGAGAACAGCTAACGTAGTACCATTATTCAAGAAGGGTAGCAGGGATAAACCAGGGAATTACAGGCCAGTGAGCCTAACATCTGTGGTAGGGAAATTATTGGAAAAAATTCTGAGGGACAAAATTAGTCTCCACTTGGAGAGGCAAGGATTAATCGGGGATAATCAGCATGGCTTTGTCAAGGGTAAATCATGTCTGACCAATCTGATTGAATTTTTCGAGGGGGTGACTAGGTGTGTGGATGAGGGAAATGCTGTGGATGTGGTTTACATGGACTTCAGTAAAGCTTTTGACAAAGTCCCGCATAGGAGACTGGTCAAGAAGGTAAGAGCCCATGGGATCCAGGGGGCCTTGGCGCGTTGGATCCTAAACTGGCTGAGTGGCAGGAGGCAGAGGGTGATGGTCGAAGGTTGCTTTTGTGACTGGAAGCCTGTGTCCAGTGGGGTACCTCAGGGATTGGTGCTGGGTCCCTTGCTGTTTGTGATCTACATTAATGATTTGGATGAGAATGTAAAGGGTATGATCAGTAAGTTCGCGGATGACACGAAAATTGGTGGGGTGGTAAATTGTGAGGAGGAAAGCCTCAGGCTACAGGATGATATTAACGGGTTGGTCAGATGGGCGGAAAAGTGGCAAATGGAATTTAACCCGGAAAAGTGTGAGGTGATGCATTTTGGACGGACAAATAAGGCAAGGGAATACACAATGAGTGGTAGGACCCTAGGAAGTACAGAGGGTCAGAGGGACCTTGGTGTACATGTACATAGATCCCTGAAGGCAGCGGAACAGGTAGGTAAGGTGGTTAAAAAGGCATATGGGATACTTGCCTTCATTAGCAGAGGCATAGAATATAAGAGCAGGGAGGTTATGATGGAGCTGTACAAAACGCTGGTGAGGCCACAGCTGGAGTACTGTGTGCAGTTCTGGTCGCCTCACTATAGGAAGGATGTGATTGCTTTGGAGAGGGTGCAGAGAAGATTCACCAGGATGTTACCTGGGATGGAGCGCCTCAGCTATGAAGAAAGACTAAACAGGCTGGGGTTGTTTTCCTTGGAGCAAAGGAGGCTGAGGGGGGACCTGATTGAGGTGTACAAAATGATGAGGGGCATAGATAGGGTAGATAAAGAGGAACTTTTCCCCTTAGTAGGGAGGTCAATAACAAGGGGGCATAGATTCAGGGTAAGGGGCAGGAGATTTAGAGGGGATTTGAGGAGGAACTTTTTCACCCAGAGGGTGGTTGGAAGCTGGAACTCACTGCCTGAAAGGGTGGTAGAGGCAGGAACCCTCACAACATTCAAGAAGCATTTGGATGGGCACTTGAAATGCCATTGCATACAAGGCTATGGACCAAATGCTGGAAAATGGGATTAGACTGGACAGGGATTGATGGACGGCGCAGACACGATGGGCCGAAGGGCCTCTTTCTGCGCTGTAAAACTCTATGGGCTAGATTTTCAGTTGCTTGCGCCAGCAGTTAGCGCCTTAAGAGAAGTGATTTTCGGGCGCTATGCGTGTAGCGCCTGGGCGCAGCGCAGTTTGCGCCCCGCCCCAAATTAAGTTGCCCGTTAGCGCCGGCGCAAAGTTTAGCGGCCGCCCGGATGCGCGCGCAGAAAATGACGTCACATCCTCGTGCAACGCCCTTTGGCCGCCCCGAATCCAAACTTCAGTCGGACCGCCCCATTGTGCGCCTGGCGTCCAGAGCGTTTGTAAAATGGAACGCAACACACCCTGGGGAGCGCAAATTAAAGGGCACTCGTACAAAAGGCACTCTGCATGTGTTGTGTGGAAGTAAGCTGTGTGTTGTTCTGAACGGCCTATATTTATGTTTCCGGGCACCAATTATTCCTCCTCCTCCTCCTCCTCCTCCTCCTACTCCTCCTCCTCCTCCTCCTCCTCCTCCCCGTTTCTCCCCAGACTTTGCATTTGAAAAAAATACATGCACCCTTCCCCTTTAAGAGCTCACTGGCACCAGAGTGTCTGCCGTGCGCTGCGCCCGAGCTCGGGTGTTGCGCTCTCCACCGCCGGCTTAGCGCCTAAAGATACTAGTGGAACGCCTCTTTTAGCGCTCCACCAACCTCTTAGGGCGAAGCCACTGAATTTCCGGCAACGGGGCGCTACTTTGGGGCGGGCGATAACTTCGGGCGGGCGCTAAGCTTAGCGCCCCAAAACTGTCTATACTGAAAATCTAGCCCTACGACTCTATGAAACTGGAGTAGCATGGAAATGGAGCGATGAATGTAAGCGGGCCTTTCAGAAGTGTAAAGGCCTGATCACTTCAAGAGAAGTATTGGCTCACTACAACCCATCACTACCGATAAGACTGGCGTGTGATGCATCTCCCTACGGCATTGGAGCGGTACTGTCACATAAATCCCTTGATGGTTCAGAGAGGCCGATAGCTTTTGCGTCACGCTCGTTAACTGCAGCCGAGCGTAACTACGCCCAGATTGACAGAGAGGCCCTCAGCCTGGTGTGGGGGGTGAAGAAATTCAATCACTACCTGCACGGACAGAAATTTACTCTACTAACTGATCATCAACCTCTTGTCTCCATTTTCAACCCTCAGAAGGGCGTCCCGATAATGACAGCACAACGGCTACAGAGGTGGTCCCTTTTCCTAGGGGCACACCAATATGACATCGAGTACAAAGGAACTAAACAGCATGGGAATGCTGATGGATTGTCGCGCCTACCGTTGCCGATGGTGGAAGAAGCACCTGCAGTGGATCCTGTGGAGATATTCCACTCGATCATAGTCGAATGTCTACCTGTGACGAATGCAAACATAGAAAAGGAAACACAAAATGACCCGACACTCTCCAGGGTCTATGATTTAACGGTGAAGGGATGGCCAGCACATGGCGAACCACTGTTGCCAGCATTCTCGCCGAGAAGAGAACAGCAGTCAGTGTGCCGAGGAACCTTGATGTGTGGATCCAGAGTAGTAATTCCACCCAAATTGAAGGATAGAGTGCTCAATGAGCTTCATGAGGATCATCTGGGAGGGGTAAAAATGAAGAACTTAGCCAGAGCGTTTGTGTGGTGGCCGGGAATCGATAAAGAAATCGAAGAGATGACCAAGAGCTGTACAGGATGCCAGAAGGTCCAAAACGCCCCACCACAAGCCCCTCTACATCCATGGGAGTGGCCCTCATCTCCATGGCAAAGGGTGCACATTGATTTTGCTGGTCCATTTATGGACTCGATGTTTTTAATTGCGGTGGATGCACATTCAAAGTGGCCAGAGGTAATAAAAATGTCCTCAACCACCACAGAAAAAACTATCACAGTCTTACGAACCATATTCGCCAGAAATGGGCTGCCTGAACAGATTTGCTCCGACAATGGACCACAGTTTGTGTCTGAAGAGTTCCGGAGGTTCTTAAAGAACAATGGTTTTAAGCATTACACATCCGCCCCATATCATCCAGCCACCAATGGATTGGCTGAGAGGTTCGTTAAAACATTCAAGAAGGCTATCAAGGCAATGTGTAATGAAGACATACCCCTACAACACAAGGTGGATAACTTCTTGTTTGCCTACCGGAATGCGACACATGCGGTTACCAACCAAACTCCAGCCATGATGTTATTCAATCGAAGACTAAGATGCCGCTTGGATTTGGTTAAGCCAAACATCAGAAGAGATGTGGAGAACAGGCAGTTTCAGAATATGAATGAAAGGCCAACCAGGAGTTTCAAGATAGGTCAACCAGTTTTGGCCCGGGACTACCGCACAGAGAAATGGCAGCCAGGAACGATCTGCACACGGCAAGGACCTCTAATGTATACCGTGGACGTTGGAGAGAGCATTGTAAGACGCCATGCTGACCAGATTCTAGAGTCACTGGAAAACGTCAAATCTACACCACGATCCTATACACCTGGTGATGAAACCGAAGTACCAATTGCATCTACCTCAGAATCGGTGATATTGGAAGCAGACGAACCAAACAACGATGTTGATCCCGAATCAACTTTGCCAGAAGAACCTGATACCCCAAAGAGGCGTTATCCGGACAGAATCAGGAAGCCTCCTCAAAGACTGAATTTATAATTGATTAACTTCAGCTAATGTATATAGCAACTGTAATTGTAAATATGTTATTTAATTATTAATCGAATGTTATGTACTGTTTAGCTAAAAGGGGAGGAATTGTAGTGTATGTACCTTGAAGAAGGAACTATATTCTGCAGCCCCTGTATACTGCAGTACCAGTAGTGACCACCCCTGTATATAAGCCTGTGTAGTAACTTTGTATAGTAGTTCCAGTTTTGTCTCCATTCAGTAAACACCTGTTATAACCAACTTCTGCAGTCTGTGTCTCAATTACACACGGACGTTACAGCCATGTGCCACTTCCCTTCAATGTCTAAGAGCATGAGGGTGTCCTGCATCACTTGGCCAGTGAAATGAGCCCCTTGGTCAGACTCCACAAATCGTGGTAGTCCCCACCGCGAGAACACCTCCCGGACCAAGATCCTGGCAGTACCAAGTGCCGTGGCTGTTCGGCATGGGAAGGCTTCTATCCACTTGGTGAACACATCCACCAGGACGAGGCAGTACTTAAAACCTCCCTGGGCGGTGGGCAGTGGCCCGATGTAATCGATCTGTATCGACTGCCATGGTCCCTCTACTCTCCTGATGTGTCCCAAAGGCACCTTCCTTTTCTGGCGGTCTGGGTTGTTCGCAGCGCACACTAGGCAATTGGCGCAGAACTCGCGGACATCGTCCCGAAGTCCCGGCCACCACCCCGCCTGTTCCACCCATTGCCAGGTGACCTCAGGCCCGGGGTTTCCTGCTCCTGGACCCTCATGGGCCAGTTGAAGGAATTCCCTCTGGTGCTGCTGCGGCACAACCCACTGTTCCTCTCGGAACAGCGTGCCTTCCTTGATGGAGAGGGCTGCTGTACCGTATGGACCCTCTACTTCCTTGCCCTCAGTGATGGCATTGAGGACTGTTTTTAGGGCAGGATCTAGGGTTTGGACGGTCTTGAGGTCTGGGGGCAGTGTTACCCCTGTGGTTCCCTGAGTCCCATCCCTGCCTCGGATTACTGCCACGGGTTTGGACCCATAGGGATCCCAGAAAGTGCCGGTGCGGGCACCCTCCCTGGCTAGCGCATCCGCTTGCTGATTACCCTCGCCGCGGGGCTCCGTGGAGGAATGGGCCTTTATCTTGTGGATAAAGACTTCCCCTTTCTCTCCCACCGCAACTAAGATCTTTTCTAACAGGGGATTTACGGTTAAGGGTCGCCCGTCCGCAGAGGTATATCCGCGGCGGGACCAGATGGCTAGGTACTCCGTACACAAGTTGCACATGAACATGCTGTCCGAGCAAATCATGTATGGGGTGGGGAAGATCTCGGGTGTGTAACGACGTACACTACCACGGACAGTTCAGCCTGCTGGGCGCTCATAGTGCTGGGGAGCTTAATCGCCAGGGCAATGTTTGCCGCGGGGTCATAAACTCCACATCCTGTGAGTCGTTCACCAGCGGATACCGTGCTGGAACTGTCTACATAGATCTTGCGGCCCGTGGGATGTATCCCGGCCCGTAAACCTACGTCCACCTCCCATACCCCTTCTACGGAACACCGATGGGCTGTTCCGGGATATACCATGTTAGCCGCGAGCTTGGGCTCGCAGAGACCCTTTACCTTCAGCTCCATCTGTGAAAGGAGGGGGGTCCAGTGCGCAATGCGTGCACTGCTTACTGTCCCATCCTTAATCCTTCCATCTAGAAGCATTCGGGTAGGTGTGTGATGGGTGAGGAGAGTGATGGGAGAGGTGCCTGTGAAGATCAAAGACCTTTTCACAGCCCAATGCGTGGCCAGAAGATGCCGCTCGCAATTGGAAAAACTCCTTTCCACATCAGTGAGCACCCTGGAGGAATAGACCACTGGCCTCAGCTTGCCGTGTCGCTCTTGAAGCAGTACAGCGCTCAAGCTATCCCCGCTAGCCGCTACCTCCAGGAAAAACTCCTCTCCCCCATCTATGGCCCCCAGGGCTGGCGCGGTCTGCAAGTCTCTCTTGAGTTTCTCAAATGCTGCCTGGCAACCCTCATCCCAGGACCACTCCACTCCCTTGTGTAGGAGTCGGAGCAGCGGGGCGGCTGTGGCTGCATAGTCCTCAATGAAGTCCCTGCAATACCCGGTCAGTCCCAGAAAGGACCTCACACCTGTTACGGTGGTGGGGATCGGTAGTGCTTGCACTGACTCCCGTCTGGCTTTATCTATGGCTCGTTCGCCGGCACGGATTGTCAGGCCCAAGAATTTTATTTCCTGCTGGCCGATCCGTGCCTTCTTCGGGTTCACCTTAAAACCCTTTCAGCCTAGCAGCTCCAACAACTCGGCCAATAGTGGGCCATGCTCCTCTCTGGAATCCGTGAACAGGAGCAGGTCGTCCACATACTGCACTAGTTGGTTGGGCTGGCTGAACTCCTTTAAACTCCCTGCCATGCATTGATGGAAAATGCCGGGGCTGTTGTGGAAACCCTGTGGCAAGCAGTTCCAGGTGTACTGTTGCCCTTTAAAGGTAAAGGCAAACTTGCACTGATCCTCCCTCCTTAAAGGGATAGACCAAAACCCATTGGAAATATCCAGCACCGTGAAAGTGGTCGCGGATGCTGGAATACTCCCTATCAGGTCGGCAACTGCTGCTACCATTGGTGCGCAGGCTGGGATGTTGCTATTGAGGACTCTGTAGTCCACCGTGGCTCTCCAGGAATCGTCTGGCTTCCTCACCGGCCATAACGGAGAGTTTACATGGGTGACTATCGGTCTCAACACGCCCTGCTGCACCAGTGAAGACATTGCTGTCTCCATGTCGGGCTCCGCTTCCCGGGGGAAGTTGTACTGTTTTTGGGGTCGGGCCATGGGGTCTCCGTCTACTCTGACCTCAAACCCGGTGACCCTCCCGCAATCATGCTTGTGCGTGGCAAACGTAGTCAGATTGTCTGACACGAATGCCTGCAGATCTTGTGGGACGCCTGCCACCATGAGCTCAAGGTCGTAGCCCTCTTTTGGCTTCACGGTACACAGGGTCCCTCTTTCTCCTTTCCCTGGGATGACGATTACTTCGCCCTGTTTACCCTTACCCGCTCCCCAAAGACAATGATTTCTTAGGTCCACGAGGATCCCGTGTTCCACCAAGAAATCGGATCCGAGGATCCCCTTTCCACCCTCCACCTCCCACTTCATCAGTATACACTTCCACTTGGTGCGGAGTGGTCCTAAATGAACGGAGAGGGGAATGGAAAATACGCCAGCCTGTTCCTTGCCTGTGAAGCCCGACAGAATATATGGAACCCCGGTGGACAGGGGTGAGGTGGCAGGGTCATCTGCGTGGATCACGGCGCACGATGCCCCCGTATCCAGCAAATAGATCCCTTTCACCTCCTCCACTTCCATCTCCACGAGGGGTTGCCTCCATACATCATATCACAGCGCACACAAGTAAATGGGCTGCGCCGGCTCTAGTCATTTGGGCACAGCGGTCGGGGTTTCCGGAACGACAAGACCAGTAGCGACGGCTATCTTCCCCTGCGCGATCATCAGAGACCACATTGTCTCTATGATTGATTCTATCGCAGCGGGATCCATAGCTGCACCAACTCCTTGTGCTGGGGCAGGAGCTATGGCTTGGGTTTGGGCTGGTGCTGGGGCGGCGGTCTGGGCTTGGGCTTGGGCTGTGGGAAATTTTCCCTTATCATCCTCCCACGGATTTCTACAGTCCTTGCGCCAATGTCCATCCTTCCCACACCCGTAGCAATTGAGCTTGGCTTGGGCAGGGCGATTCCCCTCCTGACGCCACTCCTTCTTGCTTGGGGCTGCGGGTTTTGCCTCATGCACCTTTCCCTTCTGGGGAGGTGTTTCCTGACCTCTACAATTCTTATATGCAACGTTGAGCTGGCGGAGCATCGTCTCCTCCATGACACCAGGACCTTGGGGATGAAACCAAGATCTGGCTAGGGCCCGTATCTGCGGCAAGCTGTTGGTAACCAAGCAACGGAGCCAATGAACCCGCTGTTCGTCGTTCATTGCAACCCGGTCAGGCATGCCCGGACAGCTGCGCCGATACACTGGCCACAGCCTTTCTGCGAAAACCCATGGGGGTTCTCCAGATAGCTGCACAGTCCCTTCCACACGGTCGAACGGACTACCGTCGTCCACTCCCATTACTTCTAAAACTTCCTCCCTGAGATCCACATACCCTTTCCGTCCCCTCTTACTCTCATCTGAGAGGCACTGAAGGATTGTGCAATCCAGGGAGAAAAGCAACATTTTCGCCTGTTCCTGATCATCACAGTCATTAATGGCTGCTGTCTCCTCTATCTCCCTGAAATGAACCGAGGGATCTCCCTTTACTGTGAGTCTTGCGAGGTGGCTCACCATGGATCTTAATTGCTGGGCAGTGCAGGGCACCACGAGTTGGTTCTGGTGGGGTCCGGCATCGCCATTTGCGGCGTTGGGACCGAACCTCTGGTGCCGAGCAGGACACATCGGTGCCGGTCCCGGCTTTGCTACCAGTGGCTGTTCTTCCTCACATTCCACCTCGGCTACCTCCTCTTTTACCACCCCCTGTTTTTCCGGCCAAGCCTCACTATAGCTCGGCGGTGCTGAGGGCTCGGTGGCTGGTACCACAACTACTTCGGCTGGAATCGGCTGTTTCGATTCCTTTAAAAAGTCCATGTGACTGGCTTTTGGGCTGATGAGACACACCATGCCTTTTGCCTTAACCAGGGCCGCTCTCAGGTCCTCTATTGTCTTTTGGCAGGGGCCATGGTCTGTGCTCTCAAACCCGTGCTCGAGGGCTAGCTTGTAAGCTGCCTTCACCTCCACTACTCTCTCCTCCTGCGCTCTTAGCTGTTGTGCGAGGCGGGCGTTTTTCTCCCGTATCCTCATTTCATTGATCTTTGCCTCAGTAGCCTGGCACTCCAGGTACTCTATCCTAGCCTGATGTTGACTAGCTACCACTTGGCGCTCCTGATTCAGCGCGTGAAGCGCTGTGATGAGTTTTTCCCCACCCATGGCCTTTTCCTCTATCTCTGCTGCCTGTGCAGTGATCTTGGCTGTCTGCGCTGCAACGACCCGGTCCAGAATCTGGACGTGTTTCTTGTAGCACATCAGCCACACTGCCTTTTCCACTGACTTCTTATGCTCTTTGCTCTCTGTCCACCTGATGGCTGCGTCCACCGGACGCCCATCCAGCAAGAGATCGGAAATCCACTGCTTAGTGAGATTTACCTTACCAAAGACATAGGCCTAGAAATTCAGTATAGCCACGTTTGGGGCGCTACAGCCGGGCGGCCGCTAAAGTTTGCGCCCGGCGCAACTTAGTGCCACCTTCGCCGATATTCAGTGGCATCGCCCCAAGAGGTTGCTGCTGCGCTAAAACAGGCGATGCACGACTATCATTAGGCGCTAAGCCGGCGGCCCGGGGCGATACCCCCGAGGGCGGGCGCAGCGCAGGTGCGGCGAGTTGCTGATTGAAGGCAGACACTCTGGCGCCGGTGAGCTCTTAAAGGGGGAGGGTGGATTTGTTTGGCTGCCACGCCCTGCACACTGCAGCCCTGAAGCAAGGCCTGACCACTGCTGCTTGATCTGTACAACGCCCAGGACAATGGAGAAGGCCAGGGAGAGAGCGCAGCGCTTCAGCGAGGGTGACCTGAGGGTGCTGGTTGGCGCAGTGGAGCGCAGGTGCCATGTTCTGTTCCCTGAAGGTGGCAGGAGGCCGCTGCCCAGCGCCTATCGGAAAGCCTGGAGGGAGGTGTCAAACAGGGTGACCTCCAACAGCGTGGTTGCCAGGACTCCTGTACAATGCCGAAAAAAGTTCAACGACCTCACTCGGGTTGTCAGGGTGAGTACCCTTTCCAGTGTCCTCCTCATCCCTGCATGTGCACCTCAGTTTATGGGCAAAGGGACCTGAAAGCCCTAATGCCCAGCCCTCATCCAGCAGCTATGGGACTGTCATGAAAATCACTTGCACATTCAGGACTTTACACACTGTCAGGGCTATTCCACCATGGGAGGCAGTGCAGACAAGATCAGGACTTCACACTGTCAGGGCTAGTCCACCATGGGAGGCAGTGCAGACAAGATCAGGGCTTCACACTGTACTTAGAGGCCGTCCTTTCTCTTGCAGGGCAAGGTGGCGCACAACCGAAGGCAGCAGCGTGAGACCGGGGGAGGCCATCCTGACCTCAAACAGCTCTCCGACCTGGAGCAGCGTGTGGAGCGCATTATGTCAGGCCGGCTGATTGGCCCCGTCGCCAGTGGAGATGCCGACCCTGTTCTGGGCCCCAATGGTAAGGGCATCACCTTTTTGACCTCTCTCTTTCCACTTGCACCTCAGAACAGCATCCTTTGCCACTGTCGGACCAATGCAGTGCATAGCAGCACTCATGCCTCCCTCACTGCCACCCTATCCTCACTCGAAAGCAACTCTTGTGCCTCCCTCCTTTCAGATGCTGAATCGCCAGGTGAGGAGGCGGGCCCTCAAGCTGGCACTGTGAGTGAATCGGAGGGCGAGGAGGAGGAAGAGGAAGCCCGACCATCAGTGCCACCCTCAGCCGAGGCAGCCCATGGCAATGATGGGGACACGTCTTCCCTGGAGGGGAGCAGGGGGGAAGGGTCGGAGGAGAGTGAAGCTCCGGGGCCCAGCGGGCTGCAGCAACGCGGGAGGGGTGGGGAAGCTCGGCGGCCTTCTCCCCGGAGGGTGAGTGCGGCCTCCAGTCCTGCTACGGTGAGCACAGAGGAGGTGCGGCTCCTAGTGGAAATGGCCGCCCAGGCTGAGCGCAGGTGCACTGAGCTCATGGCTGCAGTGGCAAGGATGCCTGACTCCATAGAGTCACTGTCAAGGAGTGTGCAGGAATTCGGGGCAGCACAGGCCAGGAGTCTGCAACAATTCAGTGCAACACAGGCCAGGAGTCTGCAACAATTCAGTGCAGCACAGGCCAGGAGTCTGCAGGACTTCGCGGCAGCACAGGCGGCTTCTAGCCAAGTGCTCAGTCGTGCCGTGCATTCACTGGCTGGTGTCATGCGGACACAGACCAGGGCCACATGGGCACTAACTGCTGCCACCCTCGCTGGATCGGCCAGGCATCGCCAGGGCACTCGCCGCGCCGCAGCAGCCCAGCAGTCTGTGCTTCAGCAGATTGCTGCGCATGCTGCAGTGCTGGCCCGTGCGAGTGCCAATGTATCAGGCGACCAGGGAGTACCTGTGATCTGTCAGGTTGGCAGCATTCCTGCAGCCGAAACTGTCACTCCTCCATTGCAGCTGCCAGCAGCCGCTGGACAGACTGCTGCCGCCCAAGCAGAGTTGGAGCAGTCAGCAGCCAGCCCCTCCAGGCCCAGAGCTGGTCCAGGCCGACCCCCAAGGGCATCTGCCGTCTCGCCATCTGACCCTCAGCAGCCTTCCCCCAGCCTTGCTGCAGCCACTGGGGTCCCATTGAGGAGGAGCTGCAGGGCGGGTAGGGGCCAGTCACGGATGTGAAACGCATCACCCTCGCGGGGGAAAAAGTAGAAGGTGTGGCCAAATGTTTTGTTTCACTTGTAAAGGCCGATATTGGTGTCTTTGTTTTACTTGTAAAGGCCGAGACTGGTCTATTTGTTTTTTTGGAAAGGCCGAGACTGGTCTATTTGTTTTTTTGGAAAGGCCGAGACTGGTCTATTTGTTTTTTTGGAAAGGCCGAGACTGGTCTATTTGTTTTTTTGGAAAGGCCGAGACTGGTCTAATTGTTTTTTTGGAAAGGCCGAGACTGGTCTATTTGTTTTTTTGGAAAGGCCGAGACTGGTCTATTTGTTTTTTTGTGGGGGGCTTCTCTCCATTAGTTTGTTATGTGGGAAGGGCACAGAGGTATCAAAGTAATAAATTTTCTGAAATCGCACTGTCCATGCTTTCTTTTGGAAGTCCTGGTTGCCCTGCTCGGCTGAGGGCTTGTGGAGTGGCGACATTCATCTTGTGCCAAGCCATTCCCTGAGAGGGGGCCTAGAACCGACGTGCAATAAGCCGCCGACGGGCGGCCCTTGCACTTTCTGCCTCCCTCCTGTGCTGGTCCTCCTCCTCCTCCTCCTCCTCCTCCTCCTCTGGTGGTCCTCCAATGTCTGGTGGCAGTGGCTGAGTCCTGCGGATAGCCAGGTTGTGCAGCATGCAGCACACGACAACGAAATGGGAGACTCGCTCAGGCGAGTACTGTAGGGCTCCTCCGGAACGATCCAAACAGCGGAACCGTTGCTTCAGGATGCCGATTGTTTGCTCAATGATGTTCCTGGTTGCTTGATGGCTGTCATTGTATCCCTCTTCAGCAGGGGTGCAGGGCGCACGGAGTGGGGTCATCAGCCAGGTGCACAAAGGATAGCCTTTGTCCCCGAGAAGCCATCCTCGTGGGTGAGGCTGGGCCTGGAACATGTCTGCCACAGAAGTCTGGCGCAGGATGAAGGCATCGTGGCTGCTGCCTGGAAAGCGGGCATTGACAGCTAGGATGAGCTGCCTGTGGTCACACACCAACTGCACGTTGAGCGAATGGTAGCCCTTCCGGTTGCGGTAATCCTTGGCATTCTCTAGAGGTGCCCGCAAAGCCACATGCGTGCAGTCAATGGCGCCCTGCACCATGAGGAAGCCCGCTAATGCTGCAAAGCCCATTGCACGCTGTTGCTGCTTGTCAACGGTCATGGAGAAGGAGATGAACTGACGTCTCCTTCTGAAAAGGGCATTGGTCACCTGGCGGATGCAGCAATGTACCGCAAACTGGGAGATGTTGGAAATGTCCCCAGTAGCGGATTGGAAGGAGCCGGTGGCATAGAAGTTGAGAGACACCGTCACCTTCACTGCCACCAACAGAGACGTCCTGCTCCTCAGCTGTGGCTGCAGATCTCCGCGAAGCAGGTGGCAGATCTCAGTGACCACCGCCCTTCTGAATCGCAGCCTCCGAACACACTGCTCGTCAGACATGTTCAGATATGAGAACTGCTGGCGGTATACCCTGGGTGGGTAAGGCCTCCTTTGCCGACGCCTGTTGCCCCTTCTCCGTCTGGCCATGACTGGCACTCTCTCACGGCGTCTCTGAGCCCTTTGAATGCAATGGAGAAGCCCAACGTTTCCACCCATTGCAGCCCCCATTATATGTTTCCAATCAATGCTATGGCTCTGAAGTTAAAGACAAGTGCAAAGCTGTGGCCTGAAGCCACAAGTACCTGTGCGAGTGTTGAGCCAAACCAGAAAGCTCTCTACCTTCGTCTCTCTCCAAAGATCCGTCTCGCACAAAGAAGGAGTGTTGCAAAATGGCTGCCATTTCTACTGCAGGAGGAGTGCCCTTTAATTAGCGCCCCCCGCGCCCCACAGCGACTGGGAACCGTTCCCCTCTACCAGTCGCTAGGGGCGCCAGGCGCACAATAGGCCGGCGCCACTGAATTTCCGGTTTGGGGCGCACAAAGGGCGTTGCACCATGAAATGACGTCAGGATCTGCGCGCACAGCTGAGCGCGCGCAAAGGCTTGGCGCCGCCGCTAAATCTTAACTGAAGTTGCCGAGAGGCGCAGATCGCGCTGCGCCCGGGCGCTAGCCGCTTAGCACCCCACATCTCCTCCTCCTAAGGCACTAGCGGCTGGCGCAAACAACTGAATTTCTAGGCCATAATCCACTATCCTCTCATCCATTGCATTTCGGCCATTCAAACTTGGATCTAGTACATTGCAATCCTGCTGCCAGAGTCGTGCCGCGGTCGCCATTTTCTGTAAGGGGTTTTAGATTGCAGAGGTTTCTCTCTCCAGAGGCCTCTCTCTCTTGCACAGTAAAACCGTGAGTGGTTCGACCCACTCGCCCTTAGATTCTGTACTCTGGACTTTGGGGCAGGAACTACAATATAGAGAAAACTCTTATAGACCGAGGCCTAGAAATTCGGTATGGCCCCGCCAGGTCTTTTGCGCCCGAAATTTAGCGCTCGCCAGGATTCCCGTAGCGCCCGCCTAAAATTCAGTTGCGACGGGCCAAGACGGCGGCGGGCGCTATTGCAGGGTTTGGCCGCCTCGCTAGGGGCGTTAAATGTCACTTTCAGGCGTTCAGCTCCCGCTGCGGCACCCGATGCGGTGCGGCAGGCTGGGGTACTGCAGGCCTCCTCCTTCTCTTAAGGAGGAGCTGCCTGCAGCCGTCAGATCACCGGTGGATTCCCCCGGCAAATGAGCCCGGCACCACGGAGAAGTGCCGGGCTCGCGGGACACAGACATCAGTGCCGCGGGGGGGTGGTGCAGGAGTCCGGGGAGGGAGGTGCGGGCAGGCGGCTGCCGGGAAAGCGGCCGGCCGCCGCTCCACCTTTATGCGCCGGCCTTTCGGAGCTGCAAGACCCCGTTTCACAAACGCTGTTTGCGGCTGCCACGGGCGAGGCAGCCGCAACTGAATTTGGCCATCGGGCTGGAATAGCATTGCAACCGGGGCGCTGTGCACACCGATGACATCATCGGTGCCGGCGCAGCGCTACCGGCTAACGCCGATGTTAGGGTCCATCTGAATTTCGGGCGGTAAAAAACTTTAGGCGCAAACCACTTTATAGCCAATAAGTGGGTGCAAACGCAACTGAATTTCTAGGCCAAAGTTTGATGAAACAAAATGGAATTTTATTGCATAATGTAAAACAAAAATTAAAATGCAAGCAAATAAGAGGGTACATGGGAGGGGAAAACACAAATGAATCATAACGACACAATACTAACTAAGGCAAATACAGGCATATTATACTCTACCAAGATCATCATGAAATGGGGGAAACACACGGAACATCGAGGGGCAACAACTCATGTTAATTATACCCTTAAATGTCCACCCCCTTAAACCTATCTAGATCTGATTATGAAGGGCCAGAAACATGCTCACCAATCCAACTAGGAAGTGTAAGGTTTTGAAACAGGTCTGCGTTTGATCCTTTCAGGCGTCCCGTCTCCACGTGGTTGGTGGAGCCCCAGCGAGTTGCGCCACACCTCTCTCCTGAGGTGGGGGTCGGGGACGGCTGGACACTGGCTGGTCTGGATGTCGGTGGGGTCGGGGATCGTTTGCTCAACCCCGGTCAGAGGAGCCTCGGGCTGGCCCCCATCATTTCTTCAGTTTCTTATTGTCTCTTCTCCGGAGTGGGTCGATGACCTCCCGTTTCATCAACGGCCCAGGGTTGGTCGATGATCTCCTGATGTTTTACCCCGGGGCGGGACGCCGGCTCGAACCGTCTTCTTCTCCTTCTTCTAGCGACGATGCCACCGATACAATGGTAGCACCACGATGGCCGCTTTTCCTTTCTACCCCTGGGTATATCCGAGATATACTTCTCATCAGAAGCCCTTATCTCACGCCAAATCAGGTTAGTCTTTTGTTTTAATTTTGGCGGGCTGGGAGCACAATGGGGTAGTTATTATATTCTAAACTGTTCTTGGATGGCCGGTAACGGGCCATCTCTGGTCTGGAATGACCTTCATTGTTTTTAATGCCCTGGTGATGTCCTTAACGGGTCCTTGATGCTCTTCTCATGAATATGAAACTGTTCCCTTTTGTCTGGGTAAACATTTAGATGGCCTTTATCTACAGGCCGATCTTGACTGGATCTGCATCCAATCTATATGTATATGTGAGTGTCTGGTTTTGTTCTCTCAGAAACGGCTTCCAGAACTTACTGTGGGCTGAATCCACAAAGCTGTCTGAGGACTGCAGGAACCATTTTAAAGTGTCCCAATAAGTTGGTCACGGGGTCTGGCAGCCATTTTGAATGCCCCTTTTTCCTAGGCTTCTTTTTTTTAAAAGTCTTTAAAATCATGGCCTCTTCTGCCATTCGACCCTTTATAATATAAAGATCAATTTTGCGAATCCTACACTACATACTAGCAAATTGATGGAGAGTTTTGTTTTCAGATGTTACTGTAGGGAGGCATAGGGCCTGTGATTGAGGTTTGTGAATGAACAATGGTAAAAGAAAGGGAAGGAGAACATCAAATCATGAATATTTAAAACATATGGGCCTAGAAATTGGGCCGCTCTGTGCCCATTATACAGATGTAAAATGGGCGCCTAAGGATACAACATGGTGGGCAGCGGGCATACGCTCATTCCATGGCAAGGGGCACCATCTACCATGTTGGTTAGCGTTCCTCTGCAGGCATCCAGGCGTTAGGCCCTGCGCATATGCAAATCAGGGGGCCTATGCTTGTTTCAGGTCCACTTTGCAATTGTGAATGACCGCAGCCTGTGGTCAATCTTTTTCAGGTGCTCAGCAGCCAAACCAAGCGAAGGTGTCGGCCATGGCTCAGTGTGGTAGCACCCTTGCCTCTCTGAGTCAGAAGGTTGTGGGTTCAAAGTTCCACTCCAGAGACTTGAGCACAAAAATCTAGGCTGACGCTCCCAGTGCAATACTGAGGGAGTGCTGCACTGTCAGAGGTGCCGTCTTTCAGATGAGACGCTAAACCGTAGGCCCCGTCTGCTCTCTCGGGTGGATGTAAAAGATCCCATGGCACTATTTCGAAGAAGAGCAGGGAACTGGGGTTTGGCAAACGGGAATATTTATCCCTCAATCAACATAACAAAAAAACTGATTATCTGGTCATTATCACCTTGCTGTTTGTGGGATTTTGCTGCATTTCCTACATTACAACAGTGACTACACTTCAAAATATACTTCATTGGCTGTAAAGCGCTTTGGGGCATCCAGTGGTCGTGAAAGGCGCTATAGAAAAGCAAGTCTTTCTTTTTTAAAGGGACTGCTGGAGGCTGAAACCCAAAAGGTGATTTAAAAAAAATGTTTTTACTTACTTAGTGCAGGAATGCTCCTTCCGGCTCCACAGTAAATCCGAGGGATGCTGCCGGCCACCGCTCATGGAATGTGGCGTCGCTGGCAAGGCCAGCATTTATTGCCCATCCCTAGTTGCCCTTGAGAAGGTGGTGGTGAGCCGCCTTCTTGAACCGCTGCAGTCCGTGTGGTGAAGGTGCTCTCACGGTGCTGTTAGGGAGGGAGTTCCAGGATTTTGACCCAGCGACGATGAAGGATCGGCGATATACTGCTAAGTCAGGATGGTGTGTGACTTGGAGGGGAACTTGGAGGTGGTAGTGTTCCCATGTGCCTGCTGCCCTTGTCCTTCTAGGTGGAAGAGGTCGCGAGTTTGGGAGGTGCTGCCGAAGGAGCCTTGGCGAGTTGCTGCAGTGCATCTTGTAGATGGTACACACTGCAGCCACAGTACGCCAGTGGTGGAGGGAGTGAATATTTAAGGTGGTGGATGGGGTGCCAATTAAGCGGGCTGCTTTGTCCTGGATGGTGTTGAGCTTCTTGAGTGTTGTTGGAGCTGCACTCATCCAGGCAAGTGGAGAGTATTCCATCACACTCCTTACTTGTGCCTTGTAGATGGTGGAAAGACTTTGGGGCATCAGGAGGTGAGACACTTGCCACAGAATACCCAGCCTCTGACCTGCTCTTGTTGCCACAGTATTTATGTGGTTGGTCCAGTTAAGTTTCTGGTCAATGGTGACCCCCCAGGATGTTGATGGTGGGGGATTCGGCGATGGTAATGCCGTTGAATGTCAAGGGGAGGTGGTTAGACTCTCGCTTGCTGGAGATAGTCATTGCCTGCCTCTTGTATGGCGCAAATGTCCCTTATCAGCCCAAGCCTGAACATCGTCCAGGTCTTGTTGCATGCGGGCATGGACTGCTTCATTATCTGAGGAGTTGTGAATGGCACTGAACACTGTGCAGTCACCAGCGAACATCCCCATTTCTGACCTTATGTTGGAGGGAAGATCATTGATGAAGCAGCTGAAGATGGTTGGGATTAGGGCACTGCCCCTCGATTGCCCCCCCCCCCGACTCTGCTGAGGACCCTGGCTGGCTCAGACGCTGGCCGAATATTCCCCCATTCCACGACCAGCGAGCTGTCACTGGTGCCCCTGTACGGTGCCCGCAACTCGCCCCGATCCCATCCCATTTATAGGCCTATGGGCTAGGCCTAGGTACAAATGATCGAGAGGATCGGGGCGGTGGGGCAAGGGTGGGGGGTGGGGGGGATGAGTATCATGTAGAAGGGCCGACTGAATAGAATGTAGCAATGTTTTTCCGGGACTTTTAAAATGTATCAGCGTGGTCTTCCTTCATGAAGGGCAAACGTCGCTACTCCGCGCTGAAGTTGGTGGAAAAGTTGAAGCCACTTACTGTTTCCTTGTCGTTGTAATTTTATTTAATGAGAAGCTTTATTCAGTGCGGCATGAAACTAGAATGTCCCATCACAGATTGTAAGAAAATCCATTTCAAAGGTCACTCTAGGTAAAATCACTTAATCTCGCTGGAACCTGACCTCATTACTTTCTTTTAGTCGCCTTTGTGTAAATGTCAGGAGCAACAGAGGCCTCTGGAAGAGGAGCAGGCTACTGAGAGGAATAAATATTTTTTAAAAAGCGCACATGTCAGAATCCGTGTAGTTGCCCAGTGACTCTGTGGGTCGCGGCACTCTTGACCTTTGACCCGACCGCCCCCTCACCCCTCAACCGTTCCAATTTCTTGCTGGGGGGGGCTTATGAATACAAACGAGTGGATCAGATTTCTCCCCCCCAACCCCCCAACAGATATTCGGTTACCATATTAAGGCATATGGATTTTGATTATTCTGCGCACCCTAAAGTATTACCGGTGACAAAGCATTGCAAAGGAATAATTGCGCGATCGGGGTGAGATTTATTACGAACGAGTGCAGCACATCACAAATCCATTTAAGCCCGCGGAGCAGTTTATTTTTCAGAATGTAATACATCAAAGTGGGTCATAGTTTCAAACCAAAATGAGTAAAGGTCGCTCCAGATTAGTGACATTGTGCCTTCTAGTGCTGTGAAATAGTAGAAGACTTTCAGCCCTGCGGGGTATAAATATTAATATGAAAACAAGATTATTAGACCAAATATACTCTTGCTACTGGGCAGTGAGAGGGCTTTTACAGAAATTATGAATTTTAAGGAGAAATGAGGGCCTGTATTGAAACGGGGAAACCCGCTGATATCAATGAGGCTGGCCAGAGGTATCTCCCTCGCAGAGGCTGCCCTCATCCTGCATCTTTCGATGAGCATCTATCAACCTTCCCTGGCCTACCTCCGCTCCTCAAGACAGATGCTCCTCTCTTCTGGCAGTTCCTCGCCTCTTTGTCACGAGCGTGGCATCCAACCGAAGTACTGTATCGAAAATGTGATTTTCACCTCTGCCCGTCTGGGCAGTAAGCTGGCGGAGAGGAGTGCCCGCCCGGTATACACCCCGCCCAATTTTCCTGCCCATTGACGGCAAGGGTACGGAAAATCATGCCAGCTGCTGAACGGGCAGCTGGCCCGAGACTGCCAGTTTATGCCCCCCACCCCACCCAAGTTAGCCCCATTGGAAATGAAAATCAGTTGGGTTGTATAACGGGTTGGCGCTCGTCTCTGCTGGTTTACTGCCCAAATGGGGGCATTTGAAAATCACCCCCAGACACGAGTATAGTGGAGACGAACTAAAATACTGGGTGCCTTTTTTAATGCAGGGATGCCGAGCGACAAAAAGATATCGAGTTATGTTCACCCAAGCTCACCGTCTTAATTCCACTCCCTTTAATATGACAAGTAATGAGGAATGTCAGTGGGATAATTCACTGCTGTAAGTTTTCTTTTGCTCCATTATTTCAGTGCTTTGTTACACAAAAGGTCCATTAAGGTCTCAGCTCATGCAATATTTACTGTTTCTGCCTCAGCCAAGTTAGGCTGCAGCACTAACTCAAGGAGTGCTGGCAGATCATTGCCTTTACAGGTCAGTGGATAACAGTAAATCAGGCCACAGCAGCCCTCTGGAATTACTATATCAGGAAGCCACTTAGCAACTGTCATCAGTAAACACTATAAGCTCCAAACCACCACAGCCGAGCTTCTTATAGATTTCAATTTATTCCATAAGCAAAAAAAAAATCATTTCCTAACTTGCAAGAAAGAAAACAATATTACAGTAACGGGAACTTATATATATATTTTCTATAGCATCCCTCGTGTAGGCAGAATGGTTGTGGGTTCATAGTCCCACTCCATGGGACTTGAGCACAGAAAGCTAGGCTGACACTCCAGTGCAGTGCTGAGGGGGGTACTGCACTGTCAGAGGTGCCGTCTTTGGGATGAGACGTTAAACCGAGGCCCCGTCTGCTCTCTCAGGTGGACGTGAAAGATCCCATGGCACTATTTCGAAGGGGAGCAGGGGAGTTCTCCCCGGTGTCCTGGCCAATATTTATCCCTCAATCAACATCACTAAAAAACAGATGATCTGGTCATTATCACATTGCTGTTTGTGGGAGCTTGCTGTGCGCAAATTGGCTGCCGCGTTTCCCACATTACAACAGTGACTACGCTCCAAAAAAGTACTTCATTGGCTGTAAAGCACTTTGAGACTTCCGGTGGTCGTTCGGTCTTTCTTCCTTTCTTTCTTTCTTTCTTTCTCATGTTTTCCGAGCCCCTTTCCAAAGAGGAGAAGTGGCCACCGGTTGGGGGATGGGACAGGTGGGAAGACTGAATGCATTGTTGATGAGATTTTGAAGGAGGGAACAGAAGTAGCAAAGTGAAGTTACTAGGGGGTGATTTCCGAGGGACGGGGCACTGTGACGGAATGAACGGTCTCTGATTATGAGGCGGAGGGAGCATCGGATGAGCAGGAAGCCAGAGTCAGGAGATGATGGTGTGGACTGGGATGTACAAAGAAGATCTTTCAGGTAGGGAACAACCTGTGTGGGTTTGAACGTGCCTTGAAGATAAGTTCTGGTGGGTGGGGAGCAAGGACAGGTGTGACCGGAATGTAGGAGTTTGTGGAAAAGCGTACCTGGACTGCAGAGTTCTGGGTTAACTGATCGGGCGGAGGCTGGCAGTGCTTAAGTGCAGCTTTTAAAAAATTCATTCTTAGGATGTTGGCATTGCTGGCGAGGCCGGCATTTATTGCCCATCCCAAGTTGCCCTTGAGAAGGTGGTGGTGAGCCGCCTTCTTGAACCGCTGCAGTCCGTGTGGTGAAGGTACTCCCACAGTGCTGTTAGGAAGGGAGTTCCAGGATTTTGACCCAGCGATGATGAAGGAATGACGATAAGTAAACCCATTTGTATGTTAACCATACTTGCCACCTATACCCTGTGTCACTTAGAAGTTTTACACAAATAGATTATTCACATACAAGTAGAGTTATCAACTTTTTTTTAATGCCAATGCCAGAAAACATATCAGCACCATTTGAACAGGGCCAACATGAGAAACACCAAGCTATTGCAGCAACTGACATATTATATAGTTTTGATGTTCGATGGTATTTCCCCCCCCCCCCCAATTCAATTTTTCTTTTTTTCTGAAATGGTGACTTGCATTGGAGTGCTGGCAATTCTTTGTAACCTCAAGTAAGCAGCGCTCTTCATGTGCAGGCAGTGAATGCCAGACAGCTGCTTGAGCATGAGGGCCTTCACAGCTGACCCCTGCCTCACGACTGGTCCAGTAAAAAAGAAAGACTTGCATTTATATAGCGCACGTCCCAAAGTGCTTTACAGCCAATTAAGTACTTTTTGAAGTGCTGTAATGTAGGAAACGCGGCAGCCAATTTGCGCACAGCAAACTCCCACAAACAGCAATGTGATAATGACCAGATAACCTGTTTTAGTGATGTTGATTGAGGGATAAATATTGGCCAGGACACCGAGGATAACTCCCTTGCGCTTCTTCGAAATAGTGCCATGGGATCTTTTACATTTTACCTGAGAGAGTAGACGGGGCCTCGGTTTAAGGTCTCATCCAGAAGACAGCACCTCCGACAGTGCAGCATTCCCTCAGAGTGGCAGCCTAGATTTTTTTGCACTCAAGTCCCTGGAGTGGGATTTGAACCCACAACCCATCGGCAGGAGTGCTACCCACTGAGCCACAGCTGACACTGGCAAGGGGATGGAGCCATGACTGGTTGGCATCCCTCCCTAGCCCAGGGACACCGAGGTCAAATGCTATGCTGCTTCCTCAGCCTCTCCCCCATGGCTGAGACCAGCAAACTCGTCACAATACAAGGATTGGAACTGGGACCTCCTTGGTATATCCATTGGCCCGGAAATTGTGGTCAGCGGTGAAGCAAAGGCTTTCGCCGCTGGTCCCCGAAGAAAGCGACCCACAGAGATCTCGTGATCCCTGTGGCGAGAAGTTTGCCTTTTTTGATGGGTAAATTGGTTTCAGCGCTCTGTATTCGAAATCCCATAGTGCAATTCTGCAGTGACGTCAACAAGCTGTCTCAGCAGACAATCACACTGCAGAATTTTCACAGACAGGAAATGAGAAGCTGCTTTTATCCGGACTTTTTAAAAATGACATAAAGCAAAATAAAGATTGGACCGCGCACATGGGGATACGGTAGAACATGAAATATCATGAACAAACTTTAAAAAAATCTATATATTTTTTAAGTTTCTTAACAATTTTTATCAAAACGGAGAAATTTGACACTCCACAAAATTAAAATTAGTTTTTCGGGGCCATAACATTTGTTTACCAGTCAATACGCTATTAAAACTGCAGTCACACCTAATCCAACAAGGCTTAACATTTAATGGGGTATTTAACAGCGATAGTATTGCGGAAAAGCCCAAGTTTTCATCAGTTTCACTGATTTCACTCTTTACTCTGATTGCCGGATATTTGGGGTGGGGAGGGCGGGGGGGTCAGAGCGCAGCCAGTGTCGGAGCAGTGAATATTTGACCACAACTTCAGGATTCACACCTTAGGATGCGCATGCGCTACATCCTGAAGTTGTCGTTGGTTTCAAAGGGGTAATGACGGCGAACGCTGTTAGTTTGCCATTATTGTTGGGAGGACTCGTAAAAATCAACATTTCATTGTGCAGTACACACGTCTGCTGCATATATGACAAATAAAATTGAATTGAATTGAATTGAATTGAATTATTACCCACCGCTAATTCTGGCCCGACTTTGGAGACCATTTATCATTGTTTTAACCATCTTTTTAGCAGACAGGTAATCTTCTTTCTTAAGTGACACTATAAAGTGCCACTAACTCTCACAGAGGTGAGCTCTGTTAAAAATGCAACCCACAATCTGGATCAATGCTGTTGTTTGGGAATTTGAAAAACAAGGATGCAAAACCAAATTTCTTTGGGCTGACAATTAGACCACACTTGAACAGCTTTCAATGCTTCATTATCACATCTCGTTGAACCTATTTAAAAATGAATGATTTCATCCTGCATAAATAAGTGTTGCAATTGCTCAGCGACATCAAATAAACAGGAGTAAGTGGCAGGAATGTTTTTAATACATCGGAATGTAATTCTGTAACCTATCTCGGTAACTTCCTCCAGCCCTACAATCCTCCGAGATCTCTGCGTTCCTCCAATTCTGGCCAATTTTCATCGCACTACCACTGGCAGCCGTGCCTTCCGCTGCCTAGGCCCTAAGCTCTGGAATTCGCTCCCTAACCCTCTCCGCCTCTCTATTTCTCCCTCCTCCTTTGAGGCGCTCCTTAAAACCTACCTCTTTCACCTGTCCTAATATCTCCTTAATGTGGCTCGGTGTCGAGTTTTGCCTGATAACGCTCCTGTGAAACGCCTTGGGCCGTTTTACTACGTTAAAGCCCGCTGTATCACGAGGGTTCTGGTCAGAGTAGATAGAGGGAAACTGTTCCCATTGGCGGAAGGGTCGAGAACCAGAGGACACGGATTCAAGGTGATTGGCAGAAGAACCAAAGGCGACATGAGGGAAAACTTTTATACGCAGCGAGTGGTTCGGATCTGGAATGCACTGCCTGAGAGGGTGGTGGAGGCAGACTCAATCGCAGCTTTCAAAAGGGAATTGGATGAGTACCCGAAGGAAAAAAAAATGTCAAGGCTACGGGGAAAGGGACCAGCTGAGGTGCTCTTGCAGTGAGCTGGCACGGGCTCGATGGGTCGAATGGCCTCCTTCTGTGCTGTGATCATTCTATGTATAAATGCAAGTTGTTGTTGTTTAGAATTCGGTAATGTTTAGGAGACGGGTACAGTGTAGCTCCTGTAATAATTCTGTCTCTGACTTGGAGGAATTGCACGCTTTCAAACAAATAATATTCTGATCTGAGGACCTGAGAATTTTTTACATTTATATTGGAGAATCAAACCAAATCATCCCACATTTCTACCGCTATCAGTTATTTTCACTACTTGAAAGTCATAGAATGGGGGAAAAAAAGTGAAGCGTGTTAGATTAAGACATTCAAAAACACTTCCATTCAAATTCTGGTTGCGGATCCTTAAATTAAAGGCATTTAATCTGCCGTGTTTGTAGATTTTTTTTAGAACCGGATTTAGCAATTCAGATGAGCTGAGTCAGATGATCGCTAAGGTTTCTTTCTTCAAATCCACATCTAAAGAGAACTTTAGAAAGTATTTTAGAGGAATTGCTATCAAGGCATCAGGCGCACCAGGCACCGTAAGTGCTATAGAACTTGTCATTGATGCTAAGCAGTAGCATCAGAGTGCTGTAGCTTGTAGAAATCAATTATGCATATCTGTGGGTTTGCTTTCTCTATCACTCATCTATCACCTTTATCAAAAACGTCAGATGCGGATTTTTTTTTTGCTTTTCATCTTTACTCTTTGGAAAGTATCAGGCCGCTCCAGACCTATGCTGCGGTGCACTGTCTAACCCTCACTGCTGTTCTTGCGTGCGCCAGTTTGGGACAAGTTTCTTCGAGTTGTTGTTTTAAATCTTCTCCCAGTCAGTTGATTCGAAAAGATAAAGCCAATTTTTTTTTCCTTTCAAAATCGGGTTGGCTTCATAAGTGCGCTCCGCCGATCCCTGATGTCTCCGCCTTCCTGCAGCTTACAATCGTTTATGAGGAAAGATTCGCCTCGGAAGAACTTGCTGTTGGGTAGCAACTGCGGTAGATCTTATCATCACTTCAGCTCTGAGACTCTAATTGAACCAGTCAACATCTGTTAGGGAATGATTTTTCTTAGCTACTCTGAAGTACTAATGCACCCTGCAAAGCCCTTATCTCGATAAGCTTGGCAGATAGAGGCGCTTTGGCTGAGCAGGTTGTGTTTAATATTACGCTATCTGTGTGGCTAAATAAAACTCCTGCTACAGGGTATCTTTTTTTTTTCTAATTAGGATTCTTTACAGTCTACAACATCCAACAGTTTTGCTGCAGAGGGTATTGGAATGCTGTCAAATTAATGATTCTTTTTCTTCAAATGGTCTTGGCAGGGCGTTTGTTAAAATGGTCTTGCTGCACTGTGTTTCCATTGTATCTTCCCAGTCCTGGTCAGGCTACCCAGGGAGAGACTTTCCCAGTAGAAGAGGAGAGGAAAGTAGCAGAAAAGAACAAAGAAATGCATGAGGGGGAAAAAAAGACAATCACATATATTAAGAATTAAGAAATATATTAAGAATATTGTGCCCAGCATGCACATCCAACAAGTTTTTTTATTTTCGTTCCTGGGATGTGGGCGTCGCTGGCAAGACCAGCATTTATTGCCCATCCCTAATTGCCCTTAAGAAGGTGGTGGTGAGCCGCCTTCTTGAAACGTTGCAGTCCGTGTGGTGAAGGTTCTCCCACAGTGCTGTTAAGAGGGAGTTCCAGGATTTTGACTCGGCGACAATGAAGGAATGGCCGATATACTTCCAAGTCAGGCTGGTGTGTGACTTGGAGGGGAGCTTGGAGGTGGTGGTGTTCCCATGCGCCTGCTGCCCATGTCCTTCTAGGTGGAAGAGGTCATGGGTTTGGGAGGTGCTGCCAAAGAAGTCTTGGCGAGTTGCTGCAGTGCATCTTGTAGATGGTACACACTGCAGCCACGGTACGCCGGTGGTGGAGGGAATGAATGTTTAAGGAGGTGGATGGGGTACCAATCAAGCGGGCTGCTTTGTCCTGGATGGTGTCGAGCTTCTTGAGTGTTGTTGGAGCTACACTCATTCAGGCAAGTGGAGAGTATTCCATCACACTCCTTACTTGTGCCTTGTAGATGGTGGAAAGGCTATGGGAATCAGGAGGTGAGACACTCGCCACAGAATACCCAGCCTCTGACCTGTTCTTGTAGCTATGGTATTTATGTGGCTGGGCCAGTTAAGTTTCTGGTCAATGGTGACCCCCAGGATGTTGATGTTGGGGGATTCGGCGATGGTAATGCTGTTGAATGTCAAGGGGCGGTGGTTAGACGCTCACTTGTTGGAGATAGTCATTGCCTAGCACTTGTGTGGTGCGAATGTTACTTGCCACTTATCAGCCCAAGCCTGAATGTCATCCAGGTCTTGCTGCATGCGGGCATAAACTGCTTTATTATCTGAGGAGTTGCAAATGGAATTGAACACTGTGCAATCATCAGTGAACATCCCCACTTCTGACCTTATGATGGAGGGAAGGTCATTGATGAAGCAGCTGTCACATTTTCCCTGTTATGCTCTGTTGATAGCACTCCTTTTGTTATAAAATGGCATATCCTCAAATTCATTGTGAGCAAAGTCACAGGAGATTTGCTAGTACTGTCGCATTTTCCCAGGGTCCTCCTGCATACTTACACTTGCTCAGTAGGAGGGAAGTATCACGAAGCAGTAAATACTTCCTTATTCAATCCCCTACTCCAACACCTGAAATTCTCCATCTGTAGCCTCAGTATGTATGCATCTGTCCTGCTGTGTCAAAGTTAGCTCTTAAACATCTGTATATGGTTCAATATTTATTCTTGCTTTCTGATTCAGCATTGATGTGAATAGAGATTGCTGCACCATGGTACTAATATTTCTGATTTTGCAATTTGATTTGGAATTATGAGCTTGCACTGAATATTTATATCATAATTTCCCACTATTGAGCCAAGTGCTGGGGAGGAAAGTTCACATACTGGCAACACTTAAAGGGAGTCATTCCTTAGCTTGGATGATACCATAAAAATGGTAATCGGAAGCAGACTATTTAGGATGACTACCTAGTTGTTGCTTTATGGAGGAGGTGGTGCAGGTGGGTAACAAGGCTTATCAGTTTCTGTGATATTTGTTCCCTCGGATATTATCTTTTCCATTGACCTCTCCTTTCCTGAAGGCACCAATTCATGTATAGCTACAATTTCATGTGTAGCGGCAGTAGTTCGATGCAGTGGCAATTCTTCATGGGTGAATCTAGCACCACCACTTTTATAGTTCCAGTCGCTGTGTCACGATCAGGAGCAGAGAACCCGGCCAGTTTTAATCTTCCAACTCAGGACACTGAGGTCAACTGTATTGCCTCTATGTGCACCCTGGCTGAGATTGGCTTTAGTTATGAGGGGGGACTAGAGAAATTGGGGCTGTTTTAGGTTAAGAGGAGTTCCATTGAGAGGTCAAATTTCTGTAGGGTTCTACAATCTCCCGCCGTAACTTGAGCGGAAGATTCGGGGGAACCTTGGAGAAATGGCATTAAGCAGGTGGACAGAAAAGATTCTGTGGCACTATTCCGAGAAGAGCGAGATAGTTTTCCTGATGTTGCAGCAGATAGTTATCCCTCAACGAACACCACCAAAAAACAGTTTAGCTGGTCATTTATCTCATTGCTGTGGGACCCTGCTGTGCACAATTTGGCTGCAGCATTTGTCTATGCAACAACTATGACAAGAAATAACAACAGAAAATGCTGGAAAAACTCAGCAGGTCAGGCAACATCCGTGGAGAGAAATTTGAGTTGACGTTTCGTGTCGAACCCTTCTTCAAAACTGGAAAGAAAAAATGGATCGAAGGCAGGGCTGTGATCGGACAAAAGAATAAAAGAAACAAAAGAAGTAAAAGAGACAATCAAAGGTATTAGAAGCTAGACGAGATGGTAATTGGCTGAGATTAGGTGTAAAGTGTACTGGCAGGGCAAGAGATAGCTGCCAGGTGTGAGAGAGAAACAAAAGGAAAGGGGGGGGAAAGGAGTGGAAAAATGACAAGAAAAAACGAAATAGGGGCCGAGCTTATGATCTGAAATTGTTGAACTCGATATTGAGTCCGGAAGGCTGCAGAGTGCCTAATCGGAAGATGAGGTGCTGTTCCTCGAGTTTACGTTGAGCTTCCGTGGAACAATACAAGAGGCCAAGGACGGTGAGGTCCAAGTGGGAATGGAGCGGTGAATTAAAATGACAGGCGACCGGAAGCTCGGGGTCACCCTTACGGACTGAACGGAGGTGTTCCGCAAAGCGGTCACCCAATCTGCGTTTGGTCTCCCCAATGTAGAGGAGACCGCATCGTGAGCAGCGAATACAGTATACTAGATTGCAAGAAGTACAAGTAAATCGCTGTTTCACCTGGAAGGGGTGTTTGGAGCCCTGGACAGTGGGAAGGGGGGAGGTATAGGGGCAGGTGTTACATCTCCTCCGCTTGCACGGGAAGGTGCCAGGCGAAGGGGAAGGGCTGTTTGGGGTGATAGAGGAGTGGACTAGGGTGTCTCGGAGGGAGCGGTCCCTGCAGAATGCTGAAAGACTGCAAGATATGTTGGGGCATCCTGAGGATGTGAAAGGCTCTATACAAATGCAAGTTCTTCCTTAATTTTCTTTCTATCGCTCTATCCCTTTTTATGCAGGAAAAAATGACATTTGTTTTTCTTACTTTTGTTCCGTTAAAGGTGGGGGGGGGGGGGCATCTTTTCCAGTTGCACGTTGTTCCTTTACAAACTCTTAACCCACTCATACCAAATCCCTTAGTGTGCATTTTTAACACAGATGCCAACTAAAAATGGTTTTAATGTTTGCATACGAAACTAAATCTCACGGAGATGTTTAGTACAAAGCACCTTAATCATTTTGTAGAGAAGCAGCATACAGTTGGAAAATATATCTCCAGAACAAATTCCAAAAAAACCTGGTCTTTGATTGGCTGCAATGCAGTTCCAGTGGCTGGTCTTTACAGCACCTGAGAGACTAACGTGTACGGATTGACCTGATCACATCACAAATGTGACAAGGTCAAACAAGGACATTTAAAAATGTGCCAGATCCAATGAATCTTCTTCTGAACAGGTAACTTCAATTAGGTTGAATTTATCAACTGAGAAATTGATCTAATTATCCATAACCACGGATAAAAGTCCAAATGTCGCTGTCCTACTTACAGGCTAATAGGCTGGTCTCACTTCCGTGATGAATTCCGTGACCTTTGCCATTTTGACGCGTGTAAGAGTAAACTCAATAGGAGTTGGTTCATTCTGACCGAGCACAGTCCCATAGAGGTTTCAACAGGAATTAAAGCATAATATTCACAGAGGAGGCTGTGGATGATGGAGGGAAAAGAGTCATAGAGTCATAACGACACAGAAGGAGGCCATTCGGCCCATCGAGTCTGTGCCGGCTCTCTGTAGAGCAATCCAGTCAGTCCCATTCCCCCGCTCTATCCCCATAGCCCTGCAAGTTTATTTCCCTCAAATGCCTATCTAGTCTCCCCTTGAAAACAAGTGTCTCCGCTTCCACCACTTCCGTTGGCAGCGAGTTCCAGATCCTCACCACTCGCTGTGTAATAAAGTTTTTCCTCACATCCCCTCTGTATCTCTTGCCCAAAACCTTAAATCTGTGTCCCCTAGTCCTTGCTCCATCAACTAGTGGGTACAGCCTTTCCCCGTCTAGCCTATCCAAACCCGTCATAATCTTGTACACCTCTATCAAATCACCCCTCAACCTCCTTTGCTCTAATGAAAACAAATCCAGCTTCTCCAACCTATCCTTGTAGCTAAGATCCCCCATCCCCAGAACCATTCTGGTAAGTCTCCTCTGCACCCTCTCAAGGGACTTCATAACCTTCCTAAAGTGTGGTGACCAGAACTGGACGCAATACTCCAGTTGTGGCCTAACCAGCGCTTTATAAAGGTTCAGCATAACTTCTCTACTTTTGTACTCAATACCTCTTTGGAATAGAGGACAATGAACAAATGAAGGCATTAGGTTTGTCTCCACTGCAACATAGAATCCTTTACTCATACACTGCAATCTAATAAAGGGAAAATACACTTTAAAAAGTGGAGATTTATTATTAATAATATCAGAATAGTGGCACCTAGCAAAGCTGATTACTACTTGTCCTATATATTTTGCTTTAGTGACAGTTCCATGGAGTGTCACTGCTGGTGAGAATTGTACTTCAGTTTTCAAGTGTCAAATAACAGAGTAGGGAAATGCAATAATACCATGCAAACATTTTTTTTTGCCTTCATTCCAGCATAAAGTATTTTTTGACAGATAAAAAATATCAATAATCATAAAAAAAATCCTTCCACATTGTGCACTACAGAATTGGAAACTGCCTCAGCACTGCTGTCGATGCCAATGGCGCAAGTAAACACGTTGAGCTTTGATTCACTGTAGCTGGGCTTTACTTTGGTCTGTGAGAATCTCTCCTGTTCCCAGGTTAAGCACTGAATGGAACTCACAGTCCCACTTTCCTGTGCCGATGATTAATTCCTAGCTCGCAATGCTGCAGGCAAAAAGCGGAAACATTAATCCAAGGTCAGATAGTAGCAAAAATTAGAATTGCCAATTGAATTCTTTTTGCCAGCAATGAATGAAGCGTTTTTGTGTGTCTTGCTCCTTATTAATAAAAGAGTTAAAGGATGATGGTGAAAACCCTCCATGGAGAAGGCTCTGTCAATATGAACTGTTGCTGACTTTTGCAATATTCTGGAAATAAGATTATGAAGGCGTTCGATAGGGTAGACGTAGAGAAGATGTTTCCACTTGTAGAGGAGTCCGAAACTAATGGCCATAAGTATAAGGTAGTCACCAATATATACAATGGCCCAGAAATTCGGGTCTCCACGGGTGAGTACGCACGGGGTACTCACCCGTAAGCCCAATGGAAGTGCCGGTTTCGTGCATGCACTGCGCATGCGCGGAAAACCGGCACTTCCGTTCCCCTGAAAGAAGGGGTTCAGTGGTCGAATGCGTGCGCAGGAGAGGCAGCGCGTGCGCATCGAACTTACGCTTTTTTTGCAGGTTTTCCCGGGAGGGTAAGTCTCCAGGAGTTACACATGTAAAAAGCAGGCGCAAGGCCTGCTTTTTACAAGGTAAGTGGTGAATTAATTAAAATTAAAAAACATTTCCACAGGTTTATTATTTTTAAATACTTGAAAGAAAGGTAAGTTTATTTTTCGCCCCATTAGAAAATGTAATTAATTTTTTCAAAAATTTAAATTATTGTTTAAAATAGTTATTTCATGTAATTTATAGTTTATTTTAAAAATGTGATTTAAAAAAAAAATTATTTGAAGATTTAGTGATGTTTTGGGGCTTATACTATTTATAGGTTTGACAGGTTTTCCTGTCAAACTTATGAATGAACCATTCCCTGCTACCATTGGCTCTCCATGGCCCACGTGATCCCAGGGGACGCATCAAACTAACTGCGCCCCTGGGATACGCAAGCACTGCGCGCCGGCAGTTGTAGCAGGCCCAGGATTGGAATTCCACGGGGGCCCACAGCTCAACAGCCGGCGCACAAGGTAAGTGCAGGTCGGAGGCTTGCACCCGCGGGAAGCCCCCGACCCGAATTTCTGGGCCAATAGGAAATTCAGGAGGAACTTCTTTACCCAGAGGGTGGTGAGAATGTGGAACTCGCTTCCACAGGGAGTAGTTGAGGTGAATAGCAAAGATGCATTTAAGGGGAAGCTAGATAAACACATGAGGGAGAAAGGAATAGAAGGTTATTCTGATAGGGTTAGATGAAGAGGAGTGGGAAGAGGCTTATGTGGAGCATAAACCCCGGCATAGACCAGTTGGGCCAAATGACCAGTTTCTATGAAATGTGCTACTTATTCAAAACTGATATCCTACCCAGCCTTGGATTCGATGCTTGTTGCAAAATAAAGAACACATGGTCCATTTAACAGCATTTTTAACTACCTCCGTGATAACAGCAACAAAAAAAACTCCCTGAAAGTTTCTTTTTAAATAATCTTTTAAGAGCGTGCCTATATTTAATACAATAGTTACTTGTTTGTAGACAAACAGTACAAAAACAGAGACTGAAGAATCATAGGAGATATTAGGACAGAGCTTGGTCAAAGACGTAGGTTTTAAGGAGCATCTTAAAGGAGGAGAGAGAGGTAGAGAGGCGGACAGATTTAGAGGCTGGATTTTGCCGGCGCTCAGAGTGCGGGTTTGGAGACGGGCCCGCTGTCAAAATAGCAAAGATTGACAGTGGGTAGGAAACCCGCTGCCAAACCGCTTGTCATGCGAGTCTCCCAGGTGTCGGATCTGTCTGCGCAAAGCTGACCCGACGCCAAGCGGCGGGGGAGACATTTAGATCATTACATGGCTTGTTAACAGCCAATTTAATGCAATTTTGAGCCTACCTTGTAATTTTATGTGCTCCCCCATGGGTTACCTGCTGCTCGGGGAACATGCCAGCTCACCCTGTCGTGAGTTGAGTCTGCTTTGATTTATCTGATAACCTGACAGCTGCAGAAGTGGTACAAAGGATACCATGTTGCAGCTGTTCAGTTTCTGAGCTCAGAAACTGTTGGTTATTGCATTTGTAAGACATGTAGAGCTTTCTGTAGCTTGCAAGTGTTTAGAGCCAACTCTATATCCAGTGGCACCTCATGGAATAGCCTCTCTCAACATTGACAGATCGCTTCTGTCATCTCAACTGCACCTGCCATCTATTCCAGCAACATCGGTGCCCTTGAAAAAATCTCACCTTGGTCCTCTGAGTCTTTCCACGATCAGCCCCAACACCTACATCACCAGGCCCAACAACATCACCAACCTCCTCCGCAATTACCTGATGCTGCACAGGACACAGGGCATCAGCCTCTGACAACATTGTTGCCCGGGAGGCCAGCGATGGCATCACCATGGTCAGATTTACTTCACTTGATGCTGTACACCCTGGCTGCCACATGATGCACCAGGTTTACACCATCCCATACTAGCACCGTAAAGCAGCCCTATAATGTCCAAGCCATTCCTTTCACGTTCATCACAATAGCGGGGGGGGGTGGGGGGAAGGGGAAGTTACGTCTCAACATTCACTGGAACTCACTAAAACACTTCTCAAGGTGCGCACAAATCTGTCCAATAAGGTAAAGTGCTGAAAATATAGATTTCAATATTTGACAACACATCACCAGAAGCTTCACATGAACATTGGCTAAACCTTTCAAGTGCCTACCCTTGTGTGTTGTTAGTTGGTATGCTTGCAGTAGGATAAGGGTGAGTGTGAGGGGTGGCTAGTGAGATGGGGAAGTGGTAATGTAGATAGAGAGGGATGGGTGGCGGTGCAAGGTAAGTTGGTGTGAGTAAGGATGTACAGGAATAGGGTAGGGAAGGCAGAGTGATGAGGATGTGATGAGTGGCACAGCAAGATGAGGTTGAGTGTGTCTTTGCAGTAACATTTCGTGATCTACTGAGATCATTGACAGGTTTTCACCACTGCAGCCTGGTCCTCCTGATGACATCCCTGCTTGTGTCCTCCTGAGCAATGTGCAACCAGGCTGCGTTGATTTCCTGGGGAGGTCTCTTCCGCCCATGGGAAGGGAAGAGGACCTCCCTGCGTGCTGTGACTCCCCCATAAGCATATGGAGGGAGTCATGCATGAGCCTGGGTGCAGACGTGCACCTTTGTGCAGTGCTTGTCAGTGTTTGCAGCCCCTCAATGCTGCAGAACATTGACAGCACAACTGTCAAAATCAATGTGGCCGTGGTCCCTTTAAGAAAACCGGTTGATGAATCATCATTAAATGATGTCATCAGACCCACTTCCTGTTAATTGGCTGGGAACCCCGCAGGGTGGGCTTAACATGGCCAAGCTACGGAAAATCTTTTTCAGAGCGCGGCAACAGACGGGAGTGGGACCGGAACCCGCCAATCGGCTCTCCCGCCGCCATCCCGCCTCTGCTGGGAAAATCCAGCCCTTAGGGAGGGAATGCTAGAGCTTAAGGCCTCAGCATTTGAAGGTATGGCCGCCAATGGTGGAGCGATTAAAATCTGGGATGCGCAAGAGGCCAGAATTGGGGGAGCGCAGGTATCTTGGAGGGTTGTGGAGCTGGATTAGGTTACAGAGATTGGGAGGGCGAGGCCATGGAGGGATTTGAAAAGAAGGATGAGAATGTTAAAATCGAAGCATTGCTCAATATCCTGCAAATACCCCCACGTAGGGGCAATAGGGATTTATGACAATATGCTATATAAACCCTACACAACTTGAACTGATAAATGAAAAAGCATCAGTGCCAAGAGTAGTCATTTTAAAAGCAATGTGCAATAGTGCTTTAATTTGTTCACTACTTGATTAACCATCTGAGGAAAAGTCATTAAGCTTATGGCAACAACGCATGACCTGCAGACGCTGGGAATGAACAAAAACTGCAAATTTTAATTTTATTTGATTTAAAAAGAAAGAACACAATCAGCTTTATGGACTCATTGCCTTGCCTCGTTCCTCTTTCACAGCGGCCACTGTAATTTTCCAGACTGCTAATTTTTAAAGATTTTATGTGACGAAAAGATGCCCATGTGCACAAGGCTGCTGTGGAAAACCCAATCGCAAAAGAAAGAATGCTAGCAACTAGCGATCACTTGATTATGCAACAAATCTCTGGAGGCACAATACTTGGCAACATAGAAACATAGAAACATAGAAGATAGGAGCAGGAGTAGGCCATTCGGCCCTTCGAGCCTGCTTCGCCATTCAATGAGATCATGGCTGATCATCCAAATTCAGTACCCTGTCCCTGCCTTCTCCCCATATCCCTTGATCCCTTTAGCCTTAAGAAATATATCCAACTCCTTCTTGAATATATTTAATGAACTGGCCTCCACCGCCCTCTGTGGCAGAGAATTCCACAGGTTCACCACTCTCTGGGTGAAGAAATTCCTCCTCATTTCAGTCCTAAATGGCTTACCCCTTATCCTTAAGACTATGACCCCTGGTTCTGGACTCCCCAGCCATCAGAAACATCCTTCCTGCATCTAGTCTGTCCAAGCCTGACAGAATTTTATAGGTTTCGATGAGATCCCCTCTCAATCTTCTAAACTCCAGTGAGTATAAGCCCAATCGACACAATCTCTCCTCATACGTCATTCCTGCCATCCCAGGTATCAGCCTGGTGAATCTTCGCTACACTCCTTCCATGGCAAGAACGTCCTTCCTCAGATAAAGCGACCAAAACTGCACACAATACTCAAGGTGCAGTCTCACCAAGGCCCTGAACAACAGTAGCAAAACATCCTTGTTCCTGTACTCGAACCCTCTTGCTACGAAGGCCAACATACCATTTGCCTTCTTAACCGCCTGCTGCACCTGCATGCTTACCTTCAGTGACTGGTGCACAAAAACACCCAGGTCTCTTTGCACTTCCCCTTCTCCCAATCTATTGCCATTCAAATAATAATCTGCCTTCCTGTTTTTGCCACCAAAGTGGATAACCTCACATTTATCCACATTATAGTGCATTTGCCATGTTTCTGCCCAATCACCCAACCTGTCCAAATCGTACTGGAGTTTCACGACATCCTCCTCACAACATACCCTCCCACCCAGCTTTGTGTCGTCTGCAAATTTGGAGATATTACATCCAATTCCCTCGTCCAGATCATTAATATATATTGTGAACAGCTGGGGTCCTAGGACCGATCCTTGCGGTACCCCACTAGTCACTGCCTGCCACTCGGAAAGGCGACCCGTTTATTCCAACTCTTTGCTTTCTGTCCGCCAACAAGTTCTCTATCCAAGTCAATACCTTGCCCCCAATCCCATGTGCCTTAATTTTGCACGCTAATCTCTTATGCGGGACCTTATCGAAAGCCTTCTGAAAGTCCAAATACACCACATCCAATGGTTCTCCCTTATCTATTTTACCAGTTACATCCTCAAAAAATTCCAGTAGATTAGTTAAGCATGATTTACCTTTTGTAAATCCATGTTGACTTTGTCCGATCCTGTCACTGCTTTCAAAGTGCTCTGCTATTACATCTTTTATAATGGACTCTAGCATTTTCCCCACTACCGATGTCAGGCTTACCGGTCTATAATTCCCTGCTTTTTCTCTACCACCTTTTTTGAATAGTGGGGTAACATTAGCTATCATCCAATCCATGGGTACTGTTCCAGAGTCTATCGAGTTCTGGAAGATGACCAGCAATGCATCTATTATTTCTAGGGCCACTTCCTTAAGTACCCTGGGATGTAGATTATCAGGCCCTGGGGACTTATCAGCCTTCAGTCCCATCAATTTTCCTAACACCATTTCCCTACAAATACTGATTTCTTTCAGTCCCACCCTTTCATTAGACCCTATGTTACCTGGCATCTCTGGGAGGTTATTTGTGTCCTCCTTTGTGAAGACAGAGCCAAAATATGTATTTATTTGGTGCCATTTCTTTGTTCCCCATTATAAATTCCCCTGATTCTGACTGCAAGGGACCTACGCTTGACTTCACCAATCCTTTTCTCTTCACATATCTATAAAAGCTTTTACAGTCAGTTTTTATGTTCCCTGGAAGCTTACTCTCATATTCTATTTTCCCTTTCTTAATTAATCCCTTTGTCCTCCTTTGTTGAATCCTAAACTGCTCCCAATCCTCAGGATTATTGCTTTTTCTGGCCAATTTATATGTCCTCTCCTTGGATTTTATGCTATCCCTAATTACCCTCGTTAGCCACGGTTGAGTCACCTTTTTTGTTTTATTTTTATGCCAAACTGGGATGAACAAATTCTGTAGCTCATCCATTCAGTCTTTGAATGTTTGCCATTGCCTATCCACCGTCAACCCTTTGAGTGCCATTCCCCAATCAATCCTACCCAACTCGCTCCTCAGACCATCGTAGTTTCCTTTATTTAAATTGAGGACCCTAGTCTCTTAGTCAACTACTTCATTCTCCATCTTAATGAAGAATTCAATCATATTATGATCGCTCCGACCCAAGGGGCCTCGTACAACAAGATTGCTAATTAATCCTTTCTCGTTACATAATACCCAGTCTAAGATGGCCTGATCTCTGGTTGGTTCCTCGACATATTGGTCCAGGAAACCATCCCGTAAACACTCCAGGAATTTCTCCTCCACAGTATTGTTACTAATTTGGTTAGCCCAATCTATATGTAGATTAAAGTCACCCATGATGACTGCTGTGCCCTTATTGCACGCTTCTTTAATTTCCCATTTAATGCCATCCCCAACCTCCGCCTTACTGTTTGGAGGTCTATATACCACTCCCACTAACGTTTTTTTTTCCCCTTAGTATTTCTCAATTCTACCCTTACAGATTCCACATCATCAGAGCTAATATCCTTCATTACAATTGTGTTAACCCCTTCTTTAACCAGTAATGCTACCCCACCTCCCTTTCCTTTTTGCCTATCTTTCCTGAATATCGAATGTTGAGTTCCCAGTCTTGGCCATCCTTGAGCCACGTTTCCGTAATCCCAACCAAATCATATTCGTTTACCTCTATTTGCACAGCCAATTCATCCACCTTATTACTCGCATTAAGACACAAAGCCTTCAGGCTTGTTTTTTTAATGCTCTTAGACCTATTAGAATTATTATTTACTGTGGCCATGTTTGATTTAAACCGTTGATTTCTCTGACTGCCACTTTTGTTTTTCTCCTTCCTATCTTTTGCTTTTATCCTTGTTTCCCTGTCCTCTGTCTCCCTGCTCAGGTTCCCAACCCCCTGCCATTTTAGTTTAAACCCTCCCCCACAGCACTAGCAAACACTCCCCCTAGGACATCGGTTCCAGCCCTGCCCAGGTGCAAACGTCCGGTTTTGAACTGATCCCACCTCCCCCAGAACCGGTTCCAATGTCCCAGGAGCTTGAATCCCTCCCCCGGCACCATTCCTCTAGCCACGTATTCATCTGAAGTATCCTTCTATTTCTACTCTGACTAGCACGTGGCACTGGTAGCAATCCTGAGATTACTACCAGTGGCCAGGCAGCATCCGTGGAGAGAGAAACAGATTCAACGTTTCAGGTCTGTGACTTTTCGTCAGAACTGGGAAAAAAGCAGGAAATGGAAAGCAAGTTTGGGGGCTGGGTATAAGTCCACAGATTGGCGAGAAAAAAGTGAATGCATTTTTTTTTCATATAAAATCCATTTACCACACAGAAGTTCACTATCCTCACTCTTTGAATATTCCACAAGGCAGTATTTTTCAGTACTTAGTATTAAAGATAGTATCAATTGTAGAAGGAACAAACAGACTTCATATGTTCTGTCATGCTTACAGACATAAGGGATACAGTACCTTATCAAACCACGGGAAGTTAAACCATATAAATAGCTTAGGGTTATGGCCTATAAGAAAGAAAAGGGAAATAGATAAATTGCAGGTTTCCAGTCTTCCTAGAATGTGTTACAGTCATTAATGTCTACCCAGCAAACCGACTGACAGAGCATCTGTGATAATATTCAATATCTTTTTTTATTTCCCCTCAGCTATTGATTGGGTACTCAAAGCTGTCTGTTGTGTAAAGAGTGACAAAGTACTGATGATTTCATTAGGCTGGATGTGTGCGTGTGTGTGTTTTTCTCCCCCTCAAGGAAAACGACAAATTTTTTGAGAAATAAATGTTAAAAAAAAATATCAGTGGTTAGTGGGATCGGAAAGCTGATGAGTGCCACACTGTTACTTGAAACAAAGAATTAATTGCAGTCCTACTTCACAGACCAGAACAAATGTGCAGATTCTATTATATGCCAAATGGTTGGGTGATGGGTAAATTTAATAATTGATATTTTATTTGACCAATTATATTTCTTTCAAGCCAAATTACTACATTTTATGGGTTAAGGAGAGGAGTAACCTATTAAGATATTAATAGTTTTTGCATTTGTGATCATCACTCTCTTGTGCATTTGAATAAATCTGACTTATTCAATGGTTTGGAGGAAAAATATCATTTCTGTTTTCTATTGCTGGCGGGTTTAATAAATGGAATCAGCACAATAATGCAATCACATTTAATCAGCCTGACTCCTTTTTTCCACTGAACGAGACTGGCAGTAATTTGTAGGACATTTTATTGATTTCAGCCAACGTATTATTTATAGTCATGGGAGTTTAGAAAAGTACCAAACTGCATGATAATTGTTAGCCTCGATCATCAGAATATTCGATTGGCTCTAAGCTCGAAAGCTGTTAAAGCACAGCGAACAAGGCACTCCAATGACATAGCGGTTAAATATGCCGCCTGTGTAAATACTGAACCAGACAGATCCGGGTTCAATCCCTTGTCAGTGCAGCGTTACCTCACCTCAATCATGGCAGGGGTTAATCATTATAATTGACCTCAGTGACCACTGAGGTCAGGAAGGAGAAAAATCCATTGACATCTGATTACTATCTAGTGACCTCTAGTGGAAAGTATGTGGATGTGTAGACATTGGATTAGACAGAATCAGGCTTGACTTGCAATACCTTACGTTGTGGAATAGCCCAATGATACTCACTGTCTGTTCTCATGTATAAAGAAGGATCACTTTTGGTGAGTTACCTAGAAGACTGCCAGTACCCCTCCCCACAGTGTGACTATATTACAACAGTGGCTTCACTTCAAAAAGTACTTCATTGGCTGTAAAGCGCTGAGGGACGTCCTGAGGTCGTGAAAGGTGCTATATAAAGGCAAGACCTTTCTTTCTTTCTTACTCTGTGCCTTAAGCAAAGAGACAAAGAGCAGGTATTGGACAACGAATGAACAGCTAGCATCGGACGAACCAACGTTAAAGATGGGTGGCTAGCAGCATTGTTAAACTAGGCCTGCATTCTCTTGAATTCAGAAGAATGAGAGGGGATCTCATTGAAGCATACAAAATTATTACAGGGCTTGATAGGGTGGATGCTGGGAGAATGTTTCCCTTGGCTGGGGAGTCTAGAACAAGGGGCCACAGCCTCAGGATAAAGGGTCGGCCAATCAGGACTGAGATGAAAAGAAATTTCTTCACACAGAGGGTGGTGAATCTTTAGAATTCTCTACCCCAGAGGACTGTGGCGGCTCAGTCGTTGGGTATATTCAAAACAGAAGTCGATAGATTTCTGACTAGTAAGGGCATCAAGGGATATGGCGATAGGGCCGATGAATGGAGTTGAGGCAGAAGATCAGCCATGATCTCATTGAATGGCGGAGCAGGCTCGAGGGGCCGAATGGCCCACTCCTGCTCCTATTTCTTATGTTCTTATGTTCTTATGTTAACACTAGTGAGACACCTGCTAAAAGCTGATCACTTTTTGCTGAAGGCTGTTTGATGCCAATTATTGTGAAAGTTGGACCCAAAAGGAAATTTGGAGCAAATGGAAGCAGCAGGTGTTTTGGCCCTGGACTGAGTGCTTCAAAAGCTTCAGTCCCCTCCTTCTCTGCTCTTCTGTGTTAACCCAAGTATTCATCACTTACTTTGTTCTTCCAGCACAATCACCAGCCAACAAAGATCCTATCAGCCAGTTTCTTTAAAGCTGCTGGATACCCCCCTCCCCCACTACCACCACCTCTGTCTATACAGTCTCTTTAAAATGAGTTACCTTTTGTGAGCTATTATAGTATCTATCATAAAAAGTATTTCATCAACACAAACATAAATTTAATTTTGAACAACTTTTTTGAGACTAGGCTTTTTCTGTTTACGCATTTGTTTTTAAAATTTTGGATTTAAATAACAATTTCCATATATATCAGTTTCAGAAATGGAAAAACATTTCAATCAGGTTACAACTCAGCGAGACATTTAGTGAAATAACTATGGTGGTCTTTAAGTGCCAAATTCAAACTCACAACAACGAAAACAAATAAACATAATGCACCAGTTGTGCATCAAATCTAAAATTCACCACCACTTGATGTTGTCCAATGCAGAAACAAAAAACATAACAAGTCCACAATCCTGTAATACAAATCACTGCTAATGAAATACCAGAGAGAGAGAAACAAGGTCGTGGTTGAGGCCAGTTGTTCACAGGATGCTGGCAAGGTTAGCATTTATTACCCATCCCAAACTGCCCTTCAGAAGGTGGTGGTGGTGAGCCGCCTTCTTGAACTGCTGCAGTCCATGTAGTGGTTTGGTATAACTGAGTGTCTTGTTAGGCCATTTAAGAGCCAACCACTTTGCTGTGGGTCTGGAGTCATATATAGGTCAGACCAGGTAAGGACAGCAGATTTCCTCCCCTAAAGGACATTAGTGAGCCAGATGGATTTTTACAACAATCTGGTAGTTTCAAGGATCACCTTGGACACTAGCGTTCTATTCCAGATTTATTTAATTAACTGAATTAAAATTCCCCAGCTGCCGTGGCGGGATTTGAACTCTCATCTTGGGATCATTAGGCCAGACCTCTGGATTAACAGCCCAGTAACATAACCACTATGCTACTGTAACTCGTAAACTGAATAACAGATAAGCAGAATAAGATAACAGGGCTCTGGGGAGAGAGCAGGGCAGTGAGATAAGTTTTGGATTGCTTTAGCAAAGAGCCAGCACAGACACGATGGGCGGAATGGCCTCTTTCGGTGCTGTAGACCTCCATGATTCTGTACATAATGCGGTTAAATCCTAGAATGAGGCTTCTGACTCGGAGGCAAAAGTGCTACCAACTGAACTGAGAAAAGGGGGACATTATGCTACTCAAACTGATCTGATTGCCCCACAGAACAGACTGATAGGACAAGAGGACAGAACTGTAAGAACACTACTGCACATTTTTAGCATTTTCTTGCTTGGCCATTTTTTGGGCCATCTGGTGTTTTACATAGAAACATAGAAGATAGGAGCAGGAGTAGGCCATTCGGCCCCTCGAGCCTGCTCCGCCATTCAATGCGATCATGGCTGATCATCCAAACTCAGTACCCTGTCCCTGCCTTCTCCCCAGATCCCTTGATCCCTTTAGCCTTAAGAAATATATCTAACTCCTTCTTGAATATATTTAATGAATTGGCCTCTACTGCCTTCTGTGGTAGAGAATTCCACAGGTTCACCACTCTCTGGGTGAAGAAATTCCTCCTCATCCCTGTCCTAAATGGCTTACCCCTTATCCTTAGACTGTGACCCCTGGTTCTGGGCTCCCCCGCCATCGGGAACATCCTTCCTGCATCTAGTCTGTCTAGTCCTGTCAGAATTTTATAAGTTTCAATGAGATCTCCTCTCATTCTTCTAAACTCCAACGAATATAAGCCCAATCGACCCAATCTCTCCTCATACGTCATTCCTGCCATCCCAGGTATCAGTCTGGTGAATCTTTGCTGCACTCCCTCCATGGCAAGAACATCCTTCCTCAGATAAAGCGACCAAAACTGCACACAATACTCAAGGTGCAGTCTCACCAAGGCCCTGTACAACTGCAGCAAGACATCTTTGTTCCTGTACTCGAATCCTCTCGCTACGAAGGCCAACATACCATTTGCCTTCTACGGTGATTTGGCACCGGTGGTGAATCCCTGAATATTTTCACGACCTCTTGTACTGCACAACATCGAGTTTTACTGTGGATTTTTATCCCAGTATATTGTACAACTGGTGTTTTTGCTGAATATCATGACTTTATTTATTCACTGGCATGCGACTCCTGAGTACACAGAAATCAGTGATTGATTTCACATTTCTGAAACAGATTTGAAACTGACAGGGCGATCATTAGAATTTGATACAGCTAGGTTAACCTCTTACTACTTAATTGAGATCCTAGAGATTTGGAAAATAACCCACATTGACATTAATAGATTAGCAAGGGTCAATCTATTATCGAATGTAGCAATCAAGAAAAAAACAAGACCACACAGTTTTATGACTCCTTAGGCTGAAGTTCTTGTTAATACTCCATCGCACACAAATTACGACATCCATATCTATCGAATGTATTAACAATATTATACCTGTGCACACTTCCTAGCAACATTTTCCAATGTGACTTCCTATGGCCATATTTATCGTGGAAGCTGTTTATGTAAGCTTGTCACACTGTAATTACACTTTCCCACCAGTGATGGCAATGCCAGAGAGTATAATTACTGACCAACAGTTTCCATTATAATTGTGGATGTAGGAATGATATAAAAAGGTATAAAAATAAGGACCCTATTACCTAGGCTAGTGAGATCTATTTGCTCAGTGTAATATGTGGAGCAGAGAAGGCTAAGAGGAGATTTGATAGAGGTGTTCAATTCAATTCAATTCAATTCAATTTTATTTGTCATATATGCAGCAGACATGTGTACTGCACAATGAAATGTTGATTTTTACGAGTCCTCCCAACATTGGAATAAATATGGCATAACAGTGATAAAAATACTAATAGAAATACAGTATAATAAATAAAAACAACAATAATAAATAATAATAGATTATTCGTTCATGAGTCTTATGGCCTGGGGGTAGAAGCTGTTTCGAAACCTGCTGGTACGAGACGGGAGCAGGGCAGAGGTTGTGGCTGGGGTGGCTCGCGTCTTTAATGATTCTCAATGATTCTCAGTTTAAAATCATGAAGGATTTAGATATTTCCAATGGCTGAATCGTCGATAACCAGAGGACCCAGATTTAAGGCGATGGGCAAAAGAACCAGAGGCCACATGAGGAAAAGTTTTATTACTCAACAAGTGGTTAGGATTTGGAATGCACTGCCTGATAGGGTGGTGGAGGAAACAAATTCAATAGTAGCCTTCAAAAGGAATTGGATAAATACTTGAAGGAGAAAAAATGTCAGGGATATGGGGAAAGATTGGGGGAGTGGGACTAGCTGGATTGCTCTTCGAAAGCGCAGACTTGATGGGCCGAATGGCCTCCTACTGTGCTGTACTATTCTATGATTCTATGTACTTCCCAATCATGCAATGCCAGTTGTGGCAAAACCAACAATCAATGGTTAGACTGAAGCAAGACATTCCATACAAGGATTAAAAGGGATATAATGAGTGCTGAAAATGGCCTTGTGCACTAAAGTGAATGTCATGTGAGCTGCTTTCTCCTCGCTGGGGTGAACATTCCTTTAAATGAACATTTATCTTGAGGTGATGCTCTGGTATAGTTTCCTTTGTATATACAATTTTCAAGGACAGATAGGAGGCATCTGTCAGTAGGAAGTAAAAAAACTGTAGGATAAAGACAGCCTGCTACCAGAAGCCTGGCTCTGATTCGGAGAGAAAAAACCTGAGCTCTACAGACCTCTCCTGTGAGAAAAATGAAGTGTGTTTCACTATAAAGTGTCACTTCAAGAGTGAGGAGAATCCCATATAGTCAGATTTGATGTGCTCTCCTTCTTGCCCTTGCTCCAGCTGTGTGATGTGTAAAGTCGAACAACAGTGTCTGCTTAAAAGAATATCTATATCAATAGTGTCTACACTGTAGAGTCAGTTTGTTCCCTTATGGACTGGCCTCTCTGGGTTTATAAAACACCTGCATTGATCTCAAAAGGTCAATAGTATTTCTATGCCTCTTCTATAAATGCAGTCAGGAGACGAGTGCCTTTTGGGAGTTTTATCTCTTTTATTCTTTATCAATCATGAAATAGTCACCTATTAATAAACATGTGGCTTCGATGGAAATAAAGCAATTATGGCTTATTGTTACTTATTCAGTTGGGTCACATTTTTCTCATATTCTAAATCTTTCATTAGTTTTGCCCTCTTTTAGTTTTATGTATTTAATCTGCATTCTTTCCTCTTCGCAGTCTTTAATCAGGCATTCGTAGGACTCTGGTCGAGGATGAGGGATGTATATATAGGCCTTCGCCAATGCGACTCTGTGGCATTGATGGTAGTGATGGTGAAGGATGACCTGAGGTGAAGCCTCAATTGATTTTGCTTTGTACCAGTTAGGTATCTTGCCTCTTTTAACTCCTGCATCCAGTGATGAAGCCAAGATTGGTGGTGAAGCATCTACAGGCAAACCCAAATGCAGCTGTCAGATGAGACTAGAATTCAAACTGGGAAACTGCAGCTCGCAGTGCAATGTACTAACGTGTTGCACTCACGGGCTGTCTGGCCCATTCATTTATTTATCTGATAATGTCGAGACTTATCCCTTGTCCTCTCACTTTCATTATTTTCTTGTCACACCGGCCAAGGTGCAAACGCTCACAGATTTGTCCAAATGGACAGTGTCATCACCAATATCAAAATTTGCAATAGCAGCCAAGGCAAACGTTATTTAACTATTTTGCAGAACAATCATTACCTGACATCTCTGAGAAAAATATTATATTGGAGGAAAACCCTGTTATGTCACTTTAGGCCTAGTGTCACTCTTCTGTCTGATAAACTGATATCAACGGTAACAAATATATTTACAAAGAGTTATAACACTTTGGCCTAGAAATTCGGTTGGTAGCGCCGGCGCTGAGCGCCTAAAGAGACCTAGAATTGGGGCGATACCCTATGTTGTGGCGGTCGCTATGAAGATAGCGACAACTCAGATATTGACTATACATTTAGCACCTGCGCTAAGTGTTTGCGCGCGCCCGCGAGCGCAAGCAGATCATGACGTCATTTCAGTGGGCAACGCCTTCTAGGAGCGCCTGAGCGCATATTGGGTGGTGCCCGGAGCCTTTACGCCTAGCGCTATTAGTGACAGTTCGAGGGAGGGCTAGCAGGCCCTTCTCGGAGTAGGGGGGCGCTATTTAAAGGGGACAGCTCTAGTGCAGAATCTTCAGCCACTTGGCCTGCTCATTGCAATCGTTGCTGGATAGAGTTGGCGAGCTACTGTGGAGCGGAGTTTTGGGAATTTAGCTTTAGAGTACTTGGGACCTTCAAACCTGTCCGAAGCACTTGCAGCACTACACCTAAAAGCCTTTTGACCAACTAGCATCGGAATGGGAGCTGCTTTGGAGGGCGACGGCCTCATCGCCCAACACTGTGAAGGGGCAGAGAGACGGCGGGAGAGAGGGCCGGGATTGGCCAGAAGGAGGAGGGGCAATGGAGGTCGGCCAATCCGACGGGATGCTGCGAGGGTCTTTAGGCAGCAGGTGGCAAGCCTTGACATGTCGGAGGAGCAGTGTTTGGGAAGGCTCCGATTCTGGAGGGACATTGTTACTGATCTGTGCCACCTGCTTGCTGAGGATCTGCAGCCGCGTGAACGCTGCAGAACCTCTCTGTCCGTGATCGCTAAACTGACTGATGGCCTCAATTTTTATGCCAACGGATCCTTTCAGTCAGCTATTGGGGACATTGCGACTGTCGCTCAGGTTGCAGTCCACTGCTGCATCCGGCAAGTTACAGATGCCCTTTATAGGCGAAGGCATCAATTCATGACCTTGCCTCTGACCCTGCACAAGCAGGCGGAGCGCGCGCAGGGTATCGCTTCTATTGCGGACTTCCCCATGGTGCAGGGGGCGACTGACAGCACACACGTGGCTTTGAGGGCGCCATGCCATCATCCTTAGGACTTCCGCAACCGCAAGGGGTTCCACTCCCTCAACATGCAGCTGGTCTGTGACCACCGCCAAATCATCATGGCAGTCACCGTGCATTTCCCAGGGTGCAGCCACGATGCCTTTATCCTGCGGTTGACCTCAGTTTGTAACCTTTCTGAGGGGCTGGCTCGAAGACGAGGCTGGCTTACTGGGGACAAGGGCTATCCTCTCTGGCCATGGCTGATGAGAACACTCCGTGTGGCCGACACCCCAGCAGAAGAGCTGATCAGCAGCGGCCATCAGACGACCAGGCACAGTAAACAGCACACTATTGGTGTTCTCAAAAAGCGTTTCCGATGTCTGGAACATTCGGGGGGATCCCTGCAGTACTCGCCGCAGCAAGTGGGACACATCGTCGTCGTCTGCTGCATGCTCCACAACTTGGCGAATCGACGCACCCAGCCAATTCCACCTGTCCCTCAACGACCAGCAGAGCAGGCGGAGGAAGAGGAGGAGGATGAGGAGGAGGAGGAGGAGGAAGAGCAGGCGGAGAAGGAGGATGAGGAGGAGGAGGAGGAGGAAGAGCAGGCGGAGGAGGAGGAGGAGCAGGCGGAGGAGGAGGAGTATGAGGAGGAGGAGGAGGAGGAGCAGGTGGAGGAGGAGGATGAGGAGGAAGAGCAGGCGGAGGAGGAGGAGGAGCAGGCGGAGGAGGAGGAGCAGGCGGAGGAGGAGGAGGAGGAGGAGGAGGAGGAGTAGGAGGAAGAGCAGGCGGAGGAGGAGGATGAGGAGAAGGAGGAGGAGGAAAAGCAGGCGGAGGAGGAGGAGGATGAGGAGGAGGAGGAGGAGGAAGAGCAGGCGGAGGAGGAGAAGGCGGAGGAGGAGGAGGAGGAGGAGGGGGAAGATGGAAGGGCTGCTGAAAGTGGAAGGGCCATACGTCAGAGGCTCATCAGGGCTCGTTTCGAGACCCCTGTGGCGGAATGATGAGAGTCTTAACTCATGCGCACTTTGGATGTTTGACGGCCTCTGAATGCCAGCATCACTGAAACTAGTCACATGCACCATGCCACATTGAAACTTCTGTTTATTGGCACAAAAGTCTTTCATTACAGCTAAACAACGTAATGTCAACAGAAACCATAACTTACAAAATAACTGTGAACTCTTCGGCAAAGCCGCAAAACTCAACAAACCTTCTGCAAATATAACAACAGGTGAGGGTGTCCTTGAATTTGGACAAAGAAACGTCTCAGCACCTCCCTCTACAACTGGCCCCTTGAGGGAGAACGACTTCTCTTTCGCGCCCGGCCCCTTCCCTCCCTGCTGCTCCTACGTAATTGAACCCCGGTGGCGGGGTGAAGGCTGGGGGACGCCTGCTGACTGTCTGGAAGCGCAGAAGCCCCTGAGGTACGGCCTGGCCGACCTCTGGGCTTGGAGGGTGCGGACGCAGGATGCTTGATGTGACCATGGCTGGAAGCAGTGTGCCCTGCAGGTGGTGGCAGCTGCAATGCAGACGTCCCAGCGCTGGCATGTGCAATGGTCTCCTGCCAAGAGAGGACACCTGCACCATGGTCGGACGACACACTGGCTATCTGAGGGGAGCGGCTCGGCTCATCCACCACAATCGCATGCTCCACTGATTCCTGGCCTTGTATAGGACTGGAAGGGCCCGGGGTGATCCTAACTGATGCAGAGAGGGTGGCTGCAGTGAGAGATCGCGTTGCCTCAATCTGGGTGTGCAGGAGCCCAGCAAGTGACTGCATGGCAACAGTGAGGACCTGTGTGCCAGGTGCCAGTGCTTCGGAGAAGCCCTGCACAGTTCTTCCCATTGCTTTGGACAAGGCAGGTGCCGACCGCTCCACTGCCTCGGACAAGCCCTGGACAGACCTTTCCAGGGATTGTCCGAAGCCCTGAACAGTCCTTTCCATAGCCGACTCAAAGCCGTGGACAGTCCTCTCCATTGTTGGGCCGAAGCCCTGGATAGTCCTGTCCATTGTTGCCCCGAAGCCCTGGATAGACCTGTCCATTGTTGCCCCGAAGACCTGGAGAGTCCTGTCCATTGTCGCCCCAAAGCCCTGGAGAGTCCTCTCCATTGTTGCCCCGAGGTCCAACATACTCTTAGCCAATGAATCTATTGACTCAGGCATCTTCTCCACTGCAGCCATCAGCTCCATGTGTCTGACCCGGGCCTGTTTGCTCATTTCAGCCAGGTGACGCACCTCATCTGCACTCTGTGCAGCAGTCATCACTACCTGCCTTGCCCTCCGGGAGACGGTGGCCGAACTTGCCTATCCCCCTTGCGTTGCTGCATGCCGCTTGGTCCGGCAACTGGTTCATCCTCAGAGCCCCCCCCTCCCCTCCAGGGGACTACTATCCCCAGTCTGTAGATGTGTCTGCTCCCCAGATTCTGCAACGGCTGGTCCGGATTCCTCCTGCTCCTCGCCTCCGGTGGCACTGGCACTGGCAGCTTCTCTGCGTTGAGCCCGAGTTGGTGCTGATTCATCTGAAAGTAGGGAGGTGGAAGAGTGGCTTTAGCAAAAGGACAGGTTTGCTGAAAGGCATGCCAGATTGCGGCAAGGCTCTGACATGGCTGCACACTGAGGATGCATGCTGGCGGGGGGACCAAGTGGAAGGCAACAGGTGAAAAAGGTGAGAGTCTTACCCTCGCTGTCGGAAATGGGGTCGGCAGATGCAGTGGTCACAGGACCAGACAGACGTCCTCCAAGAATCTGGTGCACTCTCTCCTCCAGATCCGTGAGAGTGACCACTTGTGGAGGTCCGCCACCGGTTCGACGCTGCTCCTTTCGGATCGTCGCCAGCTTGGACTGCAGGGGAAAGAAGGGGAAGTTCTGTAACATGATGCCTTGAGAGATAATCTCATGCCCCCCATGGTGCAAGAGCCCTTACATGAGGCCTTGAAACATCATCGCATGCCCCCCATGGTGCAAGAGCCCTTACATGAGGCCTTGAGACATCATCGCATGCCCCCCATGGTGGAAGAGCCCTTACATGAGGCCTTGAGAGATCATCTCATGCCCCTCATGGTGCAAGAGCCCTTACATGAGGCCTTGAGACATCTGTCCATGTGTGTGCCCAGAAAGGGCCATGGGTGCTTGCTGACAGATGGCCATTGGGGCATCATTGCAACAGGGTGCCCGAAGTCAGCTGCAGATGGAGGGAATCAGAAGTTTGCTAAACCATCACTCACCCTAACGATCCGTGTGAGGTCGTTGAATTTCTTCCTGCACTGAACAGGGGTCCTGGTCGCCAAGCTGCTGGAGTTGACCCTCACAGCAACCTCCCTCCAAGATCGTCGGTAAGCCTTCTGATTCGGCCTCTTGCCATTGTCCGGATACAGGACATCTCGACGGCGCTCAACTGCAGCCACCAACTGGTCCAGAGCCTCAGTGCTGAAGCGCTCTGCTCTCTGCCTAACCTTCTCCATGCTGAACAAGTTTCTAACGCCAGAGAAGGGCAAGCGCCGATTCTGAGGCCTACAGGGCGTTGGGTGTTGAAGCTCAGGCTGACTGACCCACCCCTTTAAGAGCCGGCCGGCGCCTGGAAGTCTCGTGGTTTCCCGTAATTGAGATCACCTGCGCTGCGCCCGTCCGCGTCGATATTGAGTAGCGCCTGAACTTTTGCGCCTTAGGAGCACCGTGCAATGGCTGAATTAGCGCCTCAATCCCCTTTGGGGGCGATGCAACCCAATATCTCGCCAGGCAGCGATAAGTTTCGTCTGGCTATAAACTTAGCGCTCCGCCAGTTCTAGCGCCTCAAGCGGGGCTATACCCAATTTCTAGGCCTTTGAAATTGTAGCTGTCACTGAGTTTTTTTTTCTCCTTTTTATTCATTCCTGGGATGTGGGCGTCGCTGGCAAGGCCAGCATTTATTGCCCATCCCTAATTGCCCTTGAGAAGGTGGTGGTGAGCCGCCTTCTTGAACCGCTGCAGTCCGTGTGGTGCAGGTACTCCCACAGTGCTGTCAGGGAGGGAGTTCCAGGATTTTGAGTAAATGCAGTCATACGGTAAACTCATACAGCTGCTACAATCTAGATTACTGCCCTACTTGTGCTTTCTACCATCATAAATATACAGTATATACAGCGCACTGTCAATTTTATTAGTCATATCCCAGTAAACTATACATTCTTACGTCAAAACAAATGTTGATTCCAAAATAAAAACAGAAAATGTTGGAAATACTCAGCAGGTCAGGCAGCATCTGTGGAGAGAGAAACAGAGTCAACGCTTCAGCTCAGTGATCTTTCGTCAGAACTGGAAAAAGGTCATCGACCTGAAACGTTAACTCTCTCTCTCTCCACAGATGCCGCCTGACCTGCTGAGTATTTCCAGCATTTTCTGTATTTATTTCAGATTTCCAGCATCCGCAGTGTTTTGATTTCATTGAAAGTTGTTTCCATAGCTTTGCACCTCTGATGTTAGATGCCGTTTGTTCAGGGACAGCACATACCAATGTTTTTCATCACTGCTTGACCCTTAACCTGGGGAATCAACAGCAATAACAATAATTTGCATTTATGTAGCTCTGTTAACATAATAAAACATCCCAAGGTGCTTCACACGGGCATTGTCAAACAAAATTTGACATCGAGCCACACAAGTAGATATTAGGGCAGGGGACCAAAAGTTTGGTCAAAGAGGTAGGTTTTAAGGAGCGTCTTAAAGGTGAAGAGAGAGGTAGATAGGCGGAGAGGTTTAGGGAAGGAATTCAGAGCTTAGGGCCCAGGCAGCTGAAGGCACGGCCGCCAATGGTGGAGCGATGAAAATTGGGAATGCGCAAGAGGCCAGAATTGGAGGAACGCAGAGATCTCAGAGGGTTGTAGGGCTGGAGGAGGTTACAGAGATAGGGAGGGATAGAATCATGACGGGTATATATATATGTATGTATGTATGTATATATATGGATGAGAGTTCATTTTAGGGCTCCTTATTCATTGTTTCTTGTTGGTGGACTTGCAGTTGCATCACTCTTGCACTTGACCAAAGCCAACCTATAATCTCTTAGGCTGCAGTTGATGCAAAGCGGTTTTGGGTATTAATTGCACAAAATTGGCAATGCAATTCAGGTGCCTGATCTTGATCTGACGCCTGAGTGCATTAAAGACAGGTAACGTGAAATCCTCACCTGGAGGCCATCTCACATTGATTTGGCTTTGCACTAGCTTCGGTACAACTCTAATCTGGTATAAAGCTGCAGGGACCTTTTGGAACGTGTTTAATGTTTTGAGGGGAACATGTGCGCTCCTAAATTGAAAAGAAGACCCCCTTGGGAACAGAGCCCTGCACTTGCATCCATGAATGCACCACTTGCGGTTGCCTTCAGTGCAATTCGGATGGATGCTCAGCTAGCCGTATATCTCTGTTCTGCCTGCTGTACAACAAAATATTACACAGGAGCCAGTCTGAGACAGGGAGCTGCAGTACAACTTCACTTTCACTCCCTGTAGTTCATCCCTGACCCAGCAACAACTTTCAAACAGTATCACTAATGGGCCATAAATACCTCGCAAACAAATAATAATGACAAATAACAACAGAAAATGCTGGAAAAACTCAGCAGGCCAGGCAACATCCGTGGAGAGAGAAATAGAGTCAACATTTCGGGTCGAAACCCTTTGTCAAGACTGAAAGCACATCCCGTCGAAGAGAAGAGCAGAACTTCTTCAAGGTAAACATTCCTAGAAGAGGTGTGGCAGTGAACCAAAATTACATTTCATTTGGTGGAATGCTAGTCTCCTTCCTGTCGGTCCTTTAAACACCCTCTAGCTCTGTGTCTGGTCATTGGTGTGAAATAATGTTGAATATTGCAGTGTACTTTGATCCCCTAATAACTGCATTTTGGGAAATATCATGAAAATTGTATTTGTAACAACTGTGTCATAGAGTCATAGGGCTGGATTTTCATTGGGCCGTGGAGTCGGGATTGGAGGCGTGTGGGAGTTTAAAATCCTGAAATCAGGGCCCCGACCCCATCCCACCCCCAAACCGCCTCCATGCCAGTTTCAAAGGAGGCGGGTACCCACCCCGCACTGGGACCCGCCTCCCCGAGGAGGGAAGGGGATTAGTGCCAATTAACTGCCTGTTAACAGTTAGTTAACAGGCAGTTTTTAGCCTAATCCCTATTTTCATTATTGAAATGTGGGATTCCCAACGGCTCCAAACCATGCCAAGTTAGCGAGGCGGACCGTCGGGATGAAGGGCTTGGATGGGTCGAGATGTCCGGTGTTCAGGAGAGTGATGGGTGCATGATTGCAGAGGTAAGTGTGTTTGGTCTGTGTAAAATGTTTATAAAGAAGTTATACTAACCTTTACTTACCTTTACAGCCTTCCTTCCTTCAGGTCTCGGGAGTCCCTCATCTCACCGGCACAGAAAGCAGAATTGCCGCCAGCTGTCAAAATCTGCAGCCTCTGCTTTCTGTCCCGGGGAGATCTCAAAATCATCCTGAGAGGAAGGAATTGACCTGGAGTACAGATTGTCAGTGTTTGACAGCTTCAAACAGCTGTGAAACACTGATATTTCATCTGTCAAAAGGTCTGTTGCCAGGTGACCCTTAATTGGCCTGCTGAGCCCGCTGGGTGGGCTCAACAAGGTCAATCATGTCTAAATCGCGTGGGTTGGCTAGAACTCAATGGAGGCGGGACTACAACCCCAAAAGTGTAGTCCCGCCTCCAACCTGCCTCCTCAATGAAAATCCAGCCCATAGAGTCATAACGGCACAGAAAGAGGCCATTCAACCCATCGAGTCCGTGCCGGCTCTCTGTAGAGCAATCCAGTCAGTCCCATTCCCCCACTCTATCCCCGTAGCCCTGCAAGTTTATTTCCCTCAAGTACCTATCCAGTCTTCCCTTGAAAACATTGAGTGTCTCTGCTTCCACCACTTCCGTCGGCAGCAAATTCCAGGTCATCACCACTCACCGTGTAATAAAGTTTTTCCTCACATCCCCCCTGTATTTCTTGCCCAAAACCATAAATCGGTGTCCCCTAGTCCTTGTACCATCAACTAGTGGGAACAGCTTTTCCCCGTCTAGCCTATCCAAACCCGTCATAATCTTGTACACCTCTATCAAATCACCCCTCAACCTCCTTTGCTCTAATGAAAACAAATCCAGCTTCTCCAATCTGCCCTTGTAGCCAAGATCCCCCATCCCCAGAACTGAATTTCATTTACTTCTCCTACCGCTGTGGGACATTAACTGCAAGCGACCGAGGTAAGACTGCGAACATCTTGCACATGCAGTTAAGTGAGTGAGCAAACTTTGGGGTTGATTAGCCACGGTAGTTGAAAGGACCTGACAAATGGAGTCGCCTTCTTAACTTCTATTCAGCGTGCAAAGCACTCGGAAACTGTAAACTAGACCTGACTTTACACTATACTGACAATCCCAGGTCAATTCAAAGCATCCACTTCTTCCTCTACCAACATTTCCCAACCAAAACCATCTTAAGACCCCAACGCCAAGGAATTATTACATTGGGTGGTTTTGTGTTAACAACCTTAAAACTACCAGAACTCAATTCACATATGGAGGTAAAATGACTCATTGGTAAAGAAATCTCCCAATCTGGAGAATTACCGTCTGACTGTGAGAGACGGTCCTGCTCAGTGTCTCCAGACAAATTTCAAACCCACTCCCCAGGTGATAAACAGAATAACCCAGACTCACACGTAGTTACATTTCACCCCGAGCAGATGTCACCCTGCGATCTCAGAAAACTATTCTTATGTCATTTTGCCCGCTGTTAATTTGTCCAATTAAGGCAAGTGTCTGTTGGCTGCAGAATTAGGAGACAGTTGCGAAAAATATAGTTTGACACGTGACCTCCTTCCAGCCACTGACATTTAAGATTCTAGCCCAAGGATGTAATAATGTGTAATAATACTCAACGTTGCAGTTTATTGTCAGTTAGCCTGCGAGCAACTGGAGCAATGTTCTAGCGGGATTATTTGTTTATCTGATTTTAAATACTGACACAACCCGACATTGCTCAACAATGCATTTTTAGCTAAGATTTTATGATCCGCAAACCACGTTAGATTTTGCGGTCGTTTTCGGGTTTTTTTTCGTTTGTCTCAGGCAGTTCCAATTTGGATGAATTTTAATTCATTTTGCATCATGTCGAGAAGTTTAAATGACATTCATCGGATTAAGTGTCTTTGAAATCATTAACATTGATTTTGGTGGGTGCACAACGGAAGTAATTAGGACTCATTCAGTGGGCATTAGGAGTGCTAGTCATACAAACATATGAACATACAAATTAGGAGCAGGAGTAGGCCACTCGGCCCTTCGAGCCTGCTCCACCATTCAATAAGATCATGGCTGATCTGATTACTCCACATTCCCGCCTACCCCTGATAACCTTTCACCCCCTTGCTTATCAAGAATCTATCTACCTCTGCCTTAAAAATATACAAAGACTCCGCTTCCACTGCCCTCTGAGGAAGAGAGTTCCAAAGACTCACGACCCTCTGTGAAAAAATTTCTCCTCATCTATCTTAAATGGGCTATTTTAAACAGTGACCCCTAGTTCCAGATTCTCCCACAAGAGGAAACATCCTCTCCACATCCACCCTGTCCAGACCCCTCAGGATCTTAGATGTTTCAATCAAGTTACCTCTTATTCTTCTAAACTCCAACGGATACAAGCCTAGCCTGTCCAACCTTTCCTCATAAGACAACCCGCCCATTCCAGGTATTAGGCATTTACATCCTTCCTTAAATAAGGAGACTAATACTGTACACAGTACTCCAGATGTGGTCTCACCAATGTCCTGTACAACTGAAGCATAATCTCCATACTTTTGTATTCAATTCCCATCACAATAAACAATAACATTCTATTAGTTTTCCTAATTACTTGCTGTACCTGCATAGTAACCTTTTGTGATTCATGCACTAGGACACCCAGATCCCTCTGCATCTCAGAGCTCTGCAATCTCTCACCATTTAGATAATATGCTTCTTTTTTATTCTTCCTGCCAAAATGGACAACTTCACATTTTCCCACATTATACTCCATCTGCCAGATCTTTGCCCACTCACTTAACCTATCTATATCCTTTGTAGCCTCCTTATGTCCTCTTCACAATTTACTTTCCTACCTATCTTTGTGTCATCAGCAAATTTAGCAACCATACCTTCGGTCCCTTCATCCAAGTCATTTATATAAATTGTAAAAAGTTGAGGCCCCAGCACTGATCCCTGTGGCACACCACTCGTTACATCTTGCCAATCAGAAAATGACCCATTTATGCCTACTCTGTTTCCTGTTAACTAGCCAATCTTCTATCCATGCCAATATGTTACCCCCTACACCATGAGCTTTTATTTTCCATAATAACCTTTGATGTGGCACCTTATCAAATGCCTTCTGGAAATCTAAGTACAGTACATCCACCGGTTCCCCTTTATCCACAGCACATGTTACTTGCTCAATAAATTGGTTAAACATGATTTCCCTTGCACAAAACCATGTTGACTCTGCCTGATTATTTTGAACTTTTCTAAATGCCCTGCTATAACGTCTTTAATAATAGCTTTTATAGATATGTGAAGAGAAAAAGACTGGTGAAGTCAAGCGTAGGTCCCTTGCAGTCAGAATCAGCGGAATTTATAATGGGGAACAAAGAAATGGCAGACCAATTAAATACATATTTTGGTTCTGTCTTCACAAAGGAGGATACAAATAACCTCCCAGTGATGTCGAGGAACATAGCGTCTGATGAAAGGGAGGAACTGAAAGAAATCAGTATTTGTAAGAAAATGGTGTTAGGGAAATTGACGGGATTGAAGGCCGATAAATCCCCAGGGCCTGATAATCTACATCCAAGGGTACTTAAGGAAGTGGCCCTAGAAATAGTAGATGCATTGCTGATCATCTTCCAACATTCGATGGAATCTGGAACAGTACCCATGGATTGGAGGGTAGCTAATGTTACCCCACTATTCAAAAAAAGTGGTAGAGAGAAAACGGGGAATTACAGACTGGTAAGCCTGACATTGGTAATGGGGAAAATGCTAGAGTCCATTATAAAAGATGTAATAGCAGAGCACTTGGAAAACAATGACAGGATCGGACAAAGTCAACATGGATTTACAAAAGGTAAATCGTGCTTGACTAATCTAACGGAATTTTTTGAGGATGTAACTGGTAGAATAGATAAGGGAGAACCAGTGGATGTGGTGTATTTGGACTTTCAGAAGGCTTTCGATAAGGTCCCGCATAAGAGATTAATGTGTAAAGTTAAGGCACATGGGATTGGGGGCAAGGTATTGACTTGGATAGAGAACTGGTTGGCAGACAGAAAGCAAAGAGTTGGAATAAACGGGTCTTTTTCCGAGTGGCAGGCAGTGACTAGTGGGGTACCGCAGGGATCGGTTCTAGGACCCCAGCTATTCACAACATATATTAATGATCTAGACAAGGGAACTAATATCTCCAAATTTGCAGACTACACAAAGCTGGGTGGGCATGTGTGCTGTGAGGAGGATGCCGAGTAACTCCAGGATGATTTGGACAGGTTGGGTGATTGGGCAAAAGCATGGCAGATGCAATATAATGTGGATAAATGCGAGGTTATCCACTTTGGTAGCAAAAACAGGAAGGCGGATTATTATCTGAATGGCAATAGATTGGGAGAAGGGGAAGTGCAACAAGACCTGGGTGTCCTTGTGCACCAGTCGCTGAAGGTAAGCATGCAGGTGCAGCAGGTGGTTAAGAAGGCAAATGGTATGTTGGCCTTCGTAGCGAGAGGGTTTGAGTACAGGAACAAGAATGTCTTGCTGCAGTTGTACAGGGCCTTGGTGAGACCGCATCTTGAGTATTGTGTGCAGTTTTGGTCGCCTTATCTGAGGAAGGATGTTCTTGCCATGGAAGAAGTTCAGCGAAGATTCACCACGCTGATACTTGGGATGGCAGGAATGATGTATGAAGAGAGATTGGGTCGATTATACTCGCTGGAGTTTCGAAGAATGAGAGGGGATCTCATCGAAACTTATAAAATTCTGACAGGACTGGACAGACTAGATGCAGGAAGGATGTTCCCGATGGTTGGGGTGTCCAGAACCAGGGGTCACAGTCTAAGGATAAGGGGTAGGCCATTTAGGACAGAAATGAGGAGGAATTTCTTCACCCAGAGAGTGGTGAACCTGTGGGATTCTCTACCACAGAAGGCAGTAGAGGCCAATCATTAAATATATTCAAGAAGGAGTTGGATATATTTCTTAAGGCTAAAGGGATCAAGGGGTATGGGGAGATAGCGGGGACAGGGTACTGTATTTGGATGATCAGCCATGATCGCATTGAATGGCGGAGCAGGCTCGAGGGGCCGAATGGCCTACTCCTGCTCCTATCTTCTATGTTTCTATGTTTCTAACATCTTCCCTATGACCGATGTCAAGCTAACTGGCCTGTAGTTTCCTGCTTTCTGTGTCCCTCCCTTTTTGAATAAAAGAGTTACATTTGCTTTTTTCCAATCTAATGGAACCTTCCCTAAATCTAGGGAATTTTGGAAAATTAAAACCAACGCATCAACTATCTCACTAGCTACTTCTTTTAAGATCCTAGGATGAAGTCCATCAGGACCCGGGGACTTGTCAGCCCGCAGCTCCAACAATTTGCTCAGTACCACTTCCCTGGTGATTGTAATTTTCTTGAGTTCCTCCCTCCGTTCCATTTCCTGATTGACAGCTATTTCTGGGATGTTACTTGTATCCTCTATAGTGAAGACCGATGCAAAATACCTGTTCAATTCAACTACATCTCCTTATTTTCCATTATTAATTCCCCAGACACACTTTTTATAGGACCAACGCTCACTTTGTTAACGCTTTCCTTTTTAAAATATCTATAGAAACTCTTACTGTCTGTTTTTATATTTCTAGCTAGCTTTCTCTCATACTCTAATTTTTCTCTCCTTATTAATCTTTTAGTCATTCTTTGCTGTTTTTTATATTCTGTCCAATCTTCTGACCTGCCACCCATCTTTGCGCAATTATATGCTTTTTCTTTAAGTTTAATACTATCTTTAACTTTTTTAGTTAACCACAGATGGTGGGTCCTCCCCTTGGAATTTTTCTTTCTTGTTGGAATGTATATATTCTGTGTATTTTGAAATATCCCCTTAAATGTCTGCCACCGCAACTCTATTGACCTATCCCTTAATCTAATTTGCCAGTTCACTTTAGCTGGCTTTGCTTTCATGCCCTCATAATTGCCCTTATTTAAGTTTAAAATACTAGTCTTGGACCCACTCTTCTCTCTCTCAAACTGAATGTAAAATTCAATCATATTATGATCGTTGCTACCTAGGGGCGCCTTCACTATGAGGTCATTAATTAATCCTATCTCATTGCACAATACCAGGTCTAGTATAGCCTGCTCTCTGGTTGGCTCCAGAACGTGCCGTTGTAAGAAACTATCCCGAAAACATTCTATGAACTCCTCATCTAGGCTACCTTTGCCCATCTAATTTTTCCAGTCTATATGCAGATTAAAATCCCCCATGATTATTGCCGTACCCTTCTGACAAGCTCCCATATTTCTTCCTTTATACTCCATCCTACCATGTGGTTACTGTTAGGGGGCCTGTACACCACTCCCACAAGTGACTTCTTGCCTTTATTATTTCTCATCTCTACCCAAACCGCATCTACATCCTGGTTTCCCGAACTTAGGTCATCCCTCTCTATTGTGCTAATACCATCATTAATTAATAGAGCCACCCTCTACCTTTTCCCACCTTCCTGTCCTTCCTAAATGTCAAGTACCCTTCAATATTCAGGTCCCAATCTATGTCATCCTGCAGCCATGTTTCTGTAATGGCTATCAGATCATATTTATTTATTTCTATTTGCGCTATCCGTTCACCTGTTTTGTTTCGAATGCTACGTGCATTCAGATGCAGAGCCTTTAGTTTTGTCCTTTTGTAACCTCTAGCCTTATCTGTTGATTTACTCTTAGATTTGTACTCTCTACCCCTTCCTGTCACGATCTGTTTATTATTTCCCATATTAATATCTTTATTGTTTTGTCTCTAATCTTCGAATTACCACATCTTCCCAAATTTGATCCCATGCCCCCAATGTTTAGTTTAAAGCCCTCTCTACTGCCCTTGTTATGCGACTGGCCAGAACACTGCTCCCAGCACGGTTCAGGTGAAGACCGTCCCAACGATACACATCCCACTTTCCCCAGTACTGGTGCCAATGTCCCAGGAATTGAAACCCATTTCTCCCACACCAGTCTTTGAGCCACGCATTCATCTCTCTAATTTTATTTACCCTATGCCAATTTGCTCGTGGCTCAGGTAATAATGCAGACATTATTACTCTTGAGGTTCTGCTTTTTAATTTAGCCCCAAGCTGCTCATACTCTCTCAGCAGAACCTCTTTCCTAGTTCTCCCTATGTCGTTGGTACCTACATGGACCATGACCACTGGCTCCTCCCCCTCCCACTGCAAGTTCCTCTCCAGCCCAGAGCAGATGTCCCGAACCCTGGCACCAGGCAGGCAACACAGCCGTCTGGACTCTCGCTCTTGGCCGCAGAGAACTGTATCTATCCCCCTAACTATGCTGTCCTCAATTACCACTACATTCCTATTAACTCCCCCCGCTTGAATGGCTTCCTGTACCACGGTGCCATGGTCAGTTTGCTCATCCACCCTGCAGCCACCGCTTTCATCCATAGAGGCTGCAAGAACCACAAACCTGTTGGACAATTGCAAAGGCTGAGGCTCCTCCACCTCCTTGGTCCCCCATACCTGCCTCACTTGCATTCACATCCTCCTGTCCCTGACCACTGACCAAATCAGAAGACCCTATCCTAAGGGGTGTGACTGCCTCCTGGAATAAAGTGTCCAGGTAACTTTCCCCCTCCCTGACGCATCGCAGTGTCCGCAGCTCGGCCTCCAGCTCATCAACTCTGAGCCGAAGCTCCTAAAGCCGCAGACACTTACCGCAGACGTGCTCGTCTTGGCTCACACTGGCGTCCAGGAGCTCCCACATACTGCAGTCGCAACACATCACCTGCCCTGCCATCTTTATTGAGTCGTAATTAATTAATTAATTAATACTTAACAAACTCTACTACACCTAATAAGATTTATTACTGCTAGTAAACTAGTACTAATGAAATCTTACAATGACTAATAAATTTCCTGGGCTTTAAAAGACAAAGGAAGTGAGCAAAATACTCACCAGCCAATCACTTACCCTTTACCCTGTGATGTCACCTTTTGTTTTTCTCCAGGTGCGGTTGGGGGGTGTCACAGAGCCGACCTCCCGCTGGTTCTCTGTCCACTCTTGTGCAGCTTTTTAGCTCCTACTCTGCTAGAAGCTGAAAAAGAAAGGGACACCTCCCTCCCCGAACTCCCTCCCTCACTCACCAAACTCGCAGCATTCCTTATTTACACCGCTGAGATTTAAATAAGTGAGCGCTCTGGCAGTTACAGAACCAGCTTCGGCCAGCTAATTAATTCATTACTCTCACCTGCTCTCCAGCACAGAGCTTGCTTAGCCCTGCCCAAGCCTGGAAGAAACTTAAAACGTGAAACAGTAAATTTAAATTTAAGTTAAATGCTAATTGCAAGCACACAAGACTAGATTTTATTTTTAAAAAAGAGATTAACCTTTAAGATTCACTCCCTCACTCACCAAACTCGTAGTTTAACACTCTGTTATAATCTGCACTCCATGAGGGGATATTTTCATATTCTCTGGGCCTGTTATGGGGCATCTGGAAGTTTACACAGTTCAGATTATTATACGACTTTAATTACGCATTTGGCTGTAACCTAGGGCGGAGTGGAAGTAACTGAAGCCCAATCAAAAGTGCTGGTGGTCCCAGCCTCCTATATATGTCCAAACAATATTAGAAGCAGAGGTCCCTCATTTCTTGAAAATTTAAAAAGAAAGACTTGCCTTTCGCGACCACCAGACGTCTCAAAGCGCTTTACAGCCAATGAAGTACTTTTGAAGTGGAGTCACTGTTGTAATGTGGGAAATGCAGCAGCCAATTTGCACACAGCAAGCTCCCACAAACAGCGATGTGATAATGATCAGATAATCTGTTTTTATTACGATGGTTGAGGAATAAATATTGGCCAGGACACCGGGGATAACTCCCCTGCTTTTCTTCGAAATAGCGCCGTGGGATCTTTTACATCCACCTGAGAAAGAACATAAGAACATAAGAAATAGGAGCAGGAGTCGGCCATATGGCCCCTCGAGCCTGCTCCGCCATTCAATAAGATCATGGCGGATCTTCTACCTCATCTCCACTTTCCTGAACTATCCCCATATCCCTTGATTCCCTTAATATTCAAAAATCTATCGATCTCTGTCTTGAATATACTCAATGACTGAGCCTCCACAGCCCTATGGGGTAGAGAATTCCAAAGATTCACCACCCTCTGAGTGAAGAAATTTCTCCTCATCTCAGTCCTAAATGGCCGACCCCTTATTCTGAGACTGTGACCCCTGGTTCTAGACTCCCCAGCCAGGGGAAACATCCTCCCTGCATCTACCCTGTGAAGCCCTGTAAGAATTTTATATGTTTCAATGAGATCATCATTCTTCTAAACTCTCGAGAATATAGGCCAAGTCTACTCAATCTCTCCTCATAGGACAATCCCCCCATCCCAGGAACCAGTCTGGTGAACCTTTGTTTAACTCCCTCTATGGCAGGTATATCCTTCCTTAGGTAAGGAGACCAAAACTGTCCACAATACTCCAGGTATGGTCTCACCAGGGCCCCATATAATTGCAGTAAGACGTCTTTACTCAAATCCTCTTGTAAAGCAGACAGGGCCTCAGTTTAACGTCTCATCCAAAAGACAGCACCTCCGACAGTGCAGCACTCCACTGGGGTGTCAGCCTAGCTTCATGTGCTCAAGTCCCTAGAGTGGGACTGTGAACCCACAACCTACAGCTGACACGTTCGTTATAACCTTAATGATGTCTCAAGGAGTTTGTCCCAGAAACATCTTGTCAATTTTTGTCAGTTTCACCTCGGAAACTACTCCATAAAAATCTAACAGGTCCAATTTAGAAACAGCTTAAGGGGCAGTTAGATAATGTATTATGAGCCATAGGAACGTTTTATTCCTTTCTTAACCTCAGACAATGTTATTTAATATTTTTTTTAAATATCTGAAGCAAAAACAAATACCGTATTTGATATAGAGATTTTGAATTTTTTCTTTTGCTTACACTGTATTCAGACGCGATCACGAGTCAAACCTCCTCCTCTGCATTTTTGCAGAGAAATTGATCAGTAACGCTTCAGGGGATTGGCCCTGAGCCATGTATCTACGAATGCCAACGATTTCTGAGAACCAAGTTAATTTAAATTGACTGCTTGTTTAAGACTGGAGAAACAAGCTGCATTCTAGATCCTTCTGAAGGGACAGGTGCAGTGACAACGGCAAATGCAATACAACCTGATTTTTTTTTAAAAAGGTTGACATCTTGCACTGTATTGATGTTTAGCTGACGACCTCGTGTGCAGCCCCAAACGTTGACAAAGTTAAGGGAGGTTATTCTCTCAAGTAATGCTCTGGTGATGATTTTTTTTTGCATGGATTTTACATGGAATTAACAGCACAGAAACAGGCCCTTTCGGCCCAACTTCTTTACCCAGAGCATGGTGAGAATGTGGAACTCGCTACCACGGGGAGTAGTTGAGGCAAATAGCAGAGATGCATTTAAGGGGAAAGCTGGATAAAGACATGAGGGAGAAAGGAATAGAAGGTAACAGAAAATGCTGGAAACACTCAGCAGGCCAGGCAGCATCCATGGAGAGAGAAACAGAGTCAACGTCTGTGACAGAACAGGCACGATGGGCCAAATGGCTTCCTTCTGTGCTGTATGATTCTATTCTGATTTCAGAAGTAGAATTGTCCGATAAACACATTCTTTTATAAAAGTCCTGCTCTTGAATTTGGCAACAAGCAATCCTTTTTAAAATTGCCTTTCCCTGTTTTTACCTTCACATCCGAGCTGGCCTCGGGAGAGTGGGACTCGGTTCAGAGTGCAAATGTTTCCACAAACACCGTCAATGTTGCCGCTGGGCTGAACCAGCAAGCTGTGACCTTGCGTCTCTTTCGGCCTTATTCTCTCTTCCTCTTCCTTCCGAGTCCTGCCAGCGCTGACAAGTTTCGCTTCTGGGGAAAGCCAAATGGGACTCAAACTGAGGGCCCTTTATTGGAGCGTCTCACACCATACAGTGTTGTGCATGCTGGGCTGTCCCTGCTAAAGTTAACCTTTAAATCGGAGCAAACAGCAACTATACCATGAGTATAGGCCGCCTGTGATATTATTGAGCGGTACCTTGCCATACACAATGCCTTTCACATGTCATTCTGTGAATGATGCGGCGTTAAGTACTGTTATTACACTGTGGTAGCAGATTAAGCTGGTTTGAGCAGTTACAAACACCACATTACCTCTCCACACTTGATATAAGATAACATACCCACTTTAACAGTAAAAATGTAAATGTGGGAACAGACCTGTAATCTGTCCAGTAAGCCAGTGATCATGAAATTAGCCTGTATTTCTACTTAAAGACCAGGTTATTGGAGAGGAAGTGTAGGGGGTGGCGTGTGCGCAGTCAGCTTCGCCCCTGACTGGTTTTTGAGCGGTTCGAATTGCTCCTACACCCCTGGGTTCTAGACACCGGACTTAGGTATCGGCGGCGATACAGAATTGGAACAGACAACTGGTTTGGTACAAGAAAACTGTATTTTTATTAAAAGGCACAATAAAATTACAACACTGAAAATTACTGGAATAGTTACAGGCTTACAAGAGTACACTTAATTAGGAATGGGGAACACACAGCACATCGAGGGAAAAATCACATTAATAATTCCCCTATCCTTGTCCCACCCCCAATATCTAACTAAATTGTGCTGTGAGGGGCCAGGGATTATGCTCACCAATAAGGGTTTCTGGACAGGTCGAATCCTGTCGATCAAGCCGGTTGCGGTTTTGGGGTTCGCTCTTTGTGTCCTTTGGGGCTCGCCGTCGTCACGTGGTCCCAGGGCGCGGCGGTGGAGTCGTTTGAGTAAAGTACACGCTTTTCCTCCGTTAGAGATAGGGAGTAAAGTCTTTGTTGGGTACTTTACCTTGTAGAGTGGAAAACTTCGGGTTTTGTTCTTCTGGTGGTGGTCTGGTCATCGGAGTTTTGTTGCGGTTGGGGTTCGGTTGGCGGTCTTTGGTGTTGGCTTGGTCGCGGTGGCCTAGATCACTACCTGTGCAGTGGTAATGATCCGAAAGTATGGTTTACCCGGCCCTTTGTTACCGCGGTGCTCGTGGTCGTCTGCTTCTTGGAGTTTCGAGTATCTCTGGACCTGAGCGTGTGCCACCCAACGCTTCTTTGCGTTTCAAGTGAACCTGGGCCTGAGCGTGTGCCTGCTCATCCCCCAATGCTTCTCCACACTGCCCTCCTCTGCTTTTCGTCGGCCCGCCTTCGTCTGCTCCAGCCCGCTTGCCTTAGTCTTAGTCTTCGTCTGCCTCTGCCCTTGGTTACCGGTGGGCCTACAATTATACTATTTCGGAGGTTCGTTACCTGCGCGCCAAATCAGGGTTAGTGCTTTGTCTGATTTTTGGCGGGCTCGTTAAAGTGATTATAGCCATTCACCTTAACTGCTTTTTTGGGTGGTTGCCCCGTTGCTAAATGCTCTTTAATGTCTCGGTGTTTGTTATTCATAAAGTGAATCGGTATCTTCCTGGCTCGGTAGCCAGTTTAAACTGTAAGCGATTATTTATGCAAAGTTTTGATGGGTTCAAGATTAAGTCTTTCCTGAGTTGATTAAGAATGCATATTCTGCATTGTCTATTTGTCTGGCTCTCAGAAATAACAAGCCTTTCACAGGCCCAGGCATGTCAGGGTTTTCAAAAGCCCCTTTTGAATTTGACCTGCCATTTTTGCAGGGCCCTGCTTTCCAAACTTGCAGGCTTCTGCCACGAGGTCCAGAAGCCATTTTGTTTAGGGTTCCCTTATAACGTCGTCCTTCAGGGTCCCTTTATTAATAACTTTGGGGAATGTGGGAATTTTGAGAACCCTACAGAAGGGTCATATTTATTTATATGTAATTAAATATACTTTTATAATTTTAGAAGTGTCACCTATTTAAAAGAAAAATTGGTTAGAGCGTAGTTTATCCTCAAATGAGAAATTAGCCATTGGCATCAAGTTACCCATATTCAAAAAGGCTGACAAAACAAAGGAACAGGAGGAGGCCATTCAGCCCCTCGAGCCTGATCTACCATTCAATTAGATCATGGCTGATCTGTATCTTAACTCCATTTACCCGCCTTGGTTCAGACACAGGTAACTTCATTCCATGTAAAAATAATGGAGTAAACTTGTGGATCATCTGTACAATATTAACTAGTTAAAAGCAGTCAGCGTGGATGCGGAAGGGGAAGATCCTACCTTACCAACACCCTCAACTTCTTTAAGGAAATGACAACCCATGTGGACAGCCCAGTGGCCTGGTGTACCTCAACTTCCAAAAGGCTTTCCATAAAGATGCACATGAAAGACTGTTAATTAAACTCAATGCCATGGTGATTCAGAGTAAACCCTGGGAATGGATATGAAACAAGTCCTTCTTAGAGCAGTTATATCATAAGACTGTGGAGAAGGGAGGAGGGTCAGTAACCAGAGGACACCAATTTAAGATAATTGGTAAAACAGCTGGGGGGGGGGGGAGATGAGTTGTTGTGATCTGGAATGCGCTGCCTGAAAGGGCGGTGGAAGCAGATTCAGTAGTAACTTTCAAAAGGGAATTGGATATATGCTTAAAAAGGAAAAAATTGATGGGCTATGAGGAATGAGCAGGGGAGTGGGTCTAATTGGTACCTCTTTCAGAGAGCCGACACAGACATGATGGGCCAAATAGCCTCCTTCTGTGCTGGATGATTCTATGAAATACTAAGTGAGAGCATCGGACCTGGGTGTGAGCAGTGAGGTGAGGCGAGGTGCAGCTTAAAACCGGCAGCGACCCGAGGCCCGACCAGAGCATCGGACCTGGGTGTGAGCAGTGAGGTGAGGCGAGGCGGAGCTTAAAACCGGCAGCGACCCGAGGCCCGACCAGAGCATCGGACCTGGGTGTGAGCAGTGAGGTGAGGCGAGGCGGAGCTTAAAACCGGCAGCGACCCGAGGCCCGACCAGAGCATCGGACCTGGGTGTGAGCAGTGAGGTGAGGCGAGGCGCAGCTTAAAACCGGCAGCGACCCGAGGCCCGACCAGAGCATCGGACCTGGGTGTGAGCAGTGAGGTGAGGCGAGGCGGAGCTTAAAACCGGCAGCGACCCGAGGCCCGACCAGAGCATCGGACCTGGGTGTGAGCAGTGAGGTGAGGCGAGGCGGAGCTTAAAACCGGCAGCGACCCGAGGCCCGACCAGAGCATCGGACCTGGGTGTGAGCAGTGAGGTGAGGTGAGGCGAGGCGTACCAATTCAACAGCAGAGGAGAGAGGTAAAAAGTAATCCAAGAGTGACATCACCAGGAAGCAGGTAAGTGATTGGTTAGATTGGTTGTTGAGTATTTCTTTCTTCTTTTCATTACAAGCTTAAATTCTGCAGTTTTTTTCTAGGGTCTCTGTGCTGTAGTGGGGACAGTTGGTAAACCATTTAACTGGTGTAATTAGAGGGATTGATTTAATTTAAATCCAATTAATTAAAGGGGATGCGAGCATCTATAATCGGGTAGAGGGTGTCCATAACTAACAATAAAAAATTTAATTAATTACATAGAATGGAGCAGGTGATGTATTACTGTTGCGAGATGTGGGAGTCGGTAGACCCCATTGAGGCTAACGGTGATTACATCTGTGACAAGTGTCTGCTGCTACAGGAACTCCAGCTCCGTGTTGATGAGCTGGAGTCTGAGCTTCAGACACTGCGACACATCAGGGAGGGGGAGAAGTACCTGGACTCTGTGTATCAGAAGGTGGTCATACCTATGAAGTTAATTAATTCAGATGTAGTCCATGGTCAGGGACAGGACGGTGTGACTACGAGCGAGGCAGGTACGGGGATCCAGGAGGTAGTGTTGGAGGAGCCGCAGCCCTTGCTCTTGTCCAGCAGGATCGAGGTTCTTACTCCCTGTGGGGACGGGAGCAGGGGCTGCAGGGAGGATGAGCAACCTGGCCACAGCACCGTGGAACGGGGGGCCATTCAAGAGGTGGGAGTAAATAGAAATGTTGTAGTGGTAGGGGATAGTATTATTAGGGGGATAGATAGAGTTCTCTGCAGCCAAGAGCGAGAGTCCCGTAGGCTGTGTTGCCTACCCGGTGCCAGGGTTAAGGACATCTCCTCTGGGCTGGAAAGAAACTTGCAGTGGGAGGGGGTGGATCCAGTCGTCGTGGTCCATGTTGGTACAAACGACATAGGTAGGACTAGGAAGCCGGTTCTGTTAAAGGAGTATGAGCAGCTAGGGGTCAAATTAAAAAACAGAACCTCAAGGGTAATAATCTCTGGATTATTACCTGAGCCATGAGCGAATTTGGCTAGGACAAATAAAATAAGAGAGTTAAATGCGTGGCTCAAAGACTGGTGTGGGAGAAATGGGTTTTGCTTCCTGGGACACTGGCACCAGTACTGGGGCAGGAGGGAGCTGTACCGTTGGGATGGGCTTCACTTGGCCAGTGCTGGGACTAGAGTCCTGGCAGATCATATAACTAGGGCTGTAGAGAGGGCTTTAAACTAACTAGTGGGGGGGAGGTTCCTAGAGAGCAAGTAATAAAAATGACAACAGAGAAGGTCATAGACTTAGGTAGCAGTGGGGAAATTAAAAACCAGAGCGTGTCAGGAAGGGGCAGAAGGTATGGAGTAAAAGGTAAAGTAATAAAAAGGGCAAAAGCAGGAACTAAGTGTCACAAAATACATTTGAAAGTTCTCTATCTGAATGCACGTAGCATTCGTAACAAAATAGACGAGTTAATGGCACAAATAGCTACATATGGGTATGATCTTGTGGCCATTACAGAAACATGGCTGCAGGGTGACAATGCCTGGGAATTAAACATACCAGGTTATTTAACGATCAGGAAGGACAGGCAGGAAGGAAGGGGAGGTGGGGTGGCTATGTTAATAAAGGAAGGAATCACTGTAATACAGAGAAATGATATTGGGTCAAAAGATCAGGATAATGAAACAGTTTGGGTGGAGATAAGGAATAATAAGGGGAAAAAAACACTAGTGGGCGTAGTCTGTAGGCCTCCGAACAGTTGCAACTCGGTTGGACGGAGTATCAATCAGGAAATAGTTGAGGCTTGTAATAAGGGAACATTTATAATTATGGGGGACTTTAACTATCATATTACTTGGACAAATCAAATTGGGCAGGGCTGCCTTGAGGATGAGTTCATTGAATGTATTAGGGATGGGTTTCTTGAGCAGTATGTAACTGAACCGACCAGGGGGCAAGCAACCTTAGACCTGGTCCTGTGTAACGAGACAGGATTAATTAAAAATGTCCTAGTAAAGGATCCCCTTGGAATGAGTGACCATAACATGGTTGAATTCCATATTCAATTAGAGGGTGAGGAGTTTGGATCTCAAACAAGCGTGCTAAGCTTGAATAAAGGAGACTATGAAGGTATGAGAGCCGAATTGAGTAAAGTGGATTGGGAAAATAGATTAAAAGGTAAGACGATACATGATCAGTGGTGTACATTTAAGGAGTTATTTTACAACTTCCAAAAAATATATATTCCACTGAGAAGAAAAGGGTGTAAAAGAAAAGAGAGCCATCCGTGGCTAAGTAAAGAAATTAAGTATAGTATTCGACTAAAAACAAGGGCATATAAGGTAGCCAAATCTAGTGGGAGGATAGAGGATTGGGAAAACTTTAAAAGACAGCAAAAAATAACAAAAAGATTGATTAAGAAAGGGAAGATAGATTATGAAAGTAAATTAGCAAAAAATATAAAAACAGATAGTAAGAGTTTTTATAGTTATATAAAAAGAAAAGGGTGGCTAAAGTAAATGTTGGTCCCTTAGAGGATGAGACCGGGAAATTAATGATGGAAAATATGGAGATGGCAAAAACACTGAGTGAATATTTTGTATCAGTCTTTACAGTAGAGGACACTAAGAATATCCCAACACTGGACAAGCAGGGGGCTATAGCGGGGGAGGAGATAAACACGATCAAAATCACTAAGGAAGTGGTACTCGGTAAAATAATGGGACTCAAGGCGGATAAATCACCTGGACCTGATGGCTTACATCCTAGGGTCTTGAGGGAAGTGGCGGTAGGGATTGTGGATGCATTGGTAATAATCTTCCAAAACTCCCTGGACTCAGCAAAGGTCCCGGCAGACTGGAAAACTGCTCATGTAACACCCTTATTTAAAAAGGGCAGTAGACAGAAGGCTGGAAACTATAGACCGGTTAGCCTAACATCTGTGGTAGGTAAAATTTTGGAGTCCCTTATTAAGGAGACAGTAACAGGACATTTGGATAATCATAATTTAATAAGACAAAGTCAGCATGGTTTTATGAAGGGGAAGTCATGTTTGACAAATTTGCTGGAGTTCTTTGAGGAAGTAACATATAGGGTGGATAAAGGTGAACCAGTGGACGTAGTGTATTTAGACTTCCAAAAGGCATTTGACAAGGTGCCACACAAAAGATTATTGCTTAAGATAAAAAATCACGGGATTGGGGGTAATATTCTGGCATGGATAGAGGATTGGCTATCTAACAGAAGGCAGAGAATTGGGATAAATGGTTCATTCTCAGACTGGCAATCAGTAACCAGTGGTGTTCCGCAGGGGTCAATGCTGGGTCCCCAACTCTTTACAATCTATATTAACGATTTGGAGGAGGGGACCGAGTGTAACATATCAAAGTTTGCAGATGATACTAAGATGGGAGGGAAAGTAGTGAGTGAGGAGGACATAAAAAACCTGCAAGGGGACATAGACAGGCTAAGTAAGTGGGCAGAGATTTGGCAGATGGAATACAATACTGGAAAGTGTGAGGTTATGCACTTTGGCAGGAAAGATCGTAGAGCAAGTTATTATCTTAATGGCAAGAAACTGGAAAGTACTGAAGTACAAAGGGATCTGGGGGTCCTGGTGCACGAAACTCAAAAGGTTAGTATGCAGGTGCAGCAAGTGATTAAGAAGGCCAATGGAATGTTGGCTTTCATTGCTGGGGGAATAGAATATAAAAATAGGGAGGTATTGCTTCAGTTGTACAAGGTATTGGTGAGACCGCACCTGGAATACTGCATACAGTTTTGGTGTCCATACTTAAGAAAAGACATACTTGCTCTCGAGTCAGTACAAAGAAGGTTCACTCGGTTAATCCCGGGGATGAGGGGATGGACATATGAGGAGAGGTTGAGTAGATTGGGACTCTACTCATTGGAGTTCAGAAGAATGAGAGGCGATCTTATTGAAACATATAAGATTGTGAAGGGGTTGGATCGGGTGGATGCGGGGAGGATGTTCCCGATGATGGGTGAAACTAGAACTAGGGGGCATAGTCTTAGAATAAGGGGCTGCTCTTTCAAAACTGAGATGAGGAGGAACTACTTCACTCAGAGGGTGGTAGGTCCATGGAATATGCTGCCCCAAAAAGCTGTCGAAGCTACATCATTACATAAATTTAAAACAGAAATAGACAGTTTCCTAGAAGAAAAGGGAATTAAGGGTTACGGGGAGCGGGCAGGAATTTGGACATGAGTCTAGGTTCGGATCAGTCATGGTCCTGTGGGTAGCGGAGCGGGCCCAGGGGCCGTGTAGCCTGATCCTGCTCCTGTTTCGTGTGTCTAATTCTGTTAGATTCAGGAGATAGTCCTGTGATAGTGGATTGGCGGTTAGGATCAGATCAGCCATGATCTTATTGAATGGCGGAGCAGGCTCGAGGGGCCGATTAGCCTACTCCTGCTCCTATCTCTTATGTTCTTATGTTCTTATGTGCCTCAGGGCCTAGTGCTGGTGCTATTGTTTCTAAGCGACATAAATGACCTGGATTGGGAAACTCACCACAAAGTGGAGTATAATGTGGGAAAATGTGAAATTGTCCATTTTGACAGGAAGAATAAAAAAGAAACATATTATCTAAATGGTGAGATATTGCAGAGCTCTGAGATGCAGAGGGATCTGGGTGTCCTAGTGCATGAATTGCAAAAGGTTAGTATACAGGTACAGCAAGTAATTAGGAAAGCTAATAGAATGTTATCATTTATTGCAAGGGGAATTGAATACAAAGGTAGGGAGGTTATACTTCAGTTATACAGGGCATCGGTGAGACCACATTTGGAGTACTGTGTACAGTATTGGTCTCCTTATTTAAGGAAGGATGTAAATGCATTGGAAGCAGTTCAGAGAAGGTTTACTAGACTAATACCTGGAATGGGCGGGTTGCCTTATGAGGAAAGGTTGGACAGGTGAGGCTTGTATCCGCTGGAGTTTAGAAGAATAAGAGGTGACTTGATTGAAACATATAAGATCCTGAGGGGTCTTGACAGAGTGGATGTGGAGAGGATGTTTCCTCTTGTGGGAGAATCTAGAACTAGGGGTCACTGTTTAAAAATAAGGGGTCGTCCATTTAAGAGAGAGATGAGGAGACATTTTTTCTCACAGAGGGTCGTGAGTCTTTGGAACTCTCTTCTTCAGAGGGCGGTGGAAACAGAGTCTTTGAATATTTTTACGGCGAAGGTAGATAGATTCTTGATAAGCAAGGGGGTGAAAGGTTATGGGGGTAGGCGGGAATGTGGAGTAATCAGATCAGCCATGATCTTATTGAATGGCGGAGCAAGCTCGAGGGGCCGAGTGGCCTACTCCTGCTCCTAATTCGTATGTTCATATGTATGTTCGTAGGAAGGGCAGTGGAATCAGAGGAGGCAACTCAAAAGCTACAGAATGAGTTGGACAAAATGGATGTGATTTTTACCCTACCCGCGCAGCAGAAACCTGGCAGGTGGGTGGGCAGTTACAATTGCTCGGGCTCTTACCTGTCCGAAAGCCGCCATGATCGTAGCATCTGCAATTTTAACCTGATGTCCTGAGCAGGTGGCAAGGACAGGCGCCCGGAGCCTTCTTTACCGCATGTTGCGGCCCAATGACATCTTTGAGACCCGACTAATTTTAACTCAGGCCTGAGCGGGGAATCCACCTGGAATTATAATCAGGGCCACATGTGTCATTATTTCCCTCAATGGCAGATGAAATTCAATGCAGAAAAGCATTAAGTGTTACAGATAGGTAGGAAAATTAACTGGTGTCAAAATAACCGAGGATGAAGCTAGGAGTCTTAAGTTCAACTCTAAACATGTTCAATCAATCAACAAAGCTAATAGGATGTTGAATTATGTAGCCAAACAGTGGACTATAAGCCTAAGGAGGCAGTCATCAAACTGTATAGTGCTGTGCAGAACTTCCATGAGTCAAACCATATCCCATTCACTGCTCCAGAACTGCTTAGCACTGTATAATTCTTAATATAAAATCCTGATCCAAATGTAAAATATATCCCAATTATGATTTTCTTCTGCTCAGTACACTCAACCGCTTCTATATTTGATTCTTCAGTTTGGATTCCAATTATTGCTGGGTCTATGAGTCTGCTGCTGGGCTACAGAAAACTAATTTAATGGTCTAAAGGATCAGCTTGGCTTGGTTGTTAACACTCTCACCTGAGACTCTAAAGGTTGTGGGTTCTAAGCCCCAATATGAAATTGAGGACCTAATCCAGGTTGACACTACAGTGCAGCGCTGTGGGAATTCTGCATTGTTAGCAGTGCTGTCTTTTGAAGATGTTAAACTGAGGCCATATCTGCCTGCTCAGGTGCATTTAGAAGATACCATGGTACTATTCAAAGAAGGGGAAACAGTTCTCCCAGTGGCCTGGCTAACAACTCCTCCCTCAATCAATCTGAGAGGGCTGTCCTATGATGAGAGATTGTGTAGAATGGGACTATACTCTCTGGAGTTTAGAAGAATGAGAGGTGATCTCATTGAAACATACAAAATTCTGAATGGGATTGACAGGGTAAATGCTGAGAGGTTGTTTCCCCTGGCTGGAGTATCTAGAACTAGGGGGCATAGTCTCAGGATAAGTGGGTTGGCCATTTAGGACAAAGATGAGGAGGAATTTCTTCACTCAAAGGGTTGTGAATCTTTGGAATTCTCTACCCCAGAGGGCTGTGCATGCTGAGTCTTTGACTGCAGTGTGTACTATCTACAAGATGCACTGCAGAATCTCGCCAAGGCTTCTTCGACAGCACCTCCCAAACCCGCGACCTCCACCACCTAGAGGGACAAGGGCAGCAGGATCATGGGAACAGCATCACCTCCAAGTTCCCCTCCAAGTCACACACCATCCCGATCCTTCATCGTCGCTGGGTCAAATTCCTGGAACTCCCTGCCTAACAGCACTGTGGGAGTATCTTCGCCAGACGGACTGCAGCGGTTCAAGAAGAAGGCAGCCCAGCACCAACCTTCTCAAGGGCAACTAGAGACGGGCAATAAATGTTGGCCTTGCCAGCGACGCCCATATCCCAAGAAGGTATTTAAAAAAAAGCATGATCCTGTTCTGAACAGAAAATGTCACATTTATCAGGATTTGTTTATACCTAGACAGCTTGTCCTTACTTTGAACCTTATTTCAGGCTTCTGTGCAAAAAGTTTTTAAAAAACCGTCATCTTTAGGCAGTGACCTCCTGACATAGGTTTTATTTTCAGCTTGACTGGTGGAAATATAATTCCCCACACAATAAAAACTCCCATTCACTGTTACCTCCAGCTCTGAAGCCTTAGGGCCGCACAAGTAAAATATAAGAGGGGCACTAAGCTGGCAGGTACTGAGGCCTGCTCATCGGAGTCCCTTCGAGTATAGCGCTGGCTTTGGCAGCAGCCACAAGTACTGTACTCTGGAAGCATGTTCATGTAAATTAACAATCGAATACTGCTGCCAAAAACAGCCTGTCAAAAAGAAGCCTTATGTAGTCTTTTATTTTCCACCTTTTAACAAAGCTTCAGGCACTGTATTGCTAGTTTTTTTTTTCTAATAATGCCAGGAGAAATGATGCATACGTTATCCAGGCTGGCTGATTTTCACTTAATTTATTGCATTACCATATTGATTAATAAGCCATTGTTTGATTAATAAGCCATTGTTTGATTAATAAGCCATTGTTTTAAATGAGGGTTATTTTTTTGTTAAGTGGAATAATGAAACCTTCTTTGATATATTATATGACTGATGTAGAGCTTCTTGCTATTGCTCTCCCTGTTTCTCATAGAGAACCTGTATTGAGCGCTCTGTGTACAGCACATTGCTTAGATCCTTCCAAAGCCAATATAGAAACATAGAAACATAGAAGATAGGAGCAGGAGTAGGCCATTCAGCCCCTCGAGCCTGTTCCGCCATTTAATGAGATCATGGCTGATCATCCAAATTCAGTACCCTGTCCCTGCTTTCTCCCCATATCCCTTGATCCCTTTAGCCTTAAGAAATATATCTAACTCCTTCTTGAATATATTTAATAAGTTGGCCTCAACTGCCTTCTGTGGTAGAGAATTCCACAGGTTCACCACTCTCTGGGTGAAGAAATTCCTCCTCATCTCAGTCTTAAATGGCTTACCCCTTATCCTTAGACTGTGACCCCTGGTTCTGGACTCCCCCGCCATTGGGAACATCCTCCCTGCATCTAGTCTGTCTAGTCCTGTTAGAATTTTATAAGTTTCAATGAGATCCCCACTCATTCTTCTAAACTCTAGCGAATATAAGCCTAATCGACCCACTCTCTCTTCATACATCATTCCTGCCATCCCAGGTATCAGTCTGCTGAATCTTCGCTGCACTCCCTCCATGGCAAGAACATCCTTCCTCAGATAAGGCGACCAAAACTGCACACAATACACAATACTATCAGTGTGGTTGTGCTTGATAGGAGCTTTACTTATTCCTTGTGTGTTTTCTGAATGTGGATTTCAAATGTTCTGAATGTGCTTTTTTTAAACACAGTTACTTCTAAGTAAAATAAGATAAGATCTGTGTGAAGTATTCATTTACAACAATTGATGCTATTGGAATATACATTGAGAAATGTTTGATGTAGCAGTCTTGGAAGACAAATTGTTGGAGCATTTGTTTAGGGTCTATCTACTTATCACCCTTTGAATATCTCCGCCTTGTACCCGGCGATGTAAGGATCTCACAGCATGGGGAAGCATGCAGGAACGACTGACAGCCTAAAGAACTGCTGGCTCAGAGCTTTCAGCAGAATGGCTCCCCATGGATTCCTCCCCAGTGGTGGTAAACGGGAGACATGTCATTGCCAGGAGCATTAAATTTGCATTGTAAAATCGTGCTGATTCCTTCTCAATCAAATGCTGATTTTTTTCTGGAGCTACCATTGGGGCCTGAAGGAGCAGGCCAATCATTAAAGAACTGCGCAAGGCAGTCGTCTTGTGACCTGCCTCATACAATTTTTTTAAACATTTTTTTTTAGAAGCTCGCTCCTACTTCCCAGTAACCAGATCAGTTCTGTGGTTGCCTCAAGTCCAAAGAACAGTAATGGATTTTTGTCGTCACTTGCTGATTAGCCGAGGACACGATAACCACACAAGTCAGCCTTGACACGGCTGCTTTCCGGGAAAAATATAATTCCCGGGTGCAGTCTAATCATACCATGAAACAAGGATTCCTAGAGGCAAAGTTCTGTGACAATCTCATTTTACAATATCAACAGGCTACATCCACTTGAATGAAATGCCATTGCTACTAATCTTAATGGGTAGAAATCTCTTTAATTTTGAAACATAAGGTACATTAGTAGAGAGTGACTTCAGTGCATATTTACCTTCTCCTTTACATAGGAGCAGGAGTAGGCCATTCAACCCCCTGAGCCTGTTCCACCATTCAATAAGATCATGGCTGATCTGTAACTTAACTCCATTTACCCATCTTCGTTCCATTTCCCTTATTAACCCTGCCTAACAAAAATCAATCAATCTTAATTTTGAAATATTCAATTGACACAGCCTCTATGTTAAAATAGCACAGCTTTTCGGGGGGAGAGTGTTCCAGATTTCCACCACACTTTGGCCCCGATTTTCGGCTTGTGTGGGAAATGGTCGGGTTTCCCCGAATGTGGGGTTTCTGACACACATAAAAAAGTGTCAGCCAGCCCCACGCAATTTTCCCTCAATTGGCCAATTAATTCCCAGCATGTGGGAAGCCTTGCTAATTGTCCAATTCGAGTCAGAAATCCCCACAGTATGATGGCATCATTCGTGGTGCTTTCAAGGTCCATAGCAAGCATTCCATCCTCTGAAGGCTTCCAAACGAACCATACAGGATGGCAGAGGAGCCTGCAGCAGCTGTGGCCAGTGCCAGACCCCGAGCTGCCTCCAAATTCGACGAGGCTTCACTGCAGGCATTATTGGATGGGGTAAGGGCCCACAGGGAGGCCCTCTTCCCTAGGTCAGGGAGGAAGAGGCCGCCCACTGAGACCAATGCTGCATGGATGCAGGTGTCAGAAGATGCCAACTCGCTGGGAGTCACCAGAAGAACCTTGGCATTACATCTCTAACTCCTTCCTTTACTCCCCCAGAGTACCATCCAGAGCCCCCGTCCTCACTGTGGAGGAGGACGAGGCTGTGTAGCCAGACTCCTCAGAGGAAGCTCCAACCTCTGAGGGTGCAGCGTCAGCAGAAGTAAGCGCACCCAGCACCAGCGCAGACACTTACACCTCGGGGGGTCCTTCGGGACATAGAGTAGTGTTGTCACCTGGTGTTTCACAGCTCACAAGTGAGCCTCAGCAGATTCTGGAGACAGGGACAGCAGTGGAGAGTCCTCGTCGGAGGGCGCAGGACTCTGCCAGCTCAGCTCAGCTGTGCTGCATGTCGACCCTCTGCCTCTGTGTCCATCCGCAAGAGAAGAGGTGATGGATCTCCATGCACAGATGCAGGAGTCTCTGGCAGGTTTTGTCTCCAGGGTCGCTGCGAGTGTGGAGCGAATGGAGGAGTCCATAGCGACCATGAGCAGAGCCTTTGTGGAGTCATTGGCGCATGAACGCATCACCATGGAAAGGTTGGCAACCTCCATGGAGGAAATAACTCGCCAGGGTACGGAAAACATGGTGAGTGCTCATAAGTGAATGACATTTCTTGAGGAGCGTTGGCCATCTGTTGAACAGAGAAACCAGATCTTCATGGAAGTCCTTCTGAGTAGGACTGCCAGTGCAGAAACAGGTCCCACTGGCCCCCTAAAGCGCAGCAAGGTGCTCTCAAGCCACTTCCAAGCGCTGGCCCCTTCTGGCCTGTGCAGCTTCAGGTGAGTGAGCAGCAGCCTGGTGCTCCTGGTGCTCATCCTGCTGTTCCTGGTTCTGCTGCTGCCGCCTCTGCTGTTGGAGATCCTCTAATGCCAGGAAGGGAAGGTACCAAAGGCCTCCCATGCTTCTGGCAGATGCCTCCGTTGAGGGGGCGCTGAGTTAGGGTGGTGAGAGGGGCTTCCCAGGAGCTCACACTGGAGAAGTGTGTGAGGCTCCAACTTTCTACAGCTGTTCCTAAGCCTTCAAAAAGTTCCCCCAAGCCTTCATCAACAAGGTCCTGCAGCCTGCAAATGCTGCCTCTTTAAATCTCTTCAGCCCTCATTGACCTGCAACTGACAGCAAGCAAGCCAACTCTTTTCACGCCAGCTCTCATCAGCGGGGTTCCCCGCAGGCGTGTTTGATGTGGAGAAAGCCCCAAAGTCGCATCGGCCCCGGAAAATCTACCTCAACAAGGAGATAATTGCTCATTACTGCTCTGACGACCAGTCCCGCCAGCGGCGGCCGGGACTGAGGCGGGTCACGTAGAAACAGCGGTCCGAAAGTCGGACGGGGCGGGGAATCAGGCGGCGGTGGTCCCGACCCACTTTTTCGCCGATTTTCAGCCCCCAGCCGCCTGGAAAGCCGCCCGGCAGTGGCCAGAAAATCGACCCCTTTGTGTTAAGAAATTCTTCTCAACATCACCCCTGAGCAGCCTGGCTCTAATTTTAAGCTTATGCCCTCTTGTTCTGGACTCCCCCACCAAAGGAAATAGTTTCTCTCTATCTACCCTATCAGATCCTTTAATCATCTTTAACATCACAATTTTTTTATTTTTAATTTTTATTCATTGATGGGATGTGGGCGTCGCTGGCTGGCTAGGCCTGCATTTAGTGCCCATCCCTAATTGCCCTTGAGAAGATGGTGGTGAGCCGCCTTCTTGAACCGCTGCAGTCCATATGGTGTAAGCACACCCACAATGCTGTTAGGAAAGGAGTTCCAGGATTTTGGCCCAGCGACAGTGAAGGAACGGCGATACAGGTCCAAGTCAGGATGGTGTGTGGCTTGGAGGGGAACTTGTAGGTGGTGATGTTCCCATGCGTCTGCTGCCCTTGTCCTTCTAAGTGGTAGAGGTCGCGGGTTTGGAAGGTGCTGTTGAAGGAGCTTTGGCGAGTTGCTGCAGTGCATCTTGCAGATGGTACACACTGCAGCCACAGTGCGCTGGTGGTGGAGGGAGTGGATGTTGAAGGTGGTGGATTGAGTGCCAATCAAGCGGGCTGCTTTATCCTGAATGGTGTCGAGCTCCTTGAGTGTTGTTGGAGCTGCACTCATCCAGGCAAGTGGAGAGTATTCCATCACACTCCTGACTTGTGCCTTGTAGATGGTGGAAAGGCTTTGGGGAGTCAGGAGGTGAGACACTCACCGCAGAATTCCCAGCCTCTGGCCTGCTCTTGTAGCCACAGTATTTATATGGCTGGTCCAGTTCAGTTTCTGATCAATGGTAACCCCCAGGATGTTGATAGTGGGGGATTCAGTGATGGTAATGCCATTGAATGTCAAGGGGAGATGGTTAGAGTGTCGCTTGTTGGAGATGGTCATTGCCTGGCACTTGTGTGGTGCGAATGTTACTTGCCACTTGTCAGCCCAAGTCTGAATGTTGTCCAGGTCTTGCTGCATATGGACACGGACTGCATCAGTATCTGACGAGCCTCGAATGGTGCTGAAGTGTGCAATCATCAGCGAACATCCCCACTTCTGACCTTATGATGGAGGGAAGGTCATTGATGAAACAGCTGAAGATGGTTGGGCCTAGGACACTACCCTGAGGAACTCCTGCAGTGATGTCATGTGATTGAGATGAATGACCTCCAACAACCACAGCCAACTTCCTTTGTGCTAGGTATGATTTCACCCTGTAATATTTTATACTATGGGGAGTACAAACCTAGTATATACAACCTGTCCTCATAATGTAACCCCTTTAGCCCCGGTATCATTCTGGTGAATCTGTGCTGCACCCCCTCCAAGGCCAATATAACCTTCATGAGGTACAATGGCCAGAACCGAATGCAGTGCTCCAGATGTGCTCTAACCAGAGCTTTATTCAAGTGAAGCATAAACTCCACCCCTTTGTATTCCTTTAATGAGAATGCATCTTTAAACATTTGCTTTGGCACCAACACAGCTAATGAAAAACAGTCTGCAGGAACTGTGGGTTATATTCTACCTGTAGTCATTATCAGAGTTAAGGTTTTCTCTTGGCATTTTAGTTCCTAAACACTTCTAGCACTCATGCTCCTAATTCAGATTGATGGATGTACCTCCATTGGTGCGTGTATTTGCTTTACCGAAATTGTTCAACGAAGGGAACATACTGCTTTCCATGCACTGTCCCCATAAAAGATATTAGGGGTGAAATGGGGAAGTTTTTCTATGTTACAGGTGCTATGCGAAGGCAAGTTGTTGTTGTTAGTAATTGGGCTTTTTCGGATTTTCCGTTGACTCATTCTCTACAAATGTTGTACAGCTGAACTTTCTGACATTTTTTAAAAGGTGAGAGATGAGTAAATGTTGGTATTCAGAGGGATTTGGGTGTACTTGTATATGAATCACAGAAAGTTAACATGTAGGTACAGCGAGCAATTAGGAAAACAAATGGTATGTTCGCCTTTATTACACGGGGGTTGGAGTATAAGAGTAAAGAAGTCTTCCTGCAATTATATAGGGCTTTGGTGAGACCACACCTGGAGTACTGTGCACAGTTTTGGTCTCCTTACCTAAGGAAGGATATACTCGCCTTGGAGGCGGTGCAACAAAGGTTCACTAGATTGATTTCTGGGATGAGAGGCCTGTCCTATGAGGAGAGATTGAGTAGAATGGTCCTATATTCTCTAGAGTTTAGAAGAATGAGAGGTGATCTCAATGGAACATACAAAATTCTTAGAGGGCCTGACAGGTTAAATGCTGAGAGGCTGTTTCCCCTGGCTGGAGTGTCTAGAACTAGGGGACAGAGTCTCAGGATAAGGGGTCGGCCATTTAAGACCGAGATGAGGAGGAATTTCTTCAGTCAGAGGGTTGTGAATCTTTGCAATTCTTTACCCCAGAGGGCTGTGGATGCTCAATCAATGATTATATTCAAGACTGAGATCGATAGATTTTTGGACTCTAGGGGAATCAAGGGATATGGGGATAGGGCGGGAAAGTGGAGTTGATGTAAAAGTTCACCCATGATCTTATAAAATGGCTCGAAGGGCCGTTTGGCTGACTCCTGCTCCTATTTCTTAGGTTCTTATTTATACTGATTATTAAGTTGGTGTCAGCAGTGGTTCAGTGGCACTTTCGCCTCGGAGTCAGAAGGTTGTGGATTCTTTCCCAACTCCAGAGACTTGATCACAAAATCTAGGCTGACGCTCAAGTGCAGTACTGAGGGAGTGCTGCTCTGTTGAAGGTGCCGTCTCTTAGATAAGACTTTAAACGGAGGTCCTGTCCTCTCAGGTAGATGTAAAAGACCCTATTTCGAAGACGAGCAGGGGGGAGTTCTCCCTGGAGTCCTGGCCAATATCTATCCCTCAACCAACATCACTAAAAAAAAAAGACGATGATGTGGTCATTATCACACTGCTTTTTGTCGGACCTTGCCACGTGCAAATTGGCTGCCGCATTTCTTACATTACAACAGTGACTACGCTTCAAAAAATACTTCATTGGTTGCAAAGCTTTTTGGGACAACCCACAGTCATGAAAGGCAAGTTATTTCTTTGTTAGCTACTTAAAAAGTGCTGAAGGATCATTATTACATGTACCTTGTAACTGCTAACAAAAATACAATCTCAGAAATCGAATGTTTCAAAAACTGCACAATCATAAAGCGCTCGGAAATTATGTTGGAAAATAAATAATTTTCCTGTCTTTAAAACTAAGAGTAAAAATCTAGCACTGAGATTTAGGGCTCCCTAACCCACTCACTCAGTAGACTCGTGAATTATGTGTCTGATATCACTTGGTGGTTTATTTGATCGCATCTACTAGATAAGCTGTTTTGTGTCCTTCATACAACTGAAGGCACTCCAACACATAACTCTTGACCAAATAGACCATGGCATTTGAAGGTCTTGCTGTTAGCCACACACTCATGATCCCCTGTCTATAACTGGGTTATACCTTTTGATCCTATTTTTGATATTCTCCGCATATATAAAATAGTTCAGGGAGCAATATACGAACATTTTGTTGATTGGCCACTAAAGAAATAATTAGTGGTGATATTATCATTATTTTATGACTGCACAACTTCAGTAGTAATTGCCCTGTTTTTTTTTAAGAACAGTCCTTAGGTAATGTGTTTGCCTTTCTTGCATTGCTTATTGTCACTTTAATATTTCTTAATATATTCTAGCCAATGAACCTCAGAATCAGGCTCAGCTAATACTGATGATTTGATGTGAATATTACTCCTGGCAAAAGTCTGTCGCACAGAAGAAGGGGAAAGGCTCTGGACTTACTCCCAGCATCTGATCCCCTTAGCGGAGAGTAACCCTTCTCCTCATTGGCCACTTCTTCTTGTCACTGTGCAGGCAAGAACTGTCAAATGATTATCGATCTCTCAAAACATTTTAAAGGTGATTTTGAATGAGGAACAAGGTGCAACACAATTGATTTCAATCGTTGGTTAAAATATTCCTGCTATTGCCTAATTATTCTGTATCTCTCTGGTATCTAGACTAACTCACCTTTGCAAGCCACATAACAGCAAGCGACATAACTCTTTACGTTCTGCTGCTAGGCTGACTTAGCAACTTATTATTCAGCTGAAAAATTACAAACAGCAATCTATAATCGTATTAATTATTTATATATGACTTATTTATTTTTGAGGATGCGACTCTGTGTCTCTTGAAGTATCTCCTCCCCTTCTTCTTTCTGACGGAGGAAGTTGCCAAGCAACCTGTTCCACGACCTTCATCTGTGTTGCTTTGTAATCAGCTCCAGGAGGTGGGGAAGGATGGTCTGGGCTGATGGACAAGGGCAGCTGCAACGATTGACACCTTCAGCCTTCCCAAAGATATAACTTTATGAAGGTAATCATAATAACAAACGGAGCACCTGCAGAACCAAGATACCATCAAGCTACAAAATACACAACTCATTCTAGCTAACTATGCCTCATAAACACCCAGTTCTAGTTTTTTGTTGTGAAGTTCTTTCTCCCAGACCCGAAATGGTTTGGTTTCTTGTCAAAAACTCTTAACTTGTCAATGCTGTTACTATTATGACCGTGGTGTTAAGACTCTCGCCACAGAGTCAGAAAGTTGTGGGTTCAAGTCCCACTCCAGAGACTTGAGCACAAAGCCTCGGCTGACACTCCAGTGCAGTACTGAGGGAGGGCGGCACTGTCGGGCATCCAATCTTTTGGATGAGACATTAAACTGAGTCCCTGTCTGTCCTCTCAGGGGGATGTAATCCCATGGCACTATTTCTAAGAAGGGCAGGGGAGTGCTTCCCGGTTTCTTGGCTAATATTTGGCCATCCTTCCCCACCTCCTGGATCATGAAAGGCACAATATAAATGCAAGTCTTTTTTTCAAAGGGTTATTAGCATGGATTTGTGATGGTTATAAATGATTCTCCAAAGCCTTCTCCTCACTATTTACTACAGACTTACAAATCCTTCCCTTTTGATGCTTCTACTATTATTCTCATGCTACTACAGTATCTCAGCACTCTGTTGAACTTTCACCTATATTTGGAATCATAACTATTTTAAACATCCATTTTGGCATTACAACTTCAGAATATCAGCTACATCTCAATAAAAGACATCTCAATTAAATATAAAAGGTGATGTGAAGTGACCATGATATCACACATCCAAATCCACTTGCGGGCAAGCCGAATACATGCATGTTCCTGGCAAAGTTCTGATACAACCAAATCTTTACAGAGTCATGATTGAACAAGTAAGAGAGAACTTGCATTTCTATAGTGCCTTTCATGACCTCAGGACATCCCAAGGCACTTTACAGCCAATGAAGCACATTTGAAGTGCAGTCACAGTTGTAATGTAGGAAACACAGCAGCCAATTTGTGCACAGCAAGCTCCCACAAACAGCAGTGGGATAATGAGCAGATAATCTCTTTTTATTTAGTGATGTTGGTTGAGGGATAAATGTTGGTGAGGGCACGAGGTAGAATTCTTTGAATCATAGAATGGTTACAGCACAGAAGGAGGCCATTCAGCCCGTCGAGCCCGTGCTGACTCTCTGCAAGAGCAATTCAGCTAGTCCCACTCCCCTGCCCTTTCCCCGTAGCCCTGCAAATTCTTTCCTTCGGGTGCTTATCCAACTCCCTTTTGAAAGCCATGATTGAATCTGCCTCCACCACCCTTTCAGGCAGTGCATTCCAGATCCTAACCACTCACTGCGTAAAAAAGTTTTCCCTCATGTCGCCTTTGGTTCTTCGGCCAATCACCTTAAATCTGTGTCCTCTGGTTCTCGACCCTTCTGCCAATAGGAACAGTTTCTCTCTATCTACCTTGTCAAGACCCCTCATGATTTTGAACACCTCTATCAAATCTCCTCTCAATCTTCTCTGCTCTAAGGAGAACAACCCTAGCTTCTCCAGTCTATCCATGTAACGGAAGTCCCTCATCCCTGGAACCATTCTCGTAAATCTTTTCTGCACCCTCTCTAAGGCCTTCACGTCCTTCTTAAAGTGCGGTGCCCAGAATTGGACACAATACTCCAGTTGAGGCCCAACCAGTATTTTATAAAGCTTCATCATAACTTCCTTGCTTTTGTACTCTATACCTCTATTCATGAAGCCCAGGATCCCGTAAGCTTTTTTAATTGCGTTCTCAACCTGCCCTGCCTCCTTCAACGATTTGTGCACATATACCCCTAGTTCTCTCTGTTCATTCACCCGCTTTAGGATTGTACCCTTTAGTTTATACTTCCTCTCTTCATTCGTTCTACCAAAATGTATCACTTCACACTTTTCTGCGTTAAATTTTATCTGCCATGTGTCCGCCCATTCCACCAGTCTGTCTATGTCCTCTTGAAGTCTATCACTATCCTCCTTATTGTTCTCTATAATTCCAAGTTTTGTGTCATCTGCAAATTTTGAAATTGTGCCCTGTTCACCCAAGTCCAAGTCATTAATATATACAGGTAGACTATCCTTTATCCGAAAACCTCGGGACCAGCCGTGTTTCGGTTTTAGGAAAATTTCGGTTTTCGGAAGGTGCGCGAAAACACTTCGGTTTTCAGAGGTAATTCGGTTTTCGGGAGTGCGGATAAAGGATACACTATCCCTTATCCGAAAATAACGACTATAAATACTGTAGTTACAGGGATAAATACTGTAGTACAGTTTATTTGTAAGGAAAACATTCAGTAAAACTTCAAACATGTACAGGTACAAACTAAGCTAAATACCTGTACATAAACATGCAATAAAGGTACATTACATCTGGCTTGAGGATCTTGGAGAAGATGGTACATCAGTGTTGTCATCATTGTCATCAGGTTGGAGTTGGACATCTGAAGATGGGCCAGGAACAGGATTCTCAAGTGATGAAGCATGACTACGACAGACGGCCTTTTTAAAGACTTCTTCCAGTGTCATCTGTCTCATTAACATTGGTTTCTGTCTAAGCAGTTTCTCTTTAATTGAGTAAACTTGCATAATCTCTTGCTCACTGATAAATGCACGTTTTTCAAGGCCAGCAATTAACTGATCACACATTGTCACCATATCGTCTATGGGGATTTTGTCACCTGTGTTCACAATGTCATCATCATCATCACTACTATCCTCATGCTTGTCTTTATTTAACACCATTTCAGCAATTTCCCCATCACTCAATGAATTCACAACAGGTGCATCATTGTCAATGTTCAGCACTTCTTCGATGTCAGCTTCCTCTAACGTATTTACACTTTCGGATGATAAACCTTTGGCGTAAGTGAGGAGGTTTGATATCATCATCTTCTCCTGACTGACAGGAAATCCTTCAAACTCATCATCTGCAGGTCCATCTTCATGAAACATCGTTGAAGGCCAAAGTCTGTGCCAAGCATTTTTTAATGTTGGTTTGTCAACATCGTTCCAAGCATTAGCAACTGCATAAATGGCATCCTTAACATTGAATTCTTTCAGGAAGTTTTGGATTCCTTCGCCTCTGTTGATTGCATCAAGCATAGAGTTCAAAAAAACGTCTTTATACTTGCTCTTCATGGAGCGTAAAATTCCTTGGTCACAAGGCTGTATTAAAGATGTCACATTAGGGGGAAAGTTAATGCCGAAAACATAACTTTTCACAAGAAGTTCAGGAGGGGGATGTGCGGAGCAGTTGTCCAGGAACAATAAAATTTTGCAGTTTTCTTCCAGTCCAACTTGCCTGCAATGAGCTCGTGTCGCTGGTACGAAGTGGTTATTGAACCAGTGAGAAAATATTCCTCTGGTTACCCATGCTTTCCTGCTCGCATAATAATGCACAGGTAAATTGCATACACCTTTCAAACATCTCGGATGTTGGCTTTTTCCAATCACTACCAACTTTAACTTGTGTGTGCCTGCAGCATTGGCACACCCAAGAACAGTCAACCTGTCCTTAGCATCCTTAAAACCTGCTGGTGCACTCTCATCAGCTGTTGCTAATGTTTTTCTAGGAACGTAGCGCCAGAACAGAGCTGTTTCATCAGCATTGTAAATTTGTTCAGGACCGAGGTTTTCATCCGATATTATTTTTGCAAACTCATCTATGTAATTTTCAGCTGCTTCATAATCAGCAGAAGCTTTTTCACCACAGATTTTCAGATATTTTATACCATGACGCTTCTTAAATTTATGCAGCCAACCTTCTGAATATTCACACTCAACTTCAATGTTCAGTTCTTCATGGTATATTCTAGCTTGCTTCATGATCATCAAACCAGTCAGTGGCACACGTTCACCTCTGCGTTGTCGAATCCACTCAATCAGCACACGGTCAAGATCTTCATTTTTTGCCCTATGCAATGTTTTCCTAATTTTCATTAGTTTATGGTCATCACTGTCAGTGTAAAATTTCAACAACTTGTCTTTCTGTTTCTTTAAGTCATATACGGTGGTACTTCCCACACCATATTCTTCAGTAAGATGTCGCACAGACACACCACGATCAAGCTTCTGCAATAACTCCACTTTCTGCGATATCGATAATGAGCGACGCTTCCTTCTCTGCTTCTCACTGTTACCCATTGGGGTATCTGCAGCTCTTTTTAGCATTTTCACAAATTGTTAAAAGCCAGCAAATATCTAAGAGAGCAGCAAATATCTAAGAGAGCTGCAAATATCTAAGAGAGCTGCAAATATCTAAGAGAGCAGCAAATATCTAAGAGAGCAGCAAATATCTAAGAGAGCAGCAAATAGCAGCAAATATCTAAGAGAGCAGCAAATATCACACAGAGCAGCATAACACCTGCGTGGGTCAAGCATCGGCAGCGTCGGGTCATGCTTTGCGCCACTTTCGGCTTTCAGAGGTTTTCTGGTTTCGGATGTGTGGATAAAGGATGGTACACTATCTCTTATCCGAAATTGGGTGGGGTTCGGCGGGGGTGGGGTACAGCGGGGGGGTCGGGGGTCGGGGGTCGGTGGGGATCGGGAGTCGGTGGGGGTCGGGTTCGGCCGGGGGGTCGGGGGTGGGGGTCGGCGGGGGTCGTGGTCGTGCGCATTTCGGTTTTCAGAAGTCATGCTTTGCTCCACTTTCGGCTTTCAGAGGTTTTCTGGTTTCGGATGTGTGGATAAAGATTTCGGTTTTCAGAAGTGCGGAAAAATGCTACACTATCCCTTATCTGGCTAGGCCTGTAAGTCGTGCGCCACTCTGGTCATGTCGTGCGCACGACTTACGCTGACCGAAAAAACCTTCGGTTTTTAGAGGGTTTCGGTTTTCGGAAGTCCGGATAAAGGGTAGTCTACCTGTATCAAGAAAAGCAGTAGTCCTGGTACCGACCCCTGGGGAACACCACTGTATATATCTTTCTCCAGTCTGAAAAACAACCGTTCACCACTACTCTCTGTTTCCTGTCACTTAGCCAATTTTGTATCCATGCTGCCACTGGTCTTTTGATTCCATGGGCTCCAACTTTGCTGGCAAGCCTATTACGTTGCACTTTTGAAAGTCCGTGTACACCACGTCAACCGCATTGCCCTCATCAACCCTCTTTGAATAGTGCCATGGGATTATTTACATCCACCTGAGAGGGTAGACGGGGGCCTCGGCTTAATGTGTCATCTGAAAGACGGCACCTCCGACAGTGCAGCACTCCCTCAGTACTGCACTGGAGTGCCAGCCTACAATTTGTGCTCAAGTCTCTGGAGTGGGACTTGAACCCACAACCTTCTGACTCAGAGCGCGACCAACTGAGCCATGGCTGGCACCTTTGGAAGGGCAAAATCCCTATACCTCAAGTATTAGTTGGTACACTCCTGTTATTTATAACTGTACTCACCCTTAAAATCTCCCGTTTCCCTTTGCAGTCTCTCACATTTTCTCTTGCATCATGTTCTGCATTAATCTTGCTCTCTTTTAAGAGAAAATGAATGACTTTCTGGATGACGATACTGGCCATCATCGGGACATCTGAAGATAAATGCCAGGGGATTTATCTATGCTCTGTAATATTAATGCCTTGCAGAGATATCCAACTGTTATCACTTAAATATAAAGAAAACACTGTCCTAATAAAACTCCACAGAAACCACATCACCTCTTTATCATCCTTTATGCAGTCCTTTGTGTCTTCACCTTTCACTTTCCCACTTGTAGCATTCATCTGAACTGTTTGGGACCTGTGTAATGAAATTTCAATTGTTGATTGAATTATTTGAGTTGAAATTCTACCTCGGCAATCAGCATTGTACGGGACAAAAGTGTGTCTTGAGCCTGTAATCACCTCTGGGTTGTCGGATTGGGTTCAATAATAGCGAGGACCTTGGAGGGCAGCAAAGAACCACTCTGTGAAAATTCGTCTAATGCGGTATCAATTACAGGAAAAAAACTATTACTACTTGGGTGTCGGAAGAATTTGATTCTTCAGCAAAAAAAAACATTTGCAGTCTTCAAAGTGACACTGGCTCCATTAGGAGGGCGAGTGTAAGTACAGACAATCGAGTTTGAGAGAGGCCCTTAGGAGGCAACAGCCAGGAAACAGTTTGAAAATTAAGGGATTATTAAGAGTTATATGATGAGCATATAAATGATGTCATGCTGCAATAAATCTATTGCTCTTTAAAGCCAAAATGTTTCACTGCTTGTTGCTGTGGAAGCTCTCGCTTGAAAACAAACAAACTTGCATTGATATAGCGCCTTTCACAACCTCAGGATGTCCCAAAGCGCTTCACAGCCAATGAAGTACTTTTGAAGTGTAGTCCCAGTTGTAATGTGGGAAACGCAGCAGCCAATTCACGCACAGCAAGCTCCCACAAACAGCATTGAAATAAATGACCAGATCATCTGTTGATCTTGTTTTCATTGTTTCATGAAGTGTTGCTACGGTGATCGCGCAGACGGGCCCTGTGTCTTACACGGTTGAGACTGCCGAGGACGTCGTCTGGAGAAGACACACAGATCAACTGTTGCTAGGAGCAGAGACAGCCACAGAGGCTCCAATGGCTGGTTGGCCTGAACTGTTTCCGGATGATACCGCAAACCAGCATCCTTTGCCACAGTGCTCTTCTCCAACACAGGAAGTGAAAGAGACTGTTCCAGCTGTGCAAACTCCTGACTTTCGACTGACACAGGCACCTTCTCCATCTAGGCCTGTGTCAATGCCTACTGCTGTGGAAGCCAGCGATGACCGCCGGTATCCTGTCAGGGAGCGGCGGCCTCCAAGACGCTTGGATCTGTAGGCTTAGTGACTTACCCACAAGACTGGGGCAAAATAAACCCCAGGGTAAAGTCAGGGGTTGAGGCAGTCTATCCCTACCCTAGGTTAGTTGAGTGCATTGAAAGTAACTTACCTGTTGAGGAATAATGTGGACCTTCCATTTAAGAGGGGAGGAATATGTTATGTATTGTGTGTTCTCCTCCCACCTGTGGTGGCGCTGTCACAGATAAATGGTTGGGCGTTCTCTTGGTTAAGTTTAGCTCTCTTTGTTCGGAACTCTCCAGAACTTCCCTTTTCCCTTAGAATAAAGCACTTCATGTTTGAATCTCTGAGTTCTGAGTTCTAATTGTGTCTAGGTAAAAAGGTACCGACACAACAAAGCGCAAATATCTCAAAGGGTTGTGGGGCTGGAGGGGATACAGAGATAGGGAGGGGGTGAGGCCATGGAGTGATTTGAAAACAAGGATGAGAATTTTAAACTCGAGGTGCTGCTTAACCAGGAGCCAATGTAGGCCAGCGAGCACAGGGGTGATGGGTGAACGGGACTTGGTGCAAGTTAGGACACGAGCAGCCGAGTTTTGAATGGCCTCAAGTTAACATAGGGTACAACATGTAAGACTGGCCAGGAGTGCGTTGGAGTCTAGATTAACAAAGGAATGGATTTTTTTTTTAAACATTAAATTTTACCATTAAGAATTAAACCTTTAATAAATAGAGAATATATCCCAACCAGCAGTGAGATATGGTACACTCCTGTGAAGCGCCTTGGGACGTTTTACTATGTTAAAGGCGCTATATAAATACAAATTGTTGTTGTCGTTGTTGTATGGAGGCTGACAGGATAAATCCAAAGCAACAAGATCTTGCATGTGTCATTGTCTGATTCACGCAGGTGTTATTCATTCTTCACAATTGGCCATCCTCTTGATATGTACTTTTGAAGTGTATTTTTAGACAAATGTATGCTTTATGATATTGGCATAGTGATACTAAACAAATCTCTGAAGTTCTCAGACCACATATGTGATATAATCTTTTATTAGTAATACACCTACCAGGTATTTTGAGCAGATTTTGTTTTTAATGTTCTTCCCACTGAATACTGCCCACTTCAGTGACATGCTTCTGGAATGATTAACCTACTGACTAATGTGCACACAGTATCTGAAATAAAAACAGAAAATGCTGGAAATACTTGGCAGGTCAGACAGCATCTGTGGAGAGAGAAACAGAGTCAGCGTTTCAGGTCGATGACCTTTCGTCAGAACTGGAAGAAGTTAGAGATAGAACAGGTTTTAAGCAAGTACAGAGGCAGGGAAAGGGGGAAGGGGAGGAAGGAACAAAAGGGAAGCTCTATGATAGTGTGGGCGGCAAGAGAGATTAAAAGACAAAAGGGAGGATTGTACAGGAAACTTTCTGGTATCCGGCACTGACGAGACCGAGCTGCTGCCGTTAGATCAAAACTGCCGTATAAACCAGCGGCAATGTTAAAACATACAGAGCTTTTCAGCTCCGTGTGAATCAACAAACCCTGTTGCTTAGCAACAGCTTCAAAACAGTCGGCTGCAGCTGCAAGCGTCTCTAGCTGAAGCTGTTGCTTAGCTACAGACCTTGCAGAGCCTGACTGGGGAAAAAAAAAAGCAACGAGAAGTAAAAAAACCTACAGAAAACGGCTCCTGAATTTTGCCGGTAGATAGAGCTTTCCGGACATTTAACCTCCGGTTAAACGAAAGTTTCCTGTACTAGACAAAAGAAGTTGCTTTTGCACTCAGTATTTGCCTGGTTTATAAAACATTCTGAAAGTGGACTAGCTCCGTAATCATAGAATCATAGAATGATACAGCACAGAAGGAGGCCATTCAGCCCATCGTGCCTGTGCCAGCTCTTTACAAGAGCTATCCAGTTAGTCCCACTCCCCTGCCCTTTCCCCATAGCCCGGTAAATTTTTTTCCCCTCAAGTATTTATCCAATTTCCTTTCAGGCAGTGCATTCCCGTGCATTCCAGCTCGCTGCATAAATTTTATTTTCCCTCATATCGCCTCTGGTTCTTTTGCCAATCCCTTAAATCTGTGTCCTCTGGTTACCGACCCTTCTGCCACTGGAAACAGTTTCTCCTTATTTACACACTATCAATGATTTTGAACCCTATGTCACAGCAAAAGAATGGTTAAAAAACAAATCATGCAAAAGGAAGAGAAACTTTAAAACTGGTACATTAGAAATCGACTTTTTTCCATCAACATTTACCATGCGCATCCAGAAGAAATGTCTTCTCACAGAGGGTAGTGAATCTTTGGAATTCTCTACCCCAGAGGGCTGTGGAGGCTCAGTCATTGAGTATAGGCCAAATGGCCTACTCCTGCTCCTATCTTCTATGTTTCTATGGCCTAGAAATTCAGTTGGTTGCGCCAGCCGGTAGCGCCTTAGGAGGAGTAGATGTCGGGCGCTAGGCGGCTAGCGGCCGGGCGCAGCGCGATCTGCGCCTCTCCCCAACTTCACTCACGATTTAGCGGCGGCGCAAAGTCTTTGCGCGCGCTCAGCTGCGTGCGCAGATCCTGACGTCATTTCCTCATGCAACGCCCTTTGTGCGCCCCAAACCGGAAATTCAGTCGCGACGCCCCATTGTGCGCCTGGCGCCCCTAGCGACTGGTAGAGTGGAACGGTGCTCAGTCGATGCGGGGCGCGGGGGGCGCAAATTAAAGGGCACTCCTCCTGCACTATAAAAGGCTGCCATTTCGCAGCACTCCTTCTTGAGAGACGGATCTTTGCAGAGAGACCAAGGTAGAGAGCTTTCTGCTTTGGCTCAACACTCGGACAGGTACTTGTGGCTTCAGGCCACAGCTTTCCACTTGTCTTTGCCTTCATTGACATATCATTGTTTGCTAACATATTATGGGGGCTGCAATGGGTGCAAACGCTGGCTTTCTCCATTGCATCCAAAGGGCTCACAGACGCCGTGAGAGAGTGGCAGCCCTGGCTAGACGGAGAGGGGGCAACAGGCGTCGGGAAAGGAGGCCTTACCCACCCAGGGTATACCGCCAGCAGTTCTCCTATCTCAACATGTCTGACGAGCAGTGTGTTCGGAGGCTGCAATTCCGAAGGGAGGTGGTCACAGAGATCTGCCACCTGCTTGGCGGTGATCTGCAGCCACAGCTGAGGAGCAGGACGTCTCTGTCGGTGGCAGTGAAGGTGATGGTGGCTCTCAACTTCTATGCCACCGGCTCCTTCCAATCCGCTACTGGGGACATTTCCAACATCTCCCAGTTCGCCGTGCATTGCTGCATCCGCCAGGTGACCAATGCCCTTTTCAAAAGGAGACGTCAGTTCATCTCCTTCTCCATGGCCCTTGCCAAGCAGCAACAGCGTGCAATGGGCTTTGCAGCATTCGCGGGCTTCCCCATGGTGCAGGGCGCCATTGACTGCACGCATGTGGCTTTGCGGGCACCTCTGGAGAATTCCGAGGATTACCGCAACCGGAAGGGCTACCATTCGCTCAACGTCCAGCTGGTGTGTGACCACAGGCAGCTCATCCTAGCTGTCAATGCCCGCTTTCCAGGCAGCAGCCACGATGCCTTCATCCTGCGCCAGACTTCTGTGGCAGACATGTTCCAGGCCCAGCCTTACCCACGAGGATGGCTTATCGGGGACAAAGGCTATCCTTTGTGTACCTGGCTGATGACCCCGCTCCGTGCGCCCAGCATCCCTGCTGAAGAGGGTTACAACGATAGCCATCAAGCGACCAGGAACATCATAGAGCAAACAATCGGCGTCCTGAAGCAACGGTTCCGCTGTCTGGATCGTTCCGGTGGAGCCCTACAATATTCGCCGGAGCGAGTCCCCCATTTCGTGGTCGTTTGCTGCATGCTGCACAACCTGGCTATCCGCAGGACTCAGCCACTGCCACCAGAGATTGGAGGACCACCTGAGGAGGAGGAGGAGGAGGAGGAGGAGGAGGACCAGCACAGGAGGGAGGCAGAAAGTGCAAGGGCCGCCCGTCGCCGGCTTATTGAACGTCAGTTCTAGGCCCCCTCTCAGGGAACGGCTTGTGCCAATGTCAGCAGATGAATGTAGCTGCTCCACAAGCCCTCAGCCGAGCAGGGCAACCAGGACTTGACAAAAAAACCATGCACAGTGCAATTTAAGAACATTAATTTATTGCAAACCTCTGCCCTTCCCACATTACAACCTCATGTGGAGAAGCCCCCTCCAAAAACACAAAACTAACAGTCTCGGCCTTACAGAAACTAAAAAAGACACCAGTCTCGGCCTTACAAAAACAAAGAAAGACACCAGTCTCGGCCTTACAAAAACAAAGAAAGACACCAGTCTCGGCCTTACAAAAACAAAGAAAGACACCAGTCTCGGCCTTACAAAAACACAACTACACCAGTCTCGGCCTTTCAACAACCACAAACCATTTGTGCAGACCTTCTACTTTTTGCCCTGCGAGGGCGATGCCTTTCGCATCCTTGCCTGGCCCCTGCCCACCCTGCAGCTCCTCCTCAATGGGAGCCCAGTGGCTGCAGCAAGGCTGGGGGAAGGCTGCTGAGGGTCAGATGGCGAGATGGCAGATGCCCTTGGGGGTCGGCCTGCACCAGCTCTGGCCCTCGAGGGGCCGGCTGCTGACTGCTGCAACTCTGCTTGGGCGGCAGCAGTCTGTCCAGCGGCTCGTGGCAGCTGCAATGGCGGAGTGGCAGTGTTGGCTGCAGGAATGGTGCCAACCTGACAGATCGCAGGTGCTCGCTGGTCGCCTGATACAGTGGCACTCGCACGGGCCAGCACTGCAGCATGCGCAGCAAACAGCTGAAGGACAGACTGCTGGGCTGCTGCTGCACGGCGAGTGCCCTGGCGATGCCTGGCTGATCCAGCGAGGGTGGCAGCAGTTAGTGCCCGTGTGGCCCTGGTCTGTGTCCGCATGACAACAGCCAGTGAATGGACGGCACGACTGAGCACTTGGCTCGAAGCCGCCTGTGCTGCCGCGAAGTCCTGTAGACTCCTGGCCTGTGCTGCACTGAATTGATCCAGACTCCTGGCCTGTGCTGCTCCAAATTGCTGCACACTCCTTGACAAAGACTCAATGGAGTCAGGCATCCTTGCCACTGCAGCCATGAGCTCATTGTGCCTGCGCTCAGCCTGGACGGCCATTTCCTCCAGGAGCCGCACCTCCTCTGCGCTGACCGTCGCAGGACTGGAGGCCGCACTCACCCTCTGGGGAGAAGTCCGCCGAGCTTCCCCACCCCTCCCGCGTTGCTGCAGGCCGCTGGGCCCCGGAGCTTCACTCTCCTCCGACCCTTCCCCCCGGCTCCCCTCCAGGGAAGACGTGTCCCCTTCATCGCCATGGGCTGGCGCGGCTGATGGTGGCACTGATGGGCCGGCTTCCTCTTCCTCTTCCTCTAATTCGGAAGCGCTGACAGTGGCAGCTTGAGGGCCCGCCTCCTCACCTGGCGAATCACCATCTGAAAGCAGGAAGGCACAAGAGTAGCTTTAGAGTGAGGACAGGGCAGCAGCGAGGGAGGCATGAGTGCTGCCATTCACTGCATTGGTCGGACAGTGACAAAGGATGCTGATCTGAGGCGCAAGTGGAACGAGAGAGGTCAAAAAGGTGATGCCCTTACCATTGGTGCCCAGAACAGGGTCGGCATCTCCACTGGCGACGGGGCCAATCAGCCGGCCTGCCATAATGCGCTACGCACGCTGGTCGAGTTCGGAGAGCTCTTTGACGTCAGGACGGCCTCCCCCGGTCTCAGTTCGTTTCTGCCGGTTGTGCGCCACCTTGCCTGCAAGAGAAAGGACGGCCTCTAAGTACAGTGTGAAGCCCTGATCTTGTCTGCACTGCCTCCCATGGTCGAATAGCTTGTACAGTGTGAAGCCCTGATCTTGTCTGCAATGCCTCCCATGGTGGACTGGCCCTGACAGTGTGAAGCCCTGATCTTGTCTGCAATGCCTCCCATGGTCGAATAGCTTGTACAGTGTGTAAAGTGCTGAATGTGCAAGTGATTTTCATGCCAGTCCCATAACTGTTGGATGAGGGCTGGCCATTAGGGCTTTCAGGTCCCTTTGCCCATAAAGTGAGGTGCACATGCAGGGATGAGGAGGACACTGGAAAGGGTACTCACCCTGACCGCCCGAGTGAGGTCGTTGAACTTTTTCCGGCATTGCACAGGAGTCCTGGCAACCATGCTGTTGGAAGACACTCTGTTTGAGACCTCCCTCCAGGCTTTCCGGTAGGCGCTGGGCAGCAGCCTCTTGCCACCTTCTGGGAACAGAACATGGCACCTGCGCTCCACTCCGCCAACCAGCACCCTCAGGTCACCGTCGCTGAAGCGCTGCGCTCTCTCCCTGGCCTTCTCCATAGCCCTGGGCGTTGTGCAGATGAAGCTGAAGTGGTCAGGCCTAGGTTGAGGGCTGCAGTGTGCAGGGCGTGGCAGGCAAACAAATCCACCCTCCCCCTTTAAGAGCTGACCGGCGCCAGAGTGTCTGCCATCAATCAACAACTCGCCGCACCGGCGCTGCGCCCAGCCTCGGGGGTATCGCTCAGCACCGCCAGCTTAGCGCCTAAAGATAGTCGTGCATCGCCTGTTTTAGCGCAGCAGCAACCTCTTGGGGCGATGCGACTGAATATCGGCGAAGGTGGCGCGACTTTGCGCCGGGCGCAAACTTTAGCGGCCGCCCGACTTTAGCGCCCCAAAAGTGGCTATACTGAATTTCTAGGCCTATGCTCGAAGGGCCAAATGGCCAACTCCTGCTCCTATTTCTTATGTTCTTATGAGACCACCTCCTCTTCAGAATATAGTAGCGTTACCTCCAAGGATTTATCTCCAACCTTCAAACTCAGTAAAAGTCTTTCCACCTCCTCTTGGTCACTGACCATCACCTCGAACCCAACATTTGGCTTTGGTCAGCAAGCAAAGCAGCTTCCCTCACCACAGTCCTCGTGTACTGCCTGGATAACATCCCAAGCTCGTACCTCCTTATCCTCACACTGAACCACCACCGTGTTTTCTTTTGCAAACCTCCTGGGGTTCCGGCCCAAATCTTTGGGCCTTTTTTTCTCCCTACCCCCAACATTTTCTCCCCTGATTAAATCCATCCTAGGAACGATGTACTCTGAGGAGCCCGGCACTCCGGGGCCCTCAGCAGACATCTGGCTGCTGTTTAAGGACCAAAAAGGCCGTAAAACCAGAAAACAAAAACCCATCACCAACATTTTACAAACTCACTCCAACTCCCTGCAGCAATCAAGCACCCAGCAGCACCTGCTCACTCCTAGCCCCTCCCACCTCAAGAGGGCTACCCACTGAGCCACTGGCTGTCTGATAGGCAATGAAGCAGGACTGCGTTGTATTAAAGCAAGAGGTTTTCAATCCTCTTTTGGAATATCGCTTCGTGCCAAGCAGTTGAGGGCAGAATCAGAAGGAAAACAAGAGCAGAATACGGTACTTCCATAAGCATAGCCTATTTTCTTCATGTCACCTGATGCACACCATTCCTTGTACGGTGCCAAAAGGAAACTTGTAATGCAAGGACAGCTCTGAGAGCTGTCACTTGTGCTGCAGATCGTGTCCTGAAGAACAGATGAGGTGGTTTTTCAGAGATTATGCTAAAGCAATGATAGGTGGCTTTCTTCACCATTGAAGTAATGTTCTTAATGAGAGGTTATCCAAATCGACAAAAGAAAAAGCTGGTCATGTTCATGCCGTGCATTAGAAGGATAAGCAGAGAATGCCCCGAACATTCCTGAGTTTCCAGAACTGTTCCTGTCTTTTCTTAATTGCTCTGCATCTGAGATCAGAACAGGCAGAATAAACACCGCACTTACTGAAGCAAGGCATTGCCCCCGACATAGGGTAACCTTGTCAAAGAATGCTCCACACATGCGCCAAACGTAGAATCATAGAAATTTACAGCACAGAAGGAGGCCATTTGGCCCATCATGTCCGTGCCGGCTGAAAAAGAGCTATGCAGCCCAATCCCAACTTCAAGTGCATATCCAAGTACTTTTTAAATACAATGAGGTTTCTGCCTCGACCACCCTTTCAGGCAGTGAGTTCCAGACCCCAAGCACCTTCTGGGTCAAAACATTTCTCCTCAACTCCCCTTTAATCCTTCTACCAATTACTTTAAATCTATACCCCCTGGTTATTGACCTCTCTGCTAAGGGAAACAGGTCTTTCCTACCCACTCTATCCAGGCCCCTCATAATTTTATACACCTCAATCAAGTCTCCCCTCAGCCTCCTCTGCTCCAAAGAAAACAACCCCAGCCTATTCAATCTTTCCTCAAAACTAAAATTCTCCAGTCCTGGCAACGTCCTCGTAAACATGTCATGAATATACAGTTGCAATGAACATTGATAGATAGGAATGCCATCATTACAGGAAACACGGGAGGGGGGTGAATTTCCTCACCGTTTTTGGTGTATTTGCCGGGCGGGAATGGCACAGTAGATTTCTTCAGTCAGGAAATTCAGGTTGAAGCCGCTTCACCGAATTTCCCCCCATTAAAAAGCTTCCCATGAGTTTCCTCGCTCTTTTTGTGCCTTCCTACCATCTGCCTGGCGAGTCGCCACCAGCCTAATTTGCATATGTCCGAGGGAGATCCGTCAGTGTAGCAGCTCCAGGTTTCCTGCATAGCCAATGCACTCTGGGTATGTTAGACTGAGATTATATATAAATGATCTAGACGAGGGAACTAGATGTAATATCTCCAAGTTTGCAGGTGACACAAAGCTGGGTGGGCGTGTGTGCTGTGAGGAGGATGCAGAGAAACTCCAGTATGATTTGGACAGGTTGGATGATTGGGCAGATGCATGGCAGATGCAGTATAATGTGGATCAATGCGAGGTTATCCACTTCACTGGCAAAAACAGGAAGGCAGATTATTATCTGAACAGCAATAGATTGGGACAAGGGGAAGTGCAACGAGACCTGGGTGTCCTTGTGCACCAGTCACTGAAGGTAAGCATGCAGGTGCAGCAGGCGGTTAAGAAGCAAATGGTATGTTGGCCTTCATAGCGAGAGGGTTCGAGTACAGGAGCAAGGGTGTCTTGCTGCAGTTGTACAGGGCCTTGGTGAGACAGCACCTTGAGTATTGTGTGCAGTTTTGGTCACCTTATCTGAGGAAGGATGTTCTTGCCATGGAGAGAGTGCAGCGAAGATTCACCAGACTGATACCTGGGATGGCAGGAATGATGTGTGAGAGATTGGGTCGATTAGGCTTTTATTCGCTAGAGTTTAGAAGAATGAGAGAGGATCTCATTGAAACTTATAAAATTCTAACAGGACTAGACAGACTAGATGTAGGAAGGATGTTCCCAATGGCGAGGGAGTCCAGAACCAGGGGTCACATTCTAAGGATAAGAGGTAAGCCATTTAGCACTGAGGTGAGGAGGAATTTCTTCACCCAGAGAGTGGTGAACCTGTGGAATTCTCTACCACAGAAGGCAGTTGAGGCCAATTCATTAAATATATCCAAGAAGGAGTTAGATATATTTCTTAAGGCTAAAGGGATCAAGGGATATGGGGAGAAAGCAGGGACAGGGTACTGAGTTTGGATGTTCAGCCATGATCTCATTGAACGGCGGAACAGGCTCGAGGGGCTGAATGGCCTCCTCCTGCTCCTATCTTCTATGTTTCTATGAGGGGCAGCACCAGGTTCAGCTGACACAGGCGGATGTGAGGTGATCCTGGTACAGACGGAAGTGAGGAGATCCTGGTACAGGCGGATGTGAGGAGTTCCTGGTACAGGCGGATGTGAGGAGATCCTGGTATAGGCGGAAGTGAGGAGTTCCTGGTACAGGCGAAAGTGAGGAGTTCCTGGTACAGGCGGATGTGAGGAGATCCTGGTACAGGCGGAAGTGAGGAGTTCCTGGTACAGGCGGATGTGAGGAGATCCTGGTACAGGCAGAAGTGAGGAGTTCCTGACACAGGCGGATGTGAGGAGTTCCTGACGCAGGCGGATGTGAGGAGTTCTTGGCACAGGCGGATGTGAGGAGATCCTGGGACAGGCGGAAGTGAGGAATTCCTGACACAGGCAGATATGAGGAGTTCCTGACACAGGCGGATGTGAGGAGATCCTGGTACAGGCGGATGTGAGGAGATCATGACACAGAAACACCTGGAGATCTATGGGTACAATTTTTTGCAGCTGGAAATGGATTGAAAATTGGCTAACAGACAGGAAACAGAGAGTAGGAATAAATGGGTCTTTTTCGGGGTGGCAGGCGGTGACTGGTGGGGTACTGCAGGGATCAGTGCTTGGGCCCCAGCTATTCACAATATATATCAATGATTTGAAAGAGGGAACCAAATGTAATATTTCCAAGTTTGCTGATGAAACAAAACTAGGTGGGATTGTGAGTTGTGAGGAGGATGCAAAGAGGCTTCAAGGCGATTTAGACAAGTTGAGTGAGTGGGCAAATACATGGCAGATGCAGTATAACATGGATAAATGTGAAGTTATCCACTTCAGTAGGAAAAACAGAAAGGCAGAGTATTATTTAAATGGTGCTAGATTGGGAAATGTTGATGTACAAAGGGACCTGGGTGTCCTCGTACACCAGTCACTGAAAGCAAGCATGCAGGTGCAGCAAGCAGTTGTGAAGGCAAATGGTATGTTGGCCTTCATTGCAAGAGGATTTGAGTACAGGAGCAAGGATGTCTTACTACAGTTGTACAGGGCCTTGTTGAGACCACACCTGGAGTACTGTGTGCAGTTTTGGTCTCCTTACCCAAGAAAGGATATACTTGCCATAGAGGGAGTGCAGCGAAGGTTCACCAGACTGATTCCTGGGATGGCAGGACTGTATGAGGAGAGATTGGGTTGACTAGGCCTGTATTCATTAGAGTTTAGAAGAATGAGAGGGGATCTCATTGAAACGTATAAAATTCTGACAGGGCTAGACAGACTAGATGCAGGGAGGATGTTTCCCCTGGCTGGGGGGTCTAGGGCAAGGGGACACAGTCTCAGGATACAGGGGTACCACATTTAGGACTGAGATGAGGAGAAATTTCTTCACTCAGAGGGTGGTGAACCTATGGAATTCTCTACCACAGAAGGCAGTGGAGGCCAAGTCACTGAATATATTTAAGAAGTAGATAGATAGATTTCTAGACACAAATGGCATCAAGGGGTATGGGGAGAGAGGGGGAATACGGTTTTGAGATAGAGGATCAGCCATGATTTTATTGAATGGCGGAGCAGGCTCGAGGGGCCGAATGGCCTACTCCTGCTCCTATTTTTTCTATGTTTCTAAAAATCGGCATCTTGATGTTCCACTACTTTGTTGTTCTGGTTTAAAAGTCAGGGGATAACTTTTATGTCAGAGAGTAAGAAAGAGAAATTAATGGCAATCAAGACTCAGTCTCCAGCATAGCAGACTGGCGCTAGTTTAGTATCAACTTATAAGCAGTGAAGTGTATGGGTAGTCTCTGCAAAACAACGACTGCTGAGAATCTTTCAAAATGTCAATGAGTTAATGTTCCATTATTATGATATAAAAGCTTTCTGGTATAAATTCCATTATAGTTTGTTTAGATATTCATGCAACCCCATCTAAAGGAATATGCATAGAATTAATGGAGTGCACCAGTGTTAATACAATGAGCACAATTCTGTACAACGCAGTTTCATTCACTCAGTTGACATTTGAAAGGGGGAATAGTTAGTTATTTAGCAGATCAGCTCTAAGGGACTTCATTTATTGTAAGGACATTACACATTTTTTTATTTTTGGGCATTCATTCTTGGGATGTGGGCGTCACTGGCAAGGCCAGCTTTTATTGCCCATCCCTAGTTGCCCTTGAGAAGGTAATGGTGAGCCTTCTGCTTATACCGCTGTGGTCCGTGTGGTGAAGGTACTCCCACAGTGCTGTTGGAGCAGGAGTTCCAGGATTTTGGACCCAGCAACGATGAATGAACGGCGATATATGTCCAAGTCGGAATGGTGTGTACGCACCATAGTTTTGAGAGTTGGAGCTTTCGATTTTGACTCTTTGGTCCCCACCACAAACTCCATTCCCTAGCTATTGACTCCATCCCTCTCCCTGGCAATTGTCTGAGGCTGAATCAGGCTGTTTGCAACCTTGGTGTCATATTTGATCCTGAGATGAGCTTCCGACCACATATCCGCACCATCACTAAGACCGCCTATTTCCACCTCTGTAACATTGCCCGACAAGCCCTTGCCTCATCTCAACTGCTGCTAAAACCCTCATCCATGCCTTTGTTACCTCTAGACTTGACTATTCCAACGCACTCCTGGCCGGCCTCCCACGTTCTACCCTCCATAAATTTGAGGTCATCCAAAACTCTGCTGCCTGTGTCCTAAGTTGCACCAAGTCCCGTTCACCCATCATCCCTATGCTTGTTGTCCTACATTGGCTCCTGGTTAAGCAACGCCTCGATTTTAAAATTCTCATCCTTGTTTTCCAATTCCTCCATGGCCTCACCCTTCACTATCTCTGTAATCTCCTCCTGTCCCACAACCGCCCCCCCCCCCCGAGATCTCTGCGTTCCTCCAATTCTGGCCTCTTGTGCATCCCCAATTTTCTTTACTCCACCATTGGTGGCCATGCCTTCAGCTGTCAAGGCCCTAAACCTCTCCGCCTCTCTTTCCTCCTTTAAGATGCTCCTTAAAACCTACCTTTTTGACCAAGCTTTTGATCATCTGCCCTAGTATCTCCTTAAGTGGCTCGTGTCAAATTTTGTTTGATTACGCTACTGTGAAGCACTATGTTAAAGGCGCTATATAACTACAAGTTGTTGTTGTTGTTTAGTCCTCATTTAAATCCTCATTTAACCCTTTAAACCTTTCAGGCGTGCTGTGGGGCACTAAACAGGCGTGATTTATCCCCCTATCCAATTAACAATATTGATGTAGATTTTCAACTCACCGCCAGTGTGTAAAGCAAAGAATCGGCCTCCCGATTCGCATTGATTTTAAATAGAAAGGAAAATTGGGCCTTCTCTATAACGGGCAGCAGATCCACAATGTTAGTTTTGCGCCCTGGAGCCAAGTTGAAAATCTGTCCTATTGTTTTTAAGGCCAGAGGGCATTGAGACGTCAGAGAGATGCCTGCAACATACACTCGCCTCGAGAGCATTCAGTTTCCATAGCGACTCTCAGCACGGGACATTCATCACTCGATTCCTTTTCCCTTCACCTCAGAAGAGCTTGGAGTGATTGGCGAGCTTGAGAAGGTGCTGAACATGAAGGCACAAAGCTACGTGTGAAATAACAACAGAAAACGCTGGAAACACTCAGCAGGCCAGGGCAGCATCCGTGGAGAGAGAAACAGAGTCAACGTTCCAGGTCTGGGACCCTTCGTCAGAACTGGAAAAAAAGCAGGAAATTGAAAGCCGGTTTGGGGGCAGGCTTCGTGTGAGCTTGGCTCAGCAGTAACACTCTCACCAGATTCAGAAGTTTCTGGGTTGCCTGTTGGATGAAAGTTCTTCTTTCTGCTGGTTGCAAGAGTATATAATATGAAAGGAGTTTCGATAGCTTTAACTCAGTTCCTAATGATCAAAGCTTTAAAGCATAAATCTGCCCAGTTTCAGAAGTGCCGAAACCGGGGAAATGCGAGGAGTGGGAGTTATGATCCAAAAGGTGACACAGATCATATAATCATTTGAATTTTTACACTTCATTTGTGTATGTTACATATTACATAGAATTTACAACACAGAAATAGGCCACTCCAGCCTATACTGGTATTTATGCTCCACACGAACCTTCTCCCACCCCTCTTTATCAGCATAACCTTCTATTCCTTTCTCCCTCATGTGCTTATCTAGCTTCCCCTTAAATTCATCCGTGTTAGTCGTCCCAACTACTCCTTGTGGTAGCGAGTTCCACATTGTTACCACTGTTTGGGTAAAGAGGTTTCTCCCGAATTCCCGTTTGCATTTATTGGTGACTATCTTGTATTTATGGCCCCTAGTTTTGGTCTCCCCACAAGTGGGAATATCTCTACATCTACCCTATCAAATCTCTTCATAATTTTAAAGACCTTTATTGGGCTTTTTTTCCCCCCCCAGATGAGTCACATTAAATTGCCATGAGTTTCTCTCCAAATGAGTCTGTCCATAATTTGTCCTAAATTTGCAATTTTACTCGGAGAAGGCCCTGAGGGCAGCTGATATGAAAAGGGGGGAAAATTCACATTGACACAATCATTTGAGATTAGGGTTAAGGCACATTTTCAAACTAGTCACTAGTTTCTGCTTAGAGATGCAGCTTTGCGTTCTAACCATGCATCTTCCATAATACAAAAACATATGAAATTCAGAATTTCACATTTAAAAAAACCCTGGTGGCTTCAGCAACATCCTGCAACACATTAAAGTTAAAATCCTTAAACTATGTCCCTCCATGGCCTCATCTCAGCCGACCTCTACCATATATCTCCAACACTGAGGTTCTATCACTCTGACCTTTGTGCAGCTTTTCCCCATCTTCTCCCATCTTTGGTGGCAGAGCCTTCAGACACCTCAACTCTACTCTTTGTAACACCTTCCCCAAACCCTCCGCCTCTTCATTCTCCTAACCCTCTCCCACCAAAGCTCGGCATCTGTTCCTGATGAATTTCCATTGGGAAGCGGCGTGGAACTTTTATAATCTTACATTAACAGCACGATATAAATACAAGTTGTTCTAAATCGCAAATAATTAATTCGTTATAATGAGATCGGGCTCTCCTGCCTCATATTCTGCTGTTTAAACTTGTCAACTCTGCGTTCAACTTTCTCCCGACAATTTTCAAGTTAATTTTAAAGGGGGAGTGATCTTAATAAGGCTAGAGTTAAAGAAAGACTTGCATTTATATGGCGCCTTTCACGACCACCGGACGTTCAAAGCGCTTTACAGCCAATGAAGCACTTTTGGAGTGTAGTCACTGTTGTGATCTGGGAAACTCAGCAGCCAATCTGCGCACAGCAAGCTCCCACAAACAGCAATGTGATGGTGACCAGATAATGGCCTAGAAATTCACTTTGGGCCCGCCAGCTGGCGTGCGCCCAAAAGTTAGCGCTGAGCGCGGAGCCAGTTGCGACCGTCAGATATTCAGTTTTTGTGCCCCAATTCGGAACCGGGCGCTATTCCAGGGTGTGCCCGCCCCCGCTTGGGGTGCTGAAACTGAATTTCAGCGCTCTAGGCGCCGCTGCGCCACCCGCTGCGGAGCGGCAGGCTGCGGTACTGCAGGCCTCCTCCTTCTCTTAAGGGGGAGGTGCCTGCAACGGGGAGATCGCCGCTGGATAGTGCCGGCAAATGAGCCCGGCACCACGGAGAAGTGCCGGGTTCGCAGAAAGCAGCCGGCAATGCCGTGGGGGGGGGCGGTGGAGGAGGCCGGGGAAGGAGGTGCGGGCAGGCGGCCGCCGAAAAAGCGGCCGGCCGCACCTCCACCTTAAAGCGCCCCACTAAGGCTACAGTACGGCCCCATTTTCTGATCGCTGTTTGCGGCCGCTGCGGAAGAGGCGGCCGCAACTAAATATGGGGGTCGGGCCGGTATCGGGGCGGAACCGGGGCACTGCGCACACCGATGACGTCATCGGTGCCGGCGCAGCGCTAATGGCTACCGCCGCCATTACCGCTGCGCTGAATATCAGCGCAAACTCCTCTATTGGTGCAGAAGCCCTCTTTGGGCGGTAACTGGCCGCAAAGCTGGCAGCGCCTTACTCAATTTCTAGGCCAATCTGTTTTAGTTATGCTGTTTGAGGGATAAATATTGACCAGGACACTGGGAATAACTCCACTGCTCTTCTTTAAAATAGTGCCATGGGATCTTTTACGTCCACCTGAGAGAGCAGACGGGACCTCAGTTTAAAAACGTCTCATCCAAAAGACGGCTCCTCTAACAGTGTAGCACTCCCTCAGCACTGTAGTGGAGTATCAGTCTAGCTTTATTGTGCTCAAGTGCCTGGGGTGGGACTTAAACCCACAACATTCTGACTCAGAAATGAGTGTGCTAACCAACTGAGCCACACTACATCACAATCTAATTTGGAAGCTTTTGTAGTAATGAATATTTAACCAAATAGGGGTGTTAAAGGGATATTGCTCGGCTATGATTGCTAGTTGACACCTAGTGGCATTTATCACTTCAAGTTATTTAAGGTAGAGGGAGTAGTCAGAGAATTCAGCAGAATTGCATATTTAGCGGTTTACATCTCAAAATAAAGCCCTGTATGCTCTCGATATGGTGAGAGAGTATGTTTCTAACAGCTTCTCCATTAGGCATGAATGTATTAAGCAGCATATTCATCACAGCTGCAACTGAGTAATCCTGCTCAACCTACACACCTAACTGGATATCATTTACCTGTTAGACAAAGATGGTATATTGCAGTATAGTAGCAGGAGCAATTAGCTGTACTGATGTAAGTAGCACATTGTAACTGGTGTTAATTAGCAAGGTGCAGAATGTAGGGGTTTAGAACACTTGTGTGGGCCGTGTAAAAAATCATATTTCTACCATATCTTTCCTAGGCTTAAATATCAAATGATTACATGTTTATCTGATGTTAGCATAAACAGCAAATAGGATAGTTTGTAGACATTATACAGTTTTTAAATTTCTACTTGCGACACTGAACATAATTCACTTGTTAGTCTTGAGTTATGCCGCTGTGATAACACAAAACCCAGTCACGCTGACCTCCATGAAGTGCCCTCCATATATTTTGAATAGATCATAAATATGTGATGAAATATGGACGTTTACAGCGAGTGTATAGATAATTGCCCTGTGCAATTGCAAACTGTGTTCTGACTGCATTCATATTTCAGTAATATTTGCTGGCTGAATTTAGTCTTGAAAATTTATGGCATATACTTAAAAAAAAAGATTTTTATTTTTGCAACGTGTTAGTCGAATGCTCTCATTGTGGATTTATTGGCTTATCATGAAAATATTGCGGCCCTATCACACTTGAATGATAACGCAAATTAACATTAAAATATCAAAATGCTTAAATATATACCATAGTTGATAAAAGATGTTTGCGGTCAGTTATGCAGTTTTGTGTTGTATTTGCCGTAAATTAGTCTCTTATTTTAAATACAGATGCGCGCATTTTCATTTCGGACTTCTTTCTAGCTCCCTGGGGCCTGGCCTAGAGGGCAAAAAACCTTCTCAGTAACCAAGTAATGAGGCATTTTCTAAACTTGACAGACTTCACCAGTCACCAGTGTGGTAGAGCCAGATAAACAGTTACTCAATAACAGTGCACAGCAGTTAAAGAAAGAACTTGCACTGCCTTGGGCTGAGCCAACCACTTCATATTCCAGGAATTACTTTTGAAGGAAAGTCACTGTTACCTAGTCAAATGTAGCAGCAGAATTGCAGGCAGCAAGCTCTTGCAAATTATAGGGTACAGTAGTGTTCTTCTTCTTAGGCAGTCCCTCGGAACCGAGGATGACTTGCTTCCACACTAGAAATGAGTTCTCAGGTGACTGATAAGTCCAATGCGGGACCTACAGTCTCTGTCACAAGTGGAGCAGACGGTGGTTGAAGGGGCGGGTGGGTGGGGTGATTGGGTTGACGTGTGCTCCTTCCGCTGCTTGCGCTTGGCTTCCGCTTGCCACCTTCTCGAGGTGTTCGGCGCCCTCCCGGATGTTTCTCCTCCACTTTGCACGCGGTCTTGGGCCAGGGATTCCCAGGTGTTAGTGGGGGATGTTGCATTTTTTCAAGGAGGCTTTGAGGGTGTCCTTGAAGCGTTTCCTCTGCCCACCTGGGGCTCTCCTGCTATGCCGGAGCTCCGAGTATCCATTGGCAGGATAGGCGCACCAATGTCAGTGTTTTCGCTCAGGCCAACATTCCCAGCATCAAAGCTTTGACCACGCTCAATCAGCTCCGGTGGACGGGCCACATTATCCGCATGCCCGATACAAGACTCCCAAAGCAGTAGTGTAGTGGCTATGTTACTGGACTAGTAGTCCAGAGGCCTTGACTAATAATCCAGAGAATCTGTAGTTCAAATTCCCCAACAGCAATTTGAGTTCAGTTTAAGTAAGTAAGTTTAAGTAAAAAGATGGCACCTGTTTATTTGTAAAAACCCAACCTGGTTTGGCTTATGTGTGACTCCAATCCCATACCAATGTGGGTGACTCTTAACTGCCCTCTGAAGTGTCCTAGCAAGGCACTCAGTTGTATCAAACCATTACTAGTGGTTCAAGGAGGCCCACCACCACCTTCTCAGGGCAACTGGGGATGGGCAATAAATGCTGGCCTTGCCAGCAACACCCACATCCCAGGAATGAATTTTAAAAAAAAGAGGGGATGAGATGCATGACCTTTCAGGCGTGAAATTAGGAAACACTTCTGCTTGCAAAGGGCGGCAAAAGTTTGGAACTCTCTTCCACAAACGGCAATTGATGCTGGATCAATTGTTAATTTTGATAGATGCTTGATAGATTGCTGTTAACCAAAGGTATTACGGGATATGGGGCAAAGGCGGGTATATGGAGTTAGGTCACAGGTCACAGGTCAGCCCTGATCTCATTGAATGGCAGAACAGGCTCGAGGGGCTAAATAGTCTCCTCCTGATCCTGTGTTCTTGGTGGTATTAATTGAGGGAGAAATGTTGGCCAGCACACCAGGAAACCTCTGCACTTTGAATTGTGACATAGGATCTTTTAGAGCCACCTGAACTGGCAGGGGTGGGTGGGGGTGAAGGGGCTCAGTCTTATCTAAAAGACACAGGCTCCAAAATTCCCATTGGGCCCAATGTGTAAGTTGGGTAGATCACCTGTCAAGGGATCAGAAAATGGGTCAGCACTCAGTGCTGTCAAGATTCCACCGCTTTTTTGAAATTCCAGTACATGAGCAAATCTTCTGCCCTCACATCTCGGGGTTAGTCAAGTAGATCTCTCAGGCTTCCCAATGAATTCCACCCTGTATGCCTTTTAAAGGCTTTAGCAAAATTCTTGCCAGCTGGGAACTCGGGTGCCAATGAGGCCCAAGGAAAGGCCCCAAAACCCTGCCAGCCAAACATAATCCTTCCCAAAGGGGATAGATCGCTTTCAAACCATACCCCCACCCTCCCCCCACCAATCCATTGGAAGCTGAGTATGGTGAAAAGTTAGCCTTTCGCTGGGCCTTTTTTGGGCCTTCTTTCCTCTGTTGGAGAGGCATGGTGTCACTCTGACTTTGTTGCCGGTAGATTGGGACAGGCATGTGGCCACAAAGTACCCGCCCAAAGAATGCAAACGACTCCAAGCCTTTAATTTGGCATAGAGTCTGGGCCTCCTGACTTGGGCACACTTATGGTGCAGTACCTCCACTAAACAGATTGGGCCAATTGGAATTTCAGCACTGGTACCTCTAAAAATGAGACCCCCCCTCAGTACTGCATTGAAACGGCAGCATAGATTATGTGCTCAGGTCCTGGAGCGGATCTTGAAACCCACCATCTTCTGTCTCAGAGGTGAGCATGCTGCCAACTGAGCCAAGCTGACACTCGACATCAAAGTGGTAAAACTCGCCTGGTGGGAATTTGACTGGATCAGATTGGTTGCCCCACCCCACCCGGTTTTACTTTCCATTGAAGTCATTTTTTGACACCAATACTAATGTTTAAGTGATGCGCTATCAATTACTCATAAAAGACAGAGAGTTAGGAGAGTAACTAAAGGCTTTTATTAGGAAAGAACAGAGCATGCCTCTCATGGTTGACTGGGTTCCAAGAAGGCAGGGGGCTGCAGGTCAATCACCTTTATACCTGGGCCTGTGGGTGGAGCCAGCCGAGACATGTTGAGGCATGCATAGGTACAACAGTGTGCAGCAACAACAACAACAGTGAATAACAATAACAGTGGTTTACCACATTCACCCCTTGTTTAAAATTGAGTCCGGCGGGGTGAAGTGTACTAAAGGTTCGTGTAAGTAAGTCTATCAGGTGGCCTTGTATGCCGTCCTGATCGTCGTGGTGGCGGCGGTGATGGTGCAGCATCCAACGTTGAATCTGGCGTCTCATTGAGTGGTTGGGTGGTCAATGACGGGTCCTGGGGCTGCGGCATGCCGTCTAGCGGGGTTGGGTTGTGGGTAGTGGTGGATGGCAATGGTAGTGTTTCAGGGGCACCCAAAGGCGCGAGATCTCGTGTGGGGGCTGTGTCCTCCCGCCCGTCCGGGTACGCTACGTAAGCGTACTGGGGGTAGGCGTGGGTAGTGGTGGGTGGCGAGGGAGGTGTTTCGGGAGCACCCGAAGGTGCGAGGTCTCGTATGGAGACTGTGTCCTCCCGCCCGTCCGGGTACACCACGTAAGCATACTGAGGGTTGGCATGGAGGAGGCTCACCCTCTCGACCAGGGGGTCCGTCTTATGGGACCTCACGTGCTTCCGCAGTAGGACGGGTCCTGGAGAAGTCAGCCATGTCGGTAACGAGATCCCCGATGTGGACTTCCTGGGGAAGGAGAACATTCTCTCGTGAGGGGTAGCATTGGTGGCTGTACAGAGCAGTGACCGAATGGAATGGAGCGCTGCAGGGAGGACTTCCTGCCAGCGAGAGGTCGGAAGGCCCTTAGATTTCAAGTTTAAAAGGACTGCCTTCCAGACCGTCGCATTCTCCCTTTCCACCTGGCCATTCCCCCGGGGGTTGTAGCTGGTGGTCCTGCTTGTAGCGATACCTCTCGAGAGCAGGTACTGCCGGAGTTCGTCGCTCATAAAGGATGAGACCCTGTCACTATGAATATAGCTAGGGAAACCGAACAAGGTGAAGAGGTCATTCAGACATTTAATGACCGTGGTACTGGTCATGTCTGAGCAAGGGATGGCAAACGGGAAACGGGAGTACTCATCAATTATGTTGAGGAAGTACACATTGCGGTCGGAGGAGGGGAGGGGCCCTTTAAAATCGACGCTCAGCCGTTCAAAGGGGCGCGTGGCTTTGATCAGGCTTGCTCTGTCTGGCCTATAAAAATGCGGTTTGCACTCGGCACAGATTTGGCAGTTCCTGGTCATGGTCCTGACCTCCTCGATGGAGTAGGGCAGGTTACGGGATTTGATGAAGTGAAAAAACCTGGTGACCCCCGAGTGGCAGAGGTCATTGTGGAGGGTCTTCAGTCTATCGACCTGCGCGTTGGCGCATGTACCACGTGATAGGGCATCTGGGGGCTCATTGAGTTTCCCGGGCCGGTACAAGATATCGTAATTGTAGGTGGAGAGTTCGACTCTCCACCTCAAGATCTTGTCGTTCTTGATTTTGCCCCTCTGCTTATTATTAAACATAAAAGCTACTGAACGCTGGTCAGTGAGCAGGGTAAATCGTTTTCCGGCCAGGTAATGCCTCCAATGTCGCACAGCTTCCACAATGGCCTGGGCCTCCTTTTCGACAGAGGAGTGTCGAATCTCGGGGCCCTGGAGGGTCCTTGAGAAAAAGGCCACGGGTCTCCCCGCCTGGTTAAGGGTTGCAGCTAGGGCAAAGTCGGATGCGTCGCTCTCCACTTGGAAAGGGATGGACTCATCCACTGCGTGCATTGTGGCCTTCGCAATATCTCCTTTTATGAGAGTGAAGGCTGCACAGGCCTCTGCTGTCAGGGGGAAGGAGGTGGACTTGATGAGGGGTCTGGCTTTGTCCGCATAGTTGGGCACCCACTGAGCATAGTTCGAGAAAAACCCTAGGCATCTCTTCAGTGCTTTTTGGCAGTGGGGGAGGGGGAGCTCCATAAGGGGGCGCATCCTGTTGGGGTCGGGGCCAATGACTCCGTTCTCCACTACACAGCCAAGAATGGCAAGGCGCTTGGTACGAAACATACATTTGTCCTTGTTGTATGTTAGGTTCAGCCGCTGGGCCGTACGGAGGAATTTCTCTAGATTAACATCATGGTCCTGCTGGTCGCGGCCGCAGATGGTGACGTTGTCTAGATAGGGGAAAGTGGCCTGGAGCGCGTTCTGGTCAACCATCCGGTCCATCTCCCGTTGGAAGACTGAAACCCCGTTGGTGACGCCGAAGGGAACTCTGAGGAAGTGGTAGAGACGACCGTCAGCTTCAAAAGCTGTGTACTGGCGGTCCTCAGCCCTGATGGGGAGCTGGTGGTATGCCGACTTCAGATCAATCGTCGAGAACACCCGGTATTGTGCTATCTGATTGACCATGTCAGATATGCGGGGGAGTGGGTATGCATCTAGCTGGGTGTAGCGATTGATCGTCTGGCTGTAGTCAATAACTAGGCGCTGTTTTTCGCCAGTCTTCACTACCACCACTTGTGCTCGCCATGGGCTGGTGCTACTTTCAATAATCCCTTCCTTCAGGAGTCTTGCTACCTCAGATTTAGTGAAGCTCCTATCCCCGGCACTGTAACGCCTGCTTTTGGTAGCGATGGGCTTACAGTCGCGGGTGAGGTTAGCGAACAAGGGGGGGGGGGGACTTTAAGGGTGGAGAGGCTGCAAATGGTGCGTGGCGGGCGATTTAAAAGCTGCTGGCTGCAGACTGTGAGTGGGGGGAGGGGTCCGTCGTACGCTAATGTGACACTCTTAAGGTGGCACTGAAAATCCAACCCCAGTAGAACGGCAGTGCAAAGATGGGGCAGGACCAGGAGTTTAAAATGTTTGTAATCTGTGCCCCTTACTGAAAGGGTCACTACACAGTAGCCACCGACGTCCGCTGACTGGGCTTTGGAAGCCATAGAGATCCGATGGCGCGTCGGCAGGACCGGGAGAGAGTAATTGCGCACCGTGTCGGGGTGGATAAAGCTTTCCGTGCTCCCGCTGTCAAAAAGGCAGGTAGTGGTGCGGCCGATTACCGTAATGTCCATCATGGACCTGGACAGTTGATGAGGGAGAGATTGGTCCAGCGTCACGGAGGCCAGCGTATGGTCGAGCGAGTCGATGTGGTCGTCAGATGAGGCGGTGGTTGAGTCCGGGTCCCCCGTGGTTGAAGTTGGAGAGGTCCGAGATGGCAGACAAAATGGCGGCGCCCATGGTCCCGATCCCCACGCGGCTGGGGGAGCCCAAGATGGCGGACAAGATGGCTGCCCCCACGGTTCGCACGCGGCGCTGCTGGCGTTAGCGGTTTTACCTTTGCAGGCGCTGACATAGTGTCCTTTCTTCCCGCAGCCGGAGCAGGTAGCGTTTCTCGCCGGGCAGCGTGCTCTGGGGTGTTTTGCCTGGCCACAAAAATAACATTTCTGTGCCTTGGACATCGCAGCAGCAGTTGAAGGTGGCGGTCCCATGACCCAAGGTTGTGGCGTCCACGTTGCGGAGCGGTTAGGGGAGAAGGCGTCCATATTCCTGTGGGCCGCGTCGAGCGAGAGCGCAAGGGACACTGCCTTTCTCAGGTCCATTTCTCCCTTTTCCAACAGTCTCTGCCGGGAGTAGTCGGACCTTAGACCCGCAACGAAAGCATCTCAGATCAGTCCCTCCGTGTGTGCTGCGGCTGGTACTTCTTTGCAATCACAGTCTCGGCCGAGTATCTGTAGTGCCCGTAGGAAGGCCTCCACCGATTCCCCGGGCTGCTGTCTGCAGGATCTTAAGAGGTGCCTGGCATAGACCGTATTTACCGGGCGTGCGTATTGCCCTTTTAGCAGATCGATAGCCGCCGCGTAGGTCGTCGCGTCCTGGATTATTGTATAAACTTGGTGGCTCACCTTTGAGGCCAGGATTTCCAACTTGTTTTCGTCCAGGGTCACAGTTGAGGCTTGCAGGTAGGCCTCGAAGCGACGCAGCCAATGCGCGAATTTGGTAGCCGAACCCGCTTCTTGGGGGTCTAGGTCCAGGCATGTTGGTCTGAGGGCTCGCAGCAGCTCCTGCTGCTCAGCGTTTGGTGCAGCAGCCTGCTGTTCAACGTTTGGTGCAGCAGCCTGCTGTTCAGCGTTTGTCGACATTTTGTTTTTGCTAATAAAATTGATGCGCTATCAATTACTCATAAAAGACGGAGAGTTAGGAGAGTAACTAAAGGCTTTTATTAGCAAAGAACAGAGCATGCCTCTCGTGGTTGACTGGGTTCCAAGAAGGCAGGGGGCTGCAGGTCAATCACCTTTATACCTGGGCCTGTGGGTGGAGCCAGCCGAGACATGTTGAGGCATGCATAGGTACAACAGTGTGCAGCAACAACAACAACAGTGAATAACAATAACAGTGGTTTACCACATTAAGCACCAGTGATTTCTTGTTATCAGAATCTGTGTTTCTCTATATGTTTGAATGAAACTCTTGTTGATAAGATATACCAAAATAAAAAGTTAAAGAAAGAAAGACTTTCATGACCTCAGACAGACAGTTTGCGCACAGCAAGTTCCCACAAACCGCACTGTGATAATGACCAGATCATCCGCTTTTTAGCAATGTTGATTGAGGGGCAAATATTGGCCAGGACACTGGGGATAACTCCCCTGCTCTTCAAAATAGTGCCATGGGGATCATTTACATCCACCGGAGAGGACTGATGGGGCCTCGGTTTAACATCTCATCCAAAAGACGGCACCTCTGACAGTGCAGCACTCCCTCAGCACTGCACTGGAGTGACACATTCGGCTGGATTTTCCAAGCCCCGAGGAGGCGGGCATGGAGGCGGGACTGCCGGTAAACTCGGAGAAAGTGGGGGCGGATGGCAAACCCGCCCGGATCCCACCTCCATGCCCTTTTGCCAGGAGGCGGGAGATGTGCTGTTTCAGGTCCCGCCTCCTGGAGGGGGGAAAGGCATTAAATAATTAACAGGTAGTTAACAGGCAGAAAAAAGGATTAGTGCCATTTTACCTTCACAGGTGAAGGCTTCCTGACCTCGGAGAACCCCGCCATTTTGGAGGAGATGTAAAGGAGGTCTGCGGTGGTCGGAGGCACCTGAAAGTAAGTTGTAGAGGTGAGTGATGGGTGCAAATGTGGAGTGGTAAATATGTAAGGTGAGTAATAAGTGTAAAAAAATGTTCACTTACCTTGTTTTCTTCAAACAGCCTTCATCCTATCTGGATCGGGAGACCCGATATCCTCATTGTTGATTTCACAGACTGGCTGTTGGATCATCCGAACCAACAGCCATCTGAAATCGACAAAGTTGAAAGGTTTGATGAGTCCTGAACACAAGGCCTCATCAAACTACAGAGAATGTCAATGTTTGACAGCTTCACAGAGCTGTCAAAAGCTGACATTTCTTCTTCCAAGAAGTCTTCACAGATAGCACGTCTGACGTTGACGGTTGACGTGCTCTGTCAGTGACTTCCTCCCAGATTGGCCTGCTGAGCCCGCAGGGCGGGTTTCACAAGGTCAATCAGGGGAAAATCCCTCTGGTTGGTCAGGCGAGGATGGAGGCGGGACATTGACACGACAAGCAGCAGTCCCGCCTCCAACTCATCGCCATTGAGAAAATCTAGCCCACTGTGTTGATATTCTCACACAGTGTGCCATAGATGGTAGGAGATACTTTCACACCTGTGATTCACCATACATAAAGTTCCCAATCCTCACTTAAGTATGCTCTTATCAAACGACTGAGAATAGTCTACACACTCATTGGGCTGGATTTTGTCAATGGGGACGTGATGGAGGCGGGACTCCCACTTTTTGGGTTGTAGTCCCGCCTCCATCGATTTGTGGCCAACCCACGCTATTTTCCCTTGATTGACCAACAGGCCAATTAAGGGACACCCGGTTACAGGTGACATCAGGGATTGACATTTCATCTGTCAAGAGCTTTTGACAGATGAAATATCAGTGTTTGACAGCTCTGTGAAGCTGTCAAACACTGACAATCTGACTTCTAACTTGAGTCCTTCTCCACAGACTCAGTTAGAAATCTCTCCAGAACAGAAAGCAGAATGCTGCAACTTTTGACAGCTCGCGGCCATTCTGCTTTCTGTGCTGGTGAGATGAGGGACTCCCAAGATCCAAGGAAGGAAGCCTGCATTAGTAAGTAAAACTTATTTAAACACTTTACACACACCATACACACTTACCTCTGCACTCATGCACCCATCACTCACCTGAACACTGGACATCTCGACCCCTCCAAGCCCGTCAGCCCGACGGTCCGCCTCGCGAACTTGGCATGGTTCGAAGCCATCGGGCAGCCCACACTTCAGGGTTAAAAATAGGGATTCGGCCAAAAACTGCCTGTTAACGACCTGTTAACAGGCAGTTAATTGGCACTAATCCCCTTCCCGCCTCAGGGAGGTGGCTCCCAGCACAGGTCGGGTACCCGCCTCCTGGGAAATGGGCATGGAGATGGGTTGGGGGGCGGGAAGGGTTCGTGCCCTCCGATTCTGCAATTTTCCCCCCACTCCCGCCTCCAAACCCGCCTCCATGGGGCTTGGAAATTCGAGCCCATTGTCTCAGCAGGAAATGTGATGTGGCAGGAAGAAAATATATCAAAACAGATGGATGTGGTGCGTAAGAAATAAGGAGCTACATTGCTGCAATTATACCTCCATTTTCACACCAATACAAAGCAGTTTTGGGCGTGCATCAAATGTGACAGCGTAACTTCCAGAGACCATCTCACATGCCTCACCCCCACCCGCCTCGGCCCACGCACCCCCGATTTTTGCCCCCAGGTTAAAATCAGGGGCTATTATTTTCTGTGGGAAATATGCACCATTTTTCTGTGGAAATGGACCATTTGTAAAGCTGTTACAGTATATTGATCTGAGATCCTAGACAGAAATTTACCAGCTCCCTCTTCACCAATACAATTGCAATGTGCGCTCAGATATTGACTTCTCTGCTGTGGTCGCCACTGTGCGTAGCGAGGTTGGCACTGGGATATAAACAAGTCCTGTACAAACAGCTGTGCGTGAATTATCGAAAGGTCTATGGATGCTTGTTTGATTAAGTTTATAATTAGAATTAATTTTCCTTTTAACCGTACAGGTTTGCAGTCTATATACAGAATGCACACTTAAGAAGCAGATTAATTACTCTTCTCTGTACGCCCACCATGACCTATATCCCATCATTCTTATCTTTGAAAAGGCTCATCTATTAACTGTTCTCTTAATGGGCTGGTTTGACATATAATTATTCACTAACTTGGAGGATATGTCCAGTATTTTGTGCTTTACTGGCACTTTCACACTCCTTTATATCACAGAACTCCTTCAAGCACTAGTGCAGAGTTCCAATTGTTATTGGAATCCATCCACATATAGCACAGGACCAATTCTGAAGCACGGTTGACAATAGACAAATGTGTATCAATTATGGGAAGGCCCACATAAGTATGAGATGACGTGGTCTTCAGTTACTTCGAGACGAAGCTCGAAACATAGTTCTTTTTGTAGGAAAGTGTATATGTAATAATAATAACTGGTAGCAATGGTACAAGTCACCAACACTTTGGGCTAGAAATTGGGCTCCTTTGTGCCTCCCATTCGCGCTTCCAGGGGGGGCGCTAACGGGGCGCAAATGGGTTTGCAACCGGGTGTGGCGACATCACGCCTCCCGCTAAATTCGGCGGGAATTTTGCGGTGGCGGTAAGACGTTGCGCCCCAATCTCCTGCACCCAGAGATCGTGACGTCATTGCCGTGCTCAGCGCCCTGGGTGTAAAATTCCCTCTCGCCCCCCGCTTGTGCGCCTGCCATTAACGACGACAGGTAGAGGAGGCGGCTTTCAGTCGGATGTCCCCTGGAGGAGGCGGCACTGTTTAAAGGCGTCCACATCCGGTTTAGTTTCCGTCGGCCAACAATGCTACGTCGTTAGTTTCACACAGGCAAAGAGGCCTTTTGACCGATTTCAGCATTTTGCATTTTAACGAGTGTTCTGGCACATAAAGATTCTTCAGTTTCACTGAGGGGAGATTTGAAAGTGAAATATTTGTATCCTTTCATAGGGGCTGTACTGGCACTGGACCTCGCCCTCCAGCGTCAACGTCGGCGGCAACTGAGGCACAGAGAAAGAGTGCAAAATGTGACCAGAGGTAGGAGGGCCAACAGGGCTCTCAACAGGAGGCCTTGCCCACCCAGGGTATTCTGGCAGCAGTTCTCCTACATGAAATTTCACCGAGGACCAGTGTGTTAGAAGGCTCAGCTTCAGCAAGGACGTGGTCACAGAGCTCTGCCACCTCCTGCAGCCAGACCTCGAACCTGAGATCAGGACCACCACGGCTCTCTCAGTGGCAGTCAAGGTCACCGTCGCCCTCAATTTCTACGCCAGCAGATCATTCCAGTGTGCGACAGGCGACATCTCCAACATCTCCCAGTTTGCTGTCCATTGCTCCATCCGCCAGGTCGCAGATGCTCTGTACAGAAGGAGAAGGGACTATATTTCCATTCCCCATGAACAGAGAGAAGCAGCACGAACATGCATGTGGCTTATCCATGATAGCGGGCTTCCCCATGGTGCAGGGCACCATTGACTGTATCCATGTCACTTTGCGGGCACCTTATAACAATCCTGAGGTATTCTGTAACTGCAAAGGCTACCACTCACTTCATATGCAGTTGGTGTGCGACCACACACGACAAATCCTGACCGTCAATGCCCACTATCCTGGCAGCAGCCACGATACCTTCATCCTGTGCCAGACAGGTGTGCCAGCTCTATTCCAGCCACCACATCAAGCTGCTGGGAAACAAGGGCTATCCGCTCTCCACCTGGCTCATGACGCCCCTCCGCAACCCCAGCAGTCCTGCCCAGCACTCATATAATGAGAGCCATGCTGCCACCAGGAACATCATCGGGCAGACCATCGGGGTGCTCAAGCAATGGTTCCACTGCCTTGACCGCTCGGGAGGAGCTCTCCAGTGCTCGGCTGAGCGGGTGTCACTTTTTGACGTTGTCTGCTGCATGCTGCATAACTTGGGCATCATGAGGGATCAGCCACTGCCACCAGGCATAACTCCACCACCTCAAGAAGAGGAGGAGGAGGAAGAAGAGGAACAGGAGGATGAACAGCAGCGATGGAGGAGGCAGCCTCTCAATCGGCGTTCTACAAAGTCGGTCCGTGACCGCCTCATCAGACTTCACTTCCAGTGACTCCGAGTCCTCGTTCCGGTTGCTGAGCACGTTGCCATCATTCCATCACTTTGTGATTCCAAACCACACCCCAGAACTGAAATAAGGCACAGCACCAAATCTGCAACATTGCAGTAATAAATTTATCAAAAACCATTAACCACATATATACAACAATATTGACTAATCACCCTTGTGCAAAACCTTGCCTCCCCTCTTTACAGTCCCCTTTCCTAATCCAGTGCTCCTACATAATGTCTCCCCAGTGGCTGCAGCAGGGCTGGTGGAAGGCTGCTGAGTGTCGGTGCCAGAGACTTCAGATGGCGTTGCAGGACGCCCTTGACCAGCTCTGAGCCTGGAAGGCGCGGCTGTAGACTGCACCACCTCAGGCTGGGCGGCAGCAGTCTGGGCTGACTGGATGACAAGTGCAATGGCGGAGTGGCAGTGGTGGGATCAGGAATGCTGTTATCCTGAGAGAGGACAGCAGGTTCCTGCTCCACTGGCCCACTGCCACTCCCCCGGGCAGCACCTCAGCATCCCTAGCAATCTGCTGGAGCACAGATTGCTGACCTGCTGCGACACTGTGGACTGGTGGACTGTGGTGGACCCAGCGATGATGGCAGCAGTCAGAGCTTTCGTGGCATCAAGCTGAGACTGCTTGAGAGCAGTCTGAGATTGAATGGCACCAAGCATAGACTGCATTACAGCACTAAGACATTGGGCCAGAAATTCGCGGCCAGAAGCGTGAGTACGGTCGGGGTACTCACGCATTTGGCCGTTGGAAATGCCGGCGTTCAGCAGGAACAGCACATGCGGGGAACGCCGGCATTTCCAGACCCGAGGTCTATTCACAGCGCGTGCGACTGCACAGGCAGCGCTTGCGCAGTGAACTTTGTGGATTTCAATGATGGATTCAGTGAGGGTAAGTCCTTAGAAGTTACACTTGAAAAAAGCAAGTGTAAAGTTGTTCATTGGCTGCGGAGGAAGATATATTTTATCGTGGAGCTTCTGAAATGCAATATTTTTGTTTGGGAAAGGGAGGGAAGTTATTTTAAGAAATTTTAAGTAAGTTTTAAAGTTAAAATTTTTTTTTTTTAAAGGGTTTTCAGAACGGTAGGTAGAAGGAGCAATTGTGGCTGTGTGAATGGAATGTGAGAATGAGTTATGTATGTATGTCCACATATATTCCTTTACGTATATGTATGTATGTTTTATATTCCTTTACTAATGTGTATGAATGTATGTTTTTAATTATGATTTTCCAATAAGTTACTTTCTCTGAAAGTCATAATTAAATAATACATTCATACACATAAGTAAAGGAATATATACATAACACGCAAAGGAATATATACAGACATACATACTTTCAGAAGCTCCACGATAATAAATATCTTCCTCCGCAGCCTCTGGAGCAACTGTACCCATGCTTTTTTCATGTGTAAGTTGTAATGACTTGACCTCACTGAAAGCATTAATGAAAGCGGCGAATTATACTGCGCACGCGCTGCCTGTGCAGTCGCACGCGTTCTGCCTCTGAACCCCTTTGTTCAGAGGACAGGAAATGCCGGTTTTCCCCACATGCACTGTGCATGCTGAAAACCGGCATTTCATCCGGCCAGATGCGTAAGTACCCCGACCGTACTCGCGCATTTGGAAGGGAATTACTGGGCCAACATTTTACATGTCAATAAAATGAAAAATTTAACAATTGCACGACTTGCCCCCTCGCATCTGCGACTGAGGGTCCAAGGAGGTGCATTGCGCAAGAGGTCATCATCGTACGTATCCTCACACTGTTCCCTTTGGGGAACTGTATGAAGTGGTGGAAGGATTTATGGCCGTGATTAACGCTCATTCCGTGACCATAACCATCTTTGAACCAGCCATTAGGGTGGTTAGTCCTATGGCGGGAGGGTTTTACGGGCTCCCACAACCCATCTGAGGGGGGGGGGCCACCAACACCCACGGACGCAAGTATCCCGCTGGATGTCCACCCAGAATTTAAAGTTGGAGCTCCGACTCCACTTGCCAGGACTGTCTGGAGTGGGGTTCAAAACCCTACTCCTTCTGGCCCAGCGGCGGGGATGCTTACTGCTACGCAAAAGGCCCACTCCGCACAAAAGGTGACACCCATACGTTTCCTGCGCCTTTTCCCTCCCCGTGACTGGAGCCCTATGCTGCCATTTCACGTTGCTAATCGGATTGGGCCTTTGTCATAGCGGTAGGATCCCCGCCGCTGGGCCAGATCAGGGTAGGGTTTCGAACCCCGCTCCAGACAGTCCCGGCAAGTGGAGTCGGAGCTCCGGCTCTAAATTCTGGGTTGACATCCAGTGGGATATTTGCGTCCGTGGGTGTGGGTGGCCCCCCCTCCTTGTATAGCTTGTGGGAGCCCGTAAAACCCTCCCGCCATAGGACTAACCGCCCTAATGGCTGGTTCAAAGATGGTTACGGTCACGGAATGAGCGTTAATCATGGCCATAAATCCTTCCACCACTTCATACAGTTCCCCAAAGAGAACAGTGTGAAGACACGTATGACGACGACATTGCTAAATAAATAAATGGAATTTAAAAAATTCTTTTAGGGCTTTTAAAAGTCTTTAAATTGCTTTAATTCTCTTTAAAACTACTTCAGATTACTCAAAATAATGTAAACATTTAAAAAAGTTTATAAAAGTTACCAAAATCTTCAAAAAACTTCCAAAAACCTATTTAAACTGCTGCTTTGCATGTAAAAATGCTTAGCAGCTTGACAGAAACATTGGGGGCGTGTCCAGTGAAACTGAGACCTCAAGGGGCGTGTCTCACTTGCACTGCACGCTCCTGGCTTCGCGCTGGCTGCACTCCTGGGCGGCGTGACGTCATACGCTGCCCGGGATTCTTCGTTTTCAAACACCAAGTCCAGGCGTCCCTGGAGCTGATCGGCAGTAGCGCGGGGTAAGTGCATATACGGGGCTTGCACGCGCGGCAAGCCCCGTTCACCAATTTCTGGCCCATTGTGTCGCTTCCACCTGTACTGCAATGGAAGCTGCCACATCGCCCTTGACACGCGTCATGAGGTCTGGACCCGCACAGTCCCTCTGGGAGTCCACTATCCTCTGCACAGTGGAAATGATGGGCTCCATGGTGTGCGCAGAGCTCTGTGCAATGTTGGAGGCGGACTCCTCTACACTCCTTACCATTGCCGAGAGGCTCTCATGCCATTGCACCTATCATCTCAGCATGCATGCCCATCACCCTTCTTCTAAGCGCCTCCCCATCCAGGTCCTCATCTGAGTCCTGTGCAGCAGAACTCGCACGTGAACTCGCCCTCCGGGGAGCTGGCCCCCGAGCCACCCTTTCCCCCTGGCCTTGCTGCAGCCTGCTTGTCCCTGGTGCCTCACCCAGTGCAGACCCCTCTACTAAACTTGCCTCTAAAAATCGTGTAGTGCCAGTATCTGAGGTGGTGCCTGCGGGTGTGAGATGCAGTGACGTGGTGCTTTGCTCCTCCTCCTCCTCTTCTCCTTCCTCACGCTCAGTGAGGGGATCAGGGACAGGCTGGTCATCTGGTTGCTGATTATCTGAAAGCATAAAGGCACAAGACTCGCGTTAAGGTGAGGGCAGAGGGTCGGGTGCAGGAATGGAGCAAGGAATGCAGACATTCTCAGGAGTTGGAAAGTGGGAAAGGTTTGTGGTGTGAGGGGGAAGTGGGATGAGAGAAGGGGAGGGGCTGAAGATACTGTTTTTGCCCCCAGTGGGGTCGACGTTGCCGACGGCCACGGCGCCCACCATCTGCTGCCCAATGAGTCTCAGCACTCGCTCCTCAAGATCTGAGAGCTACTGGAGCTGCGCATCAACCCCGCCTGTTCTCTGCTGCTCCCTCCTATTGTGGGCCATCTTGGCCTGCAAGAGAAACAAATGTGTTTGAGTCAGAGTCCAGCTGTATGTTTGGGAGATATGCCTGCCGTCGTTGAATAGCTGTGATTGTGGGCAAGGCATGAGCTGTGGATGTGAGTCTGAGTAGGTGCAGATGTTTGGTGGGTGAGTGGTGGGGGGGTGGTTGTTTGCGCAGTGTGCACAGACTGAGGTTCAGATGCTGGTATGTAGGAGCTGTTGAAGCATGTACTCACTTTGACAACAACAACAACAACAATTTGTATTTATATAGCGCCTTTAACGTAGTAAAACGTCCCAAGATGATTCACAGGAGTATTATAAGACAAAAAATTTGACACCGATCCACATAAGGATAAATTAGGGCAGGTGACTAAAAGCTTGGTCAAAGAGGTAGGTTTGACTGAGGTCCTTGAATTTCTTGCAGCACTGTGTCAGGCTGCGTTCCACCACACTACTGGCCGAGACCTCTAGGGCCACTCCCCTTCACATTGCCCTGAACACCTGAGGTGATGGCCTCCTTCCAGTGACCGGGAACAGCACTGTCCTCCTTCTCTCCACTCCAGCCACCAATGCCTCCAATGCCACGTCTGTGAACCGACAAGCTCTCTCCCTGGGAGTGGGAACAGCCATAGCCATCAGGGGATTCACTCACTCGCAGATCGCCTCAAAGCCAGCAAAGATGAAAATGAGCATCTGCACCATGATGCAACCTCCCCTTTAAGAGCGGCAAGGAACCAGTGTGAAGAATCATTGCTGAATGCACTGCACCTGAAATTCATTAACTCTCTGCTGGTAGTGCCCCTGTAGCGCTCCACTGAGGTCATTAGCGCTTGATTTAGCGCCCCACTTCTTTCTGGGGCGCTAACACCCAATTTAGTAGAAGTTCAGAACCCTTAGCGCCTGGCGCTAAATTTTCAAAATTTCAGAAGTTAGCGCCCCAAACGATGCCCAATTTCACCCCCTCTGTGTTCAAGTCCCGCTCCAGAGACTCGAGCACAAAAAGCTAGGCTGACACTCCAGTGCAGTGCTGAGGGAATGCTGCACTGTCGGAGGTGCCGTCTTTCGGATTAGACATTAAACCTGCTCTCTCAGGTGGACGTAAAAGATCCCATGGCACTATTTCGAAGAAGAGCAGGGGAGTTCTCCCCGATGTCCTGGACCAATGTTTATCCCTCAACTAACATCACTAAAACAGAATATCTGATCATTATCAGATTGCTATTTGAGGGAGCTTGCTGTGCGCAAATTGGCTGCTGCGTTTCCTACTTTAAATGAGTGACTACACTTCAAAAAGTACTTAATTGGCTGTAAAGCACTCTGGAACATGCTGAGGTCGTGAAAGGTGCTGTATAAATGTAAGTCCCTCTTTTCTTTCTTTTCCCTCACTCTCTCCCAACCCCCCCTCTCTCTCTTTCTCGCAATCAGGATTTTGCCTTATATGCCCAACTTCCCCCTCCCCTTATCCAAGGCTCAGAGGAGCTAGACCTGTACCTCCCAGTATCCTCAGGATTATTACATTTGTGACTTTCTTTATGATCACTGGACCACTCAGCCCACGAACAGGCAGAATCTGTGGCTTCTTTTATATCAGCAGATTTTTATATGGTGCCCCTGGAGGCACTCATGGAAACTATTCTTTTTTGTCCTTCTCAGAGGCTGTACCAGGTCAGGGCTGCCACTGGCAAGAGTGCAGTAAAGCAAAAGGGACATTAAATAACTGATAAAGCTTGCTAAATTATATGGTGCACCTATTTGAATATATATGTTGGAGAAGTGCATAAAACTTATGGAGAATCAGTTGTACATTAAAGAGATGGAAAACAATAACAACAATTTATATTTATATAGCGCTTTTAACTTATTAAAACGTCCCAAGGCACTTCACAGGAGTGTTATCAAAAAAAGGTTTGACACCGAGCCATATAGGAGATATTAGGACAGAGGCAGGTTTTAAGGAGCGTTTTAAAGGAGGAAAGAGAAGCGGAGAGGCGGCAAGATTTAGGGAGGGAATTCCAGAGCTCAGGACCTAGGCAGCTGAAGGCTCGCCCGCCAATGGTGGAGCGATTAAAATCGGGGATGTTCAAAAGGCCAGAATAGGCGGAGGTCTAGTGGGATTATAGAGCTGGAGGAGATTAGAGATAAGGAGGGGCGAGGTCATGGAGTGATTTGAAAACAAGGATGAGAATTTTAAAAGAAAATATAATACAATTTGTTGTTGAGTTCCAATACTGAGTGTCAGCAGGTTTCCTATTCTACAACTGAACTCTGGAAGACCAGAGTTATACTGCCACTAGCAAATGGTTTTGTAACCTCTCGCCTGCCAGCGGTTTCTCTCTTCCTACTTTGGGACACAACAGAGTCAGACTGTGATATATGGATTAGGAATTATACTGCCACTCAATGTCACAACGTCACATACTGAGGGTCAAAGGGCGGGCACGCTCTGAGCATGTGATCACCTGGGCCCAGTTTGTGACACAAAAGAACAGGAGCGAGTCAGAACAATATTGGAAAATCCTTTGAACGCTGATATTGATTATCATTTAAGCTGACCTTGTTTACAAGGAAGAGGATCTGCTCAGGTTCTAGAACAGTGAAAGAACTCCAGCCTGGGTGAGCTGCTCCGAGTTCAAACCCTTTACAATTCACCTCAGAAATACGCAAACGCAGAACAGGAACAAAAAGCATCCCGTGTCGATTTTCGCTCAACTGCAGTCGGGTCAGTTAGAAGAGGACACAGATTTAAGGTAGCAAAACACTGCGGATGCTGGAAATCTGAAACAACAACAGAAAACGCTGGAAAAACTCAGCAGGCCAGGCAACATCTGTGGAGAGAGAAATAGAGTCAACGTTTCGGGTCGAAACCCTTCTACAGAACTGAGAGAAAAGGCAGGAAATGAAACAAAAGGCAGTTTGGAGGCTGGGAAATGGGGGAGGGGATGAAAGAAGGTATCTTTTAATGTCTCTTCTTTCGTCCCCTCCCCCATTTCCCAGCCTCCAAACTGCCTTTTGTTTCATTTCCTGCCTTCTCTCTCCGTTCTGTAGAAGGGTTTCGATCCGAAACGTTGACTCTATTTCTCTCTCCACATATGTTGCCGGGCCTGCTGAGTTTTTCCAGCATTTTCTGTTGTTGTTACAGATTTAAGGTGGTTTGCAAAAGAACCAGAGAGGAGATAGAAACATAGAAACATAGGAGATAGGAGATAGGAGCAGGAGTAGGCCATTCGGCCCCTCGAGCCTGCTCCGCCATTCAATGAGATCATGGCTGATCATCCAAATTCAGTACCCTGTCCCTGCCTTCTCCCCATATCCCTTGATCCCTTTAGCCTCAAGAAATATATCTAACTCCTAGATGTGGAGAAAGTTTTTTTTACACAGCGAGTTGATGTGATCTGGAACGCGCTGCCTGAAAGGGTGGTGGAGGCAGATTCAATAGTAACATTCAAAAGGGAATTGGATAAATACTTGAAGGGAAAAAAATTACAGGGCTACGAGGAAAGAGCAGGGGAGTGGGGTTAATTGGATAGCTCTACCAAAGAGCCGGCACAGGCACGGTGGGCGGAATGGCCTCCTTCTGTGCTGTATCATTCTATGATTCTACGATTCTAACATCCTCCGAGGACTGCACCCTAAACAATAATACAGGAGGGCCCATTATAAGCAGCGAATCATGACTGATATAGATTGCTTAGCGACAGGCTTACATAGATTAGACTGTGCCATGGCTGACTATATAAAGAGCAATACTGGGCATCCTCAACAATTAACATCTATTAAGATACAGCCAGGAATTTGCACCTTTGCTCAACAATGGGGGCAATTTTCGTCTCACTGCTGCCCCGGCTTGGGGCAGTAGTGGAATGGGCAGAGGCTCGGAAATCTGGAGGAAATCAGTTTATTTAAGGCCCTGCTCCAATTATTTAAGGGTCAAGCCCGGGGTAGGCGCATGAAGCTGCCACCTGAAGCAAGTGGGAGCTCCGTTAGTGTAAGCAGGAGGAGCTGGCACGGAGCTCCACGCCACTTCCAGGCCCAGGGCATACTGGGCACTGAGTTTTCCGCACGCCAGTGAAACCTGGCAGCGGACAAGATCTCAGGCTGACCTTCAGCTGGAAGGGCAGTTCGAAGTCCCATCCACTTTTAAGGTTTATGGCATTAAGCCTTTTGTAGGCCTTTCTTGTGATTGTTATTGTTTCCAGCTGGCACTTAGGCTTTCATGAGCCTCCGTGCCAGTTGTCATTTATTTAGTTTGCCCCGCGCTTCCTCATTAGCACCAGAGAGCTTCCTACCAGGAATCCATTGAGCTGATGTGTCTAGAAGAAAAGGGGGCCACCAGAAGTTTGCCAGGTGGGTCAGGCTGCCCAAGAGGTGCTCCAGGCCCTCCCTTCTGTGCCCGCACCCCAATGTTCTCAGAGAGAGGTCGCCAGCTACACTTCAGCAGATGTTGTTATTGGAGGCTCCTCTTCCCAATGATGGCTGTGCCAACAGACCTTCTGGTGGCATCACAATGAGATGACAATGCCTGTCTAACCCTTATGCTGGAAGGCTCTTCAGAAACATCCCAACCACAGCACAACATGCTTTACATTGCATTACAGGAAAGAAGGCATGCCAGGGCGATCGGGAGCCAGTGTTGCTCCTTTGACTGCACCTGTCATGATGTTGCCAACCATTTCTCCAGGCCCCAGCAATCCCACCTGGCGGGGGGTTAATTTTTGCCTAACCCGCTCGTCGGGAAACTGAAGGGATCGCGTGCAACGCTGGTTTTACACTCCACCCGGTTTGACTTCCATGGATCCGATGGGTTTCCCATCCAAAGAGTTGGGTTAAAATGATCCCCTCACTGTTTAGGTTCATACATGGAGACTGGTTACTTGGAGAGCAATATTGGCCGGGGTCTAAAACCGGCGTTCCACCCAATCCCGTGGGTTAGCAGTATCCACTAATTGTTCAACTGAGTAGCGAGCGAATTTCGGGCGGCTGGCCAGCGGAATGCATCAGCAAGCTGCCCGGCCTCGCTCCTCTTTCCTGATCTTTGCGATCTGTGTAAGCTAGTTGCTTGGCATAAAGCATAGAATCGGAATTTCAGGAGTCGTTCTTGACTTTTCAATGAGGAACAGGTCAAAGTTGCGTTGCGTTTAGTTTTGAAATGAAAATTAATTTCTGGAAGGAAAGCGTTGCACCAAGTGGAGCCTCAGAAATGTCATCATCACAGACAATCGGGTTAGAAAGCCGGATGGCCAGTTTACACAACTCTTTTTCGCTTAAGTGAAATTCGAGCTGTTCCTTTGTAAAAAAAAAAATTCAATTTACTGAAGAATTACTTAACCACATGTATAAAAGTGTCGGTCAATACTGTCACAGCCAACAGTGCAGACTGTTCACTTTATACTTCTGTGTAATTGAGGCTGACGGAATTAATAATTCACATGCCTATCAGAGCAAATTACTTCTCAAAGCGACCAAGGAAAGCTCAGCAGCTGTCTTTGCTTTGCAAGTGGCGGGAGAGCACGTACTGGGGGAAAAAAGGACTGACGCAAAGCAGCTAACTTAACGGATGGTCAGAAATGACCCACTCCCTTTTTGATAAATTCGATGAATGGACGGTGTTCTTTTCATGCTTAATGTTACATCCCATGGTTTGCCATAAGGTGTCCCAGGGTTTATGGCCTCACGCTATCTGAAGAGAGGTTGGATCAAAGGGCCTTTTGCATACTGGGAAAATTAGCATATGAGAAATTACCTCTTGTGCGGAAGAGTCAGCTGTTGACAGCAACCTGGAATGGTGCTGTCATTTCAACTTAGCTCCTTTTTCCGTATAACACGCCTTTTGTTTAAACCTAGCTCTAGGAAATGCAGCACCTTTTATCTGTTTGCCCTTGATATCTACCACTTCCTGCTTCTATTTCCTTTCGCAAAAGCTCCCATCAATTTGTGCAGCATCAGCTCAGAGTCGTGAGGTCATGGGTTAACCATTATGGCCTTCCAAGCATATTCACTCTACAGGCAACTGTGCCTTGAAGTAATAGTGACAATCTGATTTTGTACTTGGCCCTTCAAGGGACTCTTGTATTTGACACTTCAGGTCAGAGATGTACAATGTTTACTTTTCTGCAGGACCTTTGAAATGTGCTTATGAAGGGGTGAGGCAAAGGACCATAGGTGGTGGCTTGAGATCACCACCCTGTTCATCTGTTGACTGAAAATGTGCATGGGGGGGTCAAAGATCATTCTGGCCTGTGTTTGTAAACCACAGGATACAAACTTTGTGGCCACAGGCTACGAGTTATCACATCAATGCGATGCTATTTTGGGGGGCTGGGGGGTGGAGGCGGTGGGTGGTGGGTGGGTGGAAAGATTGTTCAGGAGGGGAGTTTATGATGGATACATTCTGCCATGAAAAGAAAGATTATCCACTGTTGCAATCTTCATCTTTGTTGCAAGCATCATTCATCCACCACAAGAGTGAACATTGCTCTGGGTCACGTTCTTTGGGAAAAATGACATAAGGGACAACCTCGAGATGTTTTGTGAGACCACTGGCATCCCACGTGGTTCTCCCCACTTGTACACTCCATAAGGTGAAGGCCACACCCCCCCCCCCACCCCAGGGTTCAGTTTATTTTTGCTGGATTAGAATGAAAGGAGTAATGAACACACCCTGCATGGCCTACGGTCATGGTTGGTGGGAGGGTGGTGTGTGAATGATAGTTCTTAAAAGAAAGATACAGACTACCTCAGATTGTCTCTTCCACATGTTGCTGGAGCAGAGAAAGTAGTACCAGGCTAGGAGGGAGGGAGGAACTTGAGGGCAACAGAATACCCGTACCATCAGAACAGATCGACTGTTCATGGATAGATCCAGACACGAATGTTCAGCAAAAGCCTGCAGGTTACTCCAGCTGGTCATGCAATAGGTACCATTAATGGCAACCTGTTTGAGAGAGGCCCAGGCTGTAGCTATACATTGAATAGGATGGGCCTTTATTGGTCTGTGCGAGTTTCTTAAAGAAGGAAGGGAGGGCAGACATTTACATCGCGGTTTACACACAGCAAAGTCCCACAAACAACAGTGAGAGATAAGATCAGATCAGCTGTTTTACTGGTGATGTTGGTTGGGAGATGAATGTTGGACTGGATAGCAGAAGAACTCCTGACTCTTCATCAAAAAGTGCCATGAGACTTTTTATGTGCACCTGAGAAGGCAGACAAAGCCTTGTTTTAATGTATAATCCAAATAGCAGCATTTCCAACAGTGTAGCACTCCCTACAATTAAGAGTCAACTTACATTATGCATTTAAATCTCTGGAGTGGTGCTTGAACCCACAACCCTATGATTCAGCAGGGAGCGTGCTACCAGTGAGCCAAGGTCGCTCCTTTCTTGCCAATTTTGCTCTTGTTCACATGGTGGGTAGTCTACGATCACAAAGCCCATCACTTGTGCCCTGTTTGACAACTAATAAAACAGGACGAAAGCAAAACACTGCCGATGTTGGGAATCGGAAATAAGAACCGAAAATGCTGGAAACACTCAGCAGGTCAGGCAGCATCTGTGGAGAGAGGAACAAGAGTTAACGTTTCAGCTCGATGAACACTACAACTGAGCCCAGAAGATATCAGAAGCAATTTACCTGGGAGCTGTAAGCGAGCTCTCATTGTCAGGGCCTTCACCTTGGTTTCCCCAACAACAGAGAATAGGCGATCATTCTATCAGTACAGTCTGCTGCAGGGGAGCCTAATCTGCCAGCTGTCCACCTCAGGAAATCTCAGGCACGCTTCCCACGACTTGCCGTCCATTGATTTTTAGATGGACAATTGCAGGCAGCATGCTTGTGATTTCCCAGAGGCATGGCTGGTGGCACAGGCTCCTCACTAGTGTCACACACTTGAAAATTGGTCTCTTTATTTCAACTCTTCAGTGTAGAATGTAAATGTGTGCCCTTCCCCTTTTTTTTCTCTCCCACATGGCAGCTGTCTCTCATTCTGCCAGCGCATTTCACACCTAATCCAGAGCCGTCTTTTGTCTCTTTATTAGTCCGATCACCATCTCGTCTGGTTTTGAATACCTCTTAATGTCTCTTCACTTCTCTTTTGTTCTCTCATCCCCATTTCCCAGCCCCCAAACTGGCCTTTTAATCGGTTTCATTTCCTGTGTTTTTTCAGTCCCGACGAAGGGTCTTCGACCTGAAACGTTGACTCTATTTCTTTCTCCACGGATGTTGCCTGGCCTGCTGAGTTTTCCCAGCATTTTCTTCTGTTATTTCGGATTTACAGCATCCGCAGTATTTTGCTATTGTAGAATGTAAATGTTCTTGGGTTAACATAGGGTCTGATAATGTCAACAGATGCCCATGTTGTTGGGTGCTGTGGCCTGTGGCCTAATTGGCACCCCATGTGTTCTGGTCAAAGTGCCTTGAGACACTTTTAGTGCTTTGGGCCTCTGTGCAGACTGTGAAGGGCAGTAATTAAGGCTAACGATTTTATGTAAGTTAGGGTCCAGCTCTATAATTCAGCTGAATCAGCTGATAAGTGCTCTAGATGTTCAGTGCTTGTTTAAAATGGGCATTTCAAGATAGGCCCACTGAAATGTGGCAATATTTATTGCAGGGTTGGCTCTCTCCTCCAAAGAGGGCCACCCTTTTGTCCCAGCCATTTTATGACCAAAGCATTGACCCTTTAACAGCTGCTGGCTTGGGGGAATCCTGCCATCATAGAATCTTAGAATCATAGAAAGTTACAGCACGGAAGGAGGCCATTTCGGCCCATCGTGTCCGCGCCGGCCAACAAAGAGCTATCCAGCCTAATCTCACTTCCCAGCTCTTGGTCCGTAGCCCTGCAGGTTAGAGCATCCCAAGTGCACATCCCAGTAGTTTTTAAATGTGACTAGGGTTCCTGCCTCCACCACCCTTTCAGGCAGTGAGTTCCAAACTCCCACAACCCTCTGGGTGAAGAAATTTCCCCTCAAATCCCCTCTAACTCTTCCCCCAACCTTCCCCTTTGACCTTGGCGCACTCCCAGCATGTCATGTGCTGAGCGCCAAGAGCACTCTTAAAATATTAAAATGAGCTGACCTCACGTTATTTGAAGGTGTTCAGCCTCTTGGTCCCAGTGCACACTCAGTGCCTAAAGTACAGTGTGCCGGGGCCTGTATTATTCACCCTGTCATTTTCATATTTTATTTATTTGGCTTTTATTTGTATTTCTTTTGTTATAAATTCTGGGTTTTGATCGTGAAATTGATTAGCTATTCCTAAATAATGCATCGCGAAACATCAAAGGCATAAAATGGAATAAATAATTCAGCGTCAATTTGTGAAATCTCTCTGACCTGTTCTCCCTCTCTGTGCCATATGTTTGAAAAGATGCACAACAGCACAGCCATTGTCGGGTGGAAATAATTGCCAGCTGTTGGACGAATGGCAAGCTCTGTGGCCAAATGTGATGGTAGTATGTCTCGTCATGTGGTGGGGGGTTGGTTGCAGGCAGTTCCAACAGAGGCACGAATGATGAGGAAGGGTTGTCCTTGGAGTATGAATGAACCAGCTGGAACAAATGAGCCTTTAAGGCCATGAAGGAAAATTGGCACAGAATTGAGACAGATTTAATACCAGACACCGCTCCCATTCAAAGGCAGCTTGTTTCTTTAGAGTGCTATAGCATTGCAAGTACTGCCCAGCATTGCACCCACTCACCTTTTGTTTTATTTATTCATTCACGGGATGTGGGCATCGCTGGCAAGGCCAGCCTTTATTGCCCATCCCTAATTGCCCTTGAGAAGGTGGTGGTGAGCCGCCTTCTTGAACCGCTGCAGTCCGTGTGGTGAAGGTACTTCCACAGTGCTGTTAGGGAGGGAGTTCCAGGATTTTGACCCAGCGACGGTGAAGGATCAGCGATATACTTCTAAGTCAGGGTGGTGTGTGACTTGGAGGGGAACTTGGAAGTGGTGGTGTTCCCATGTGCCTGCTGCCCTTGTACTTCTAGGTGGTAGAGGTCACGGGTTTGGGAGGTCCTGTCAAAGAAGCCTTGGTGAGTTGCTGCAGTGCATCTTGTAGATGGTACACACTGCAGCCACGGTGCGCCAGTTGTATAGGGAATGAATGTTTAAGGTGGTGGTTGGGGTGCCGATCAAACGGGTTGCTTTGTATTGGATGGTGTCGAGTTTGTTGAGTGTTGTTGGAGCTGCACTCATCCAGTCAAGTGGAGAGTATTCCATCACACTCCTGATTGTGCTTTGTAGGTGGTGGAAAGGCTTTGGGGATTCAGGAGGTGAACTGGCACTGGCCCAGTGACCTCACCAGCAGTGATTGCCTCTGCCCCTTAGCTCCCCAGCATCTCAATAGCCTGCTCCTTGAAAATTGTGTACCAGTTTCTCTGGGACATTAACCACATTTGGTGAAGGCAATCATCTGAAGGATATCTCCCAGGTGGCAGCAGACAGCTGACGTAACAGGGAGGCCAAGTGGTAGAACGATCCTGTAACACGAGTGGTAGGAATTGTAAGGGATTGCATGAAGAAAGGGCTTTGTAAGGAGAGTTTCAAACATCAGTGGCAAATGGAAGATTTAGCGCGTCATTGTAACCAAGTGGACTGTGAACAACAACAACAACTTGCATTTATATAGCACCTTTAACATAGTAAAACGTTCCAAGGTGCTTCTCAGGAGCATTATCAAACAAAATTTGACACCGAGCCACATAAGGAGATATTAGCATAGATGACCAAAAGCTTGGTCAAAGACATAGGTTTTAAGGAGCGTCTTAAAGGAGGAGCGAGGTAGAGAGACGGAGAGCTTTAGAGAGGGAGTTCCAGAGCTCAGGGCCCAGACAGCTGAAGTTACGGCTGCCAGAGGTGGAGTGATTATAATCGAGGATGCGCAAGAGGCCAGAATTGGAGGAACGCAGAGATCTCGGAGGGTTGTAAGGCTGGAGGAGGTTACAGAGATAGGGAGACTTGCCATTCCATTTTAGATGTGAAGATAGCCAGTGGAGGCACTTCTACGTAAAGTAAAAAGGCGATGGTCGCTCTTCTTTTACCTTGCCTGCCCTTATGAAGTCATTAAATGTCTTCTAACATTGGTCTTCTGTTTTGGGATTGAGAGAAGTGACACTACTGCCACTGCCACCTCTTCTTCTTCTACTTAGGCAGTCCCTCAGAACCGAGGATGACTCGCTTCCACATTAAAAATTAGTTCTCAGGTGACTGATGAGTTCAATGCGGGACTTACAGTCTCTGTCACAGGTAGGGCAGACGGTGGTTGAAGGGGCGGGTGGGTGGGGTGCTTGGGTTGACGTGCGCTCCTTGCGCTGCCTGCGCTTGGCTTCCACTTGCTCTCGGCGAAGAGACTCGAGGTGTTCGGCGCCTTCCCGGATGCTTCTCCTCCACTTTGTGCGGTCTTGGGCCAGGGATTCCCAGGTGTCGGTGAGGATGTTACACTTTTTCAAGGAGGCTTTGAGGGTGTCCTTGAAGCATTTCCTCTGCCCACCTGGGGCTCTCTTGCCGTGCCGGAGCTCCGAGTAGAGGGCTTGTTTTGGGAGTCTCGTATCGGGCATGAGGACAATGTGACCCGTCCATCGGAGCTGATCGAGCGTGGTCAAAGCTTCGATGCTGGGGATGTTGGCCTGAGCAAGAACACTGACGTTGGTGCGCCTATCCTGCCACCTCCCTCCACATGGCTCAGCTGATTGCTTGTTGTGGTCTCCTTCCCTGTGACACCAGCTGTAAGGTGGTCTCTCCTCCAGTGGATCTCATTCCGAAGCCTCTGTAAATCTACATCTGAAAAGCTCTGGCCACCACATGTCCGAACCTTTCCTTGTGATCAACCAGCGCCTGATGCAGAAGCCATGATGAAGTCTTGAGAAAGCAGAAAGGAATCGATTGGTAAGAAATCGCTGCAGTTGAACATCCTTGACAAAATCTGAAGGAGAAAATATACCACTTACCTACCATGCCTCCGGAAACCTCCTGTTACCTTAACACGCTGCAGGCGTTTCAACCCAGCAAGTTTCCTTCCTCCTCCGCCCAATGGGTTACACCCATGCTGCACAGGAGATGTGCTCCTGGGCATTCAATATGCCAAGAGCAGATCCTACAAACCCCCACAAGGTTAACGGGGCCCTTCACCGGCAAGCAGAAGTTCAGCCCCCATCAGTAGTACTGCAACGCAAGCAGCCCCACAGATTTTCAGGCTCACTAAACCTTGCTTTCGCGCTGCCCTTTCTCAGAAGCTGCTGAGTAATTCATGATTCTACAGCATTCTGCCGCTGAAGTAATGATGAAGATTCATACATGGTAGCTCAGGAAGCAGCAGTGCCAGATGCTTATGGGGGCAGTGTGGCCCTGATCTGCACCTGGTGCGGTTAACGCAAATCTATGTGACATCAATTTGCCTGTAATACAACAACAACAACTTGTATTTATACAGCGCCTTTAACGTAGTAAAATGTCCCAAGGCGCTTCACAGGAGCGTTATCGAACAGAATTTGACACCGAGCCACGTAAGAAGATATTGGGGCAGATGACAAAAAGCTTGGTCATAGAAACATAGAAACACAGAAAAATAGGAGCAGGAGTAGGCCATTCGGCCTTTCGAGCCTGCTGCGCCATCAATATGATCATGGCTGATCCTCTATCTCAATACCATATTTCCGCTCTCTCCCCATACCCCTTGATGCCTTTTGTGTCTAGAAATCTATCTATCTCCTTCTTAAATATTATCAGTGACTTGGCCTCCGCAGCCTTCTGTGGTAGAGAATTCCACAGGTTCACCACCCTCTGAGTGAAGAAATTTCTCCTCATCTCAGTCCTAAATGTCCTACCCTGTATCTTGAGACTGTGACCCCTCATTCTAGACCCCCCAGCCAGGGGAAACATCCTCCCTGCATCCACTCTGTCTAGCCCTGTCAGAATTTTATACGTTTCAATGAGATCCCCTCTCATTCTTCTAAACTCTAGTGAATACAGGCCTAGTCGACTCAATCTCTCCTCATACGACAGTCCTGCCATCCCAGGAATCAATCTGGTGAACCTTCGCTGCACTCCCTCTATGGCAAGTATATCCTTTCTTAGGTAAGGAGGCCAAAACTGCACACAGTAACATAAGAACATAAGAACATAAGAAGTAGGAGCAGGAGTAGGCCATACGGCCCCTCAGGCCTGCTCCGCCATTCAATAGGATTATGGCTGATCCGGACCTAGACTCACGTCCACTTCCCTGCCCGCTCCCCGTAACCCCTAATTCCCTTATCAGCTAGGAAACTGTCTATCTCCATTTTAAATTTATTTAGTGTTGCAGCTTCCACAGCTCTCTGAGGTAGCAAATTCCATAGATTTATTACCCTCTGAGTGAAGAAGTTTCTCCTCATCTCAGTTTTGAAATGACAGCCCCTTATTCTAAGATTATGCCCCCTAGTTCTAGTCTAGTACTCTGGGTGTGGTCTCACCAAGGCCCTATATAACTGGTCAAAGAGGTAGGTTTTAACGAGCATCTTAAAACATTGCTCCGTCCTCTTCAGGTGCAGTCAGCAGAAAAGCCAGAGAGGAAGTTCAGGTGCAGTGCCATTCAGACGCACATGGGGGAAAGGCATTTGCACCTATTTTTCCTCGCCATTGCATCCATTTTCCAAGCACTAATAAGAAGACGGGCAGAGGAAAGTTTACCCCATTGTCTTCTGCTGCTACCGAAATGTAAGGCACAGCAAGAATGTATCTGTCTTCCCCCTCATTTGTTCCATTTGTCGTGATTACAACAGTGTCAAAAGCCTGTGCTGGATTGCTTGGATCCACAACACGTTGTGCATGAATTGTAAGTAGGCAGAGCTGCCTAAGAGTAGACATCCCTGGAATCACAGTGACGTGCCTCAGATCTGCTTCCGATTAACTTCCAAGAGTTGATGCAATTCTGGCTCGTCAGGTTGTCAGGGACCTTCGATGCGGAAAATTATTGTCACGAACTCCCTCAGTTCCCTGTGTTTGCGTTCAGTGGATACAGTATTTTGGGCCCACAGTGTGTTTTCAGTGACTTGGGACGTCTTACTGGCCCAGAAATTCGGGTCTCCATGGGTGAGTACGCGCTGGGTACTCACCCGTAGGCCCAACGAAAGTGCCGGTTTCGTGCATGCACTGCGCATGCGCGGGAAACCAGAGCTTCCGTTCCCTTAAAGGAAGGGGTTCACAGGTCGAACGCGTGCGCCGGAGAGGCAGCGCGTGCGCCTGGAACTTACGTTTTTTTTGCCGGTTTCTCCGGGAGGGTAAGTCTCCAGGAGTTACACTTTTAAAAAGCAGGCACAAGGCCTGCTTTTGACAGGGTAAGTGGTGAATTAATTAAAATTTAAACATTTTTTCCACAGGTTTATTATTTTTAAATACTTTAAAGAAAGGTAAGTTTATTTTTAGCCCTGTTAGAAACTGTAATTAACTTTTTCAAAAATTAAAATTATTGTTTATAATAGTTATTTTATGTAATTTATAGTTATTTTAAAATGTGATGTTTAAAAAAAAATTTATTTGAAGTTTTAGTTATGTTTTGGGGCTGATTTGTATTTATAGTTTTGACAGCTCTTCCTGTCAATTTTATGAATGAAGCATTCCCTGCTACCATTGGCTCTCCATGGCCCACTGATCCCAGGGGACGCTTCGAACTAACTGCGCCCCTGGGATACGCAAGCACTGCGCGCCGGCAGTTGGAGGAGGCCCAGGATCGGAATCCCACGCAGGCCCACAGCTCAATGGCCGGCGCGCTAGGTACGTGCAGGTCAGAGGCTTGCACCCGCGGGAAGCCTCCGACCCGAATTTCTGGGCCACTATGTTAAAGGCACTCATGGTACGTCTTACAATAACAACATCTTGCATTTATGTGCCCATTAGGACCCAGGTACAAACCAGTAAAGGGCAAATTTAAGCCAGATGTTAGGAAATTCTTCTTCTAAGAAGGATCAACAACAATAACTTGTATTTATATAGCGCCTTTGACATAGTAAAACATCCCAGGGCGCTTCACAGGAGCGATTACAAAACAAAATTTGACCCCGAGCCACATAAGGAGATATTAGTACAGATGACCAAAAGCTTGGTCAAAGAGGTAGGTTTCGAGACGAGAGAGGTAGAGAAGCGGAGAGGATTAGGTCGGGAATGAATTATGTTAAAGGTGCTATTGGGACGTTTTATAACATTAAAGCCGCTAAATAGATGCAAATTGCTGTTGTTGATTTGTTGCTTGATTGTTCTGCATTCCCTGCAAAGCAATCTCATTTTCTCTCGTGTATGACTGTTTGAAGGTGCTGGTCGTAAGATTTTTCGGATGATCTAGCAGTGTGTGAGACATCACACAAAAGGGAAGGCTGGAATGGAAGGTCCCAGATTTATGATGATCAGCTGTTTGCCATTTTCAAACACCTGTCCTCCTGTAGCAAACTGCTGAATCTAAATGTATCTGTGCTGTTCACTCATTCATCAGGGTCACCCTAGTCCAGTCACAGTAAGCACAAAATGGAATAATATTAAAAACAGTAGGCCTCCGTGCAATTGCCATTAGATTTCAAAGAGCACAGATGCTCCCTTTTTCCTGCCTACTGAGAATCGGAAACGTCGCTGCTCCTACAGTGTACGGAGTAAATGTTGATCTTTTACCTTCAAAACTGCTTTCGACAAAGGACGGGTCCCAGGGAAATGCAACAGTCCGTCAGACGATCTGACGGCTCGGCTGCACAGGGAAGAGTGGAACCGTTGAGTTTTTGGGTGGGGCTATCCTCAATTGCCACGTTTTCCAGCCTGCATGATCAAGAACATTCGTCATTAAAGCATGTGGAGGCTGTGCAGGGTTCAGAATGGGGAGGTTCGCAGTCGAGAACAGAAGCTCAGGAGCAGTCAACGGGAGCAGGTTGCACAGTCTGAAGAGAAGTCGGTGCCAGCAGCGCCTGAATGGGTGTGATGGCCAAGAAAAAGGCGACTTTTTAAATGCACTCATCCCTCTACCACCCCGCCCCCCCCCCCCCAAGCAGTTTGAAGTACAAATTGCGGTACTCAAAGACAAAACGGCACTACCTGTACCAAGCTAAAAGAAAAACCTTGTGCTTTCCTCAGAACCATCTCAAAACTTTGCTTGGAATTAATTCTACTGTGCAGCTGCTGTTGCTGTGTGTAGTAAAAGCAGTAGCCATTTTGCACACAGAAAATTCCCATTAATAACACTTTCAGTCCGTGTTGGTTGAGGGAGGAATGGTGTTCAAGTAGTGCCTGGGATCATTAACATCCAACTGAACCACCACAATGGGTAGATAAGGCCTTAGTTTAAATATCTCATTTGAAGGCCAGCATCTCAGACACTGCAGCACTCCCTCACTGCAGAGTTTCAGACTAGGTAATGCGCTCATGTCCCAACGCGAGGCTTGAACCTACAACCTTCTGCCAAGCTGGCATTCCACACCCCCATCTAAGTTAAATGGATTAACACTTCCATGAAGATAGCAGAGGGAGGGATTTAATTTAACACATGAAGCGCCCACATAACATCGCTCACAGTGGTTTGCGGGCTGGAGCGTGCAGTGGGTATTATGTAAATTCGCTAAATTTGAAGTTTTAATTTTGTTTCTGCCATTTCAATTGCTATTAATTTGTAACTAGTTATTGATTACTGTGGGAGTGCTATGTAAGACAAAACCCAAAAGTCCACAGTATATTAAGAAACTATTTCCTTTGGAGTCCAGAACAAAGGGGCATAACCTTAAAATTAGAGCCAGACCGTTCGAGGGTGGTGTCAGGAAGCACTTCTTCACACAAAGGGTAGTGGAAAACTGAAACTCTCTCCCCCAAAAAAGCTGTTGAGGCTGAGGGGTCAATTGAAAAGTTTAACTCTGAGCTCGATAGGTATTTGTTCGGTAAAGGTATCAAGGGATATGGAAGCAAGGTTGGTAAACAGGGTTGAGATATAGATGGGCCATAGGCTCGTGGGGCTGACTGGCCCACTCCTGTCCCTATGTTTCTATTTTGAAGTGGCGAGAGCAACAGCCACAGTTCATGAGAATCTTTTGGTGCTGATCCTGCTCACTGATTAAACTGTAAGGGGAAGAGGTCCAGGATTCATAGAATCAATAAGGGCTAAGAGCAGTGGTCCCATAAAACATTGTGTGCTGACCCTGTACATTGAGCAAGCAGTGAGGAAAAAGCACAAGAGTCACAAAGGAAGAATGTTCTTCTGACTAATACACAGCATGAAAAGAGATTGATGGCTATGGAAATGACTTTTGTAGCAAACCTTACAGTAAAGGGAAAGGACAGCAATCATAGGAACCATTTTGTGCTGATCTTATTCACCGAGTAAACAATAAAGGGGCAGAGCAAGGTTCACAGAAAACCATTTTGCACTGCGCACACAAGACAATCACAATGCATCATGCTGCAGGAAATGTTTTTGTGCTTTCAGGTTCATGAAAAACCTCGGCCTAAAAATTTCGTTGCTTTGCGCCTCCCGTTAGTGTCCTAAGAGGGCGCTAACGGGGTGCAAAGCAACTAGCGCCCAGGCGTGGCGCCGCCAACACCTCCTGTGAAATTCAGCGGGAGGTTAGCGGCGGTAGTAACTGTTAGTGCCCCGCGGTGCTGCGCCGCCGGCGATGGCGTCATTGCTGTGCGCACTGCCCCGCTCGCGCCCCGTCCGTGATCTTCGGTAGCGCCCCCTGACTTACCGCCGGACGATATGTCCAACGGGGTCAGGGGGGGCCTACCTGCAGCCGGAGCGGCGCTATTTAAAGGCGAGGTGCCGGGCGGCCATTTTTGTTGCTGGCCGCCTGCCAGCACCTGCCCCCGTTGCCGTCCCCGGCCTCCTGACCAGCCCCCCCGCGGAGTGCCGGCTGCGCTCTGTGAGTCCGGCACTTCTCTTGAGTGCTGGGCTCTTTTGCTGGCACTCCCGATCCCTGGTGGTCCAGCTGGGCTCCGGGTTGCGCTGCACAAAGCCCCTCCCCTTTAAGAAGGGAAGGAAGGCCTGCAGTACCGCAGCGCGACGTGCCCTCGCAGCGCCCCAAGAGGGAGGCACGGTGCTTCCAGTAGCGCCCTGCTTCCCTCTCGGGGCGCTACCGATGAATTTCGGCTGCGGGGGCGCAAATTTTTTGGGTCGCTAAAAGTAGCGGCCCGGCGAAGTTAGCACCCCAAAGGGGTCTCAACTCAATTTCTCCCCCCTCAGCTTTGTAGTTTGCTTATCCTGAAAAAACTTAATTGCTGATTGTCCCATTGGGCACCATATTCATCTAGAAATATCAGCGGTACAAAATAATTTTCGTAACTTACAGCAGGTCATATATCATACTGCTATTGACAGCTGCTTTTCAATGCAAACTGTGGAAGTCGCACAACTATATTGAGATGATAAAAAAAAAAACCTGTCTGGAGGTCCGATTATGCAGCGTCTCAAAATCACATAGCTTGTGCATTTTAAATTTAAAAGCATCTAACTGTTCATTGTTTTCACTTTTGGGATGTTTTATTACATCTGGCAACAAGGTCTATTTAAGTGCAAGTTGTTGTTACTGATTGGCGCAAGTTTTCAGCACATGATCGATTAATTAGCTGTCTAATTATTCACAAATTACAAAGTAGACATGAGGAATGCTGCTCGGCTTATCATGCCTCAATCCACCACCCCCCCTCCCCCGCCTCCCCTCTCATTGCAACATCCAATTGTTTCTAAATTATTTCAATACCCTACCAAGAAGTCCATTCCATTCCATTTCCTTCGCCTCTCCATTGGTGGCCGTGTCTTCAGCCATGTAGGCCTGAAACTCCCTCCCTAAACCTTTCTGCATCTCCACCTCTCTCTCCTCCTTTAAGTCGCTCCTTAAAACCTATCTATTCGACCAAGCTTTTGATCATCTGTCCTAATATCTCTTTATCTGGCTCGGTGCCAAATTTTGTTTGACAACACTCCTGTGAGGCACCTTGGGATGTTTTATTATGTTAAAGACGCTATATAAATGCAAGTTGTTGTTGTTGTTGATCATGCTTGGAAGAATAACTTCCTAACATCAGCCTTGAATTTGTTTTTTACTAGTTTGAACCTGGGTCTTAATAGGATGATTTAATTTGAGTTAATAGGAGGGTGGAATTCAACTTGGGCAGGGGTCAAGTTGTGCAGTAACGGGTCAGCCACCTGTTACGGGTACGGTAGCATAGTGGTTATGTTACTGGACTCAAAAGCCAGGCCTGGACTAACTAATTTGATGGTTGATTATGAGTTCAAATCCCACCACAGCATCTGGGGAATTTAAGTTCAATTAATTAAATTTAAAAAAAATCTGGAATAGAAAGCTAGTCACTCCTGAACTTCGGGTCTCCACGGGTGAGTACGCACGGGGTACTCACCCATAGGCCCAATGGAAGTGCCGGTTTCCTGCATGCGCGGGAAACCGGCACTTCCATTTCCCTGAAAGAAGGGGTTCAGAGTTCGAACGCGTGCGCGGGAGAGGCTGTGCGTGCGCATCAAACTTACATCTTTTTTGCAGGTTTTGCTGGGAGGGTAAGTCTCCAGGAATTAGACATTTAAAAAGCAGTCGTAAGGCCTGCTTTTTACAAGGTAAGTGGTGAATTAATTGAAATTAAAACATTTTTTCCACAGGTTTATTATTTTTAAATACTTTAAAGAAAGGTAAGTTTATTTTTAGCCCTGTTAGAAAATAAAATTATTTTTTTCAAAAATTTAAATTATTGTTTAAAATAGTTATTTCATGTAATTTATAGTTTACTAGCTGAAGTGCCCGGCGGTGCCGAGGGTCTTTTGAGGGGATGTTGTTGTTGGAAGAGCGAGAGAGAGCGACTGGGGGGAAGAGAGAGAGCGACTGGGGGGAAGAGAGAGAGCGACTGGGGGGAAGAGAGAGAGCGACTGGGGGGGAAGAGTGAGAGCGACTGGGGGGGAAGAGAGACAGCGAGAAAGAGGGGGGGAGGAGGGGAGGGGGAGGGAGGGGGGGAGGGGGGGGGAGGGGGGAGGGGGAGGGAGGGGGGAGGGAGGGGGGAGGGGGAGGGAGGGGGGAGGGGGAGGGAGGGGGGAGGAGGGGGGAGTGGGAGGGAGGGGGGGAGGGGGAGAGGGAAGGAGGAGGGGGGGAGAGGGGAGGGGGGGAGAGGGGGGGAGGGAGGGGGGCCTGAGATGGCCGATTGCGGCTGGCCGGGCCCGGTTGCCTGGGTAACCCTCCTCCCCTCGCCGCCTCCCCATCTCCGGGCCTGGGCTTTAGTGATGTTTTGGGGCTCGTAGTATTTCTAAGTTTGACAGCACTTCCTGTCAAACTTATGAATGAAGCATTCCCTGCTCCGATTGGCTCCCCATGGCCCACGTGATCCCAGGGGATGCATCGAATTAACTGCACCCCTGGGATACGCAAGCACTGCGCGCCGGCAGTTGGAGCAGGCCCAGGATCGGAATCCCACGTGGGCCCACAGCTCAACAGCCGGCGCGCAAGGTAAGTGCAGGTCGGAGGCTTGCAACCGCGGGAAGCCTCCGACCCAAATTTCTGGGCCAGTATCAGTAATGGTGCCCATGAAACTACCAGATTGTCATAAAAACCCATCTGGTTCACGAATGTCTTTTTAGGGAAGGAAATCTGCTGTCCTTACCCGGTCTGGCCTATATGTGACTCTAGACCCACAGCAATGTGGTTGACTCTGAAATGGCCTAGCAAGCCACTCAGTTGTATAAGGCGCTCACCACCACCTTCTCAAGGGCAATTAGGTATGGGCAAATAATGCTGGTCTTGCCAGCGACGCCCACATCCCATGAACAAATAATTAAAAATACACCACCTCCCCCCCCCCCCAATGTTTTCCATTCCACTTAAATCAATGGAGCCAGTGGTCCAGATGTCTTCACTATACTGTTTGCAATCTTATATACCTCGACAAGGTCATCGCTCAGTCGCCTTCTTTCAAGACTGAAGAGGCCATCCTTTCCCTCATAGCTCAGCCCTTTTGTATTAGGGATCAGCCTTGTGGCTCTTCTCAAAACTGCTTCCAGACCTTGAATGTCTCCCCTGTGTGTCAGTGAGTAGAACTGGATGTTGAACTCAAGACGTGGTCTGATCAGAGCGCTATATAATGTCAGCCAGATTTCTTCCCATTGGCAGAAGGGTCGAGAACCAGAGGACACAGATTTAAGGTGATTGGCAGAAGAACCAAAGGCGTCATGAGAGAAAACATTTTTATCTAGCGAGTGGTTAGGATCTGGAATGCAATGCCTGAAAGGGTGGTGGAGGCAGATTCAATCGTGGCTTTCAAAAGGGAGTTGGATAAGTACCTGAAGGAAACAAAATTGCAGGGCTACGGGGAAAGGGCAGGGGAGTGGGACTAGCTGAAGTGCTCTTCCAGAGAGCCGGCATGGATCGATGGGCCGAATGTCCTCCTTCCGTGCTGTAACTATTCTATGATTCTATGATATTCTATTATTAAGGGGATTGCGGAGCATTAGTTGCTGTTGAGAGATTCAAGTGTGCAAGATGTTAGCCAGACTAACAGTTTTTTTTCTGAAAATACAGTGAAACACTAACAAAATGAATCAAGTCATCGAATGAAGCCCTGAAGGCAGATACTGGTAATTGCCATGATGAGGTAACAGGTTTTGGGATGATGCTACTGTTTATTCTTATACACAGTACTCGCAAAGTATTTCCATGGAGCTACTATTGATAGAATGTGGAACTTGCTACCACAGGGAGTGGTTGAGGCGAATAGCAGAGATGCATTTAAGGGGAAGTTAGATAAACACATGGGGGAGAAAGGATAGAAGGATATATCAATAGGGTGAGATGCAGAGGGTGGGTGGAGGCTCGTGTGGAGCAAAAACAGCGGCATAGACCAGTTGGGCCAAATGGCCTGTTTCTGTGCTGTACATTCTATGCAATGTTGGAAGTAATTCATTTTTAAAAAATTGGAATAAACAACCATGAGAAAGTCTGCAACAAAAATGAAAAATGGGACATTGAAGCTGAGGACATGAGGAAGAAAGAGAAAAGAATGACCTGGACTTTAACTGCTGACAGGAAACTCTGCTGGTGAGCTAATGACACACTTGCCTGCCACAGAAAATGACTCGGACGACTTTAATGGCTGGGTCTCATTTAAATCCCGCCGGCCAACTTCCCATCCGCTCCTGGATGGATCCATTGGGGTCGATTTTAACTCAGCCGTGAGGCGGGCTTTGAGGCGTGTGGGGGTTAAAATCGCAAAAACTGGGGGTCGGGACCCCCCTGCCTGGTTCCCGACTCCGAGCCATTTTAACCCAGGCGTGTCTGATGGTCCCGAATCAGTCCCGCCTCCAACAGGCGGGACTGGTCTTTAAGGCCCTTAATCAGCATTTATAATACCATTTCAACAGGCCCTTGCATTTTTAACCCTTTTCCCACGTAAAACACGCCTGGTGGGGATCACGCCTGTGAAACCTGGCATGAGCACTATTGGCTTGCTGACTATCAGCTGCAGGTCAACCATTAAAGAGGAGATTTGATCAGTCATCATTTGCAGGTGGCAGGACTTTGTTGTTTCAGGCCTGGGACAACTTTTACCAGGCTTAACCACACCTGTGGAAGGTTGGAGCCTCACACACATCTCCAGTGTGACCTCCTGGGAAACCCCGCTCGCCACCTTCACTCAGCGCTTCCTCAACGGAGGCATATACCAGAAGCATGGGAGCCATTTATTTCCTTCCCTTCTGGGCATTAGATGAGCTCGAACACCAGCCGCAGCACCAGCAGAACCAGAAACAGCAGCAGCAGCAACAGGAGTGCCAGGCTGCTGCTCACCCACCTGAAGCTGCACAGGCCAGAAGGGGCCAGCGCTTGGAGGTGGCTTGAGAGCACCTTGCTGCACATCAGGGGGCCATGGGGACTCGTATCTGCACTGGCAGTCCTACTCAGAAGGACTTCCATGAAGGTCTTGTTTCTCTGTTCAATAGATGCCCATCGCTCCTCAAGAGATGTCATTCTATTATGAACACTCACCATGTTTTCCATACCCTGGCGACTTATCTCCTCCATGGAGGTTGCCATCCTTTCCATGGTGATGCGTTCATGCGCCAATGACTCCACAAAGGCTCTGCTCATGTTCACTATGGATTCCTCCATTCGCTCCACACTCACATCGACCCTGGAGACAAAACCTGCCAAAGACTCCTGCATCTGTTCCTGGAGTTCCAGCCCCGCTGATCTTATGGATGGACCCAGAGGCAGAGGGTTGACACGCAGCTGAGCCGAGCTGGCAGAGCCCTGCGCCCTCCGACTAGCTGTCCCTGTCTCCACAATCTGCTGATGCTCAGTTGTGAGCAGTGATACACCAGGTGACAATGCTACTCTATGTCCCGAAGGTCCCACCGAGGTGTGAGTGTCTGCACTGGTGCTGTGTGCGCTGAATTCTGCTGACGCTGCGCCCTCAGAGGTTGCAGATTCCTCTGAGGAGTCTGGATGCTCAGGCTCTTCCTCCTGGACAGTGGGGATGGGGGCTCTCGATGGTCCTGTGGGGGAGTAAAGGAAAGAGTTAGAGATGTGAGGTCAAGGTTACATGCACATTGCATATTGCAGATGATCATAGGTCCATCTGTTATAGCTTCAGAATCATTATCAGCGACTCATGCAATGTCAATGAGATGGAAAACTATTCTGTCACCAGCTTGCTGTGATGCACCCGTCTGTCCATCCCCCACTTGCGCCTCATCGTCCAGTCTTACGATCTCCAGGACCGCCTCCTCCCAGGGGGTGAGGTGGGCTACTGATGGTGGCCCTCCTCCTGTCCTCGCTCGTTCTCTTTTATTGTGAGCTCTCTTTTCCTGCAATGAGGGAGACAAGTGGAGTTTGAGTGAGAATGAAGGAGTGAGTGTAGAGAATCCATAGCATAGATGCTTAGAAGGAGACAAAGATGGAGTGAGGTGGCAAGACCAAGGGCCCTCCCTGTGTGTTGTCAGTTGTTTTCATAGCATCAGAGTGATAGGGAGTGTGAGGGCTGCATGGTCGAATAGTTATGTGAATGTGAGCATAGAGAGAGAGGGAATGGGTAAGGGTGCATGGATGTCAGTGTCAAGTGGGATGTGGAGGAAGAGATTGCTAAAGCTGAGTGCTGGTGAGGAGAGGCAATGGAGATCAGATTGAGAGTGATGGCAACTTCATACTCACTTTTCCAGTGTGCTGAAGGTCATGAAATCTCTTCCTGCACTGTATCCAGGTTCTGCGGGTAGCCGATAAGGAGTTGACCTCCTCTGCCACTTGCAGCCATGCAGCCTTTGTCTGCTGGGGAGGCATCTTCCTCCCTGATGAAGGGAAGAGCACCTCCTTGTGAGCTCTTGTTCCCTCCACTAAAGCCTGAAGGGCAACGTCGTCAAAACGGGGTGCAGACCTCGGTCTTTCTCTTGCCATTCTGCTTCCAGCTCAGTGTATCAGCAAATGCCAAAAGGTTGGCAGCCTGCAGAAGAAGCAAGGCTTGTTGCAGACCCTAAATGCAGCAGCAATAATGACGTCATATTCTGCGACTTTATGACTGGAAATACTCATTTGCCAAGGGTTCCCACACGTTGGAAATCAATTGGCCAATTGAGTTAAAATTGCATCAATCTCACAGACCCATTTAGATTCGTGTGGGAAACATCAAATTCAGGGAACCCGACAATTCCCCGCACCTGAGATAAAGTCGACCCCATCAGGTCTGAATGACTTTATAGAAGTAGATTTCATACTCAAGGCGCTACCTGTAATGGTTTCAGCCATGGCACAGGGGTAGCGTTTATCTTGCATCTCTGAGTCAGAAGGTTGTGGGTTCAAGTCCCACTCCAGCCACTTGAGCACAAAAATCTAGGGCTGGCACTCCAGTGCTGCACTGCCGGAGGTGCCGTCTTTCAGGTGAGATGTTAAACTGAGGTCCCGTTTGCCTTCGCAGGTGGGCGTAAAAGATCCCAAGGCACTATTTGAGCAGGGTAGTTCTTCCCCGGTGTCCTGGCCAATGTTTATCCCTCAACCAACATCACTAAAACCGGTGATCTGGTCATTTATTCCATTGTTGTTTGTGGGACTTCCTGTGCACAAGTTGGCTGCTGCGTTTCCTACATTCCAACAGCAACTGCTACATTGGTTGGAAAAAGCCCTGTGGGACATCCTAAGGTTGTGAAAGGCGCTATATAAATGCAAGTCTTTCTTTCTTGCTACTCGTACTCATAATAATCCTGAAAGAATATTGAATTCAATTATACCAGTTATATTGTGGGTTACTCCATCGTGTGACACTAGTTTCCAACTGCACAACTGAATGCTGAAGTTACCTTTAATCATGAGGTGATTATGAGCATGTTTGTGATGATGTGAATTTAATAACTGATGAAATGAGTTGTAATTAAAAACAGAATTGAAGTAGGAGTTATGTAGGAGGGATGGGAAAAAAACTTGTTTTAAATCATCTAATTTAACAAGCCGATGAAGATGTAGGTGAGTAGCAAAGAACATGAGCATAATTCTTAAACGCTTCTATTATTTTGGCAATGTGATTTTTACATTGGAAAAATATATTAGAATTCCAGAATTTTTGCAATGGTGCAAAATGCTTACACCGTATATATTAAGCTAGTTTCTTGGAACAGGCTGTGAAATGAAATCGAATATCGCTGCAGTGTGAATCATGCAGTGCAGTGTAACTTTAGTATGACTCATGTGGTTCCTTACTGATAGCCCGGGGTCTGTTTAAACTATTTCACTCAACTAATGTATGCAACTTCAGTCAATTTGTCCCAAGTATTTTGGAATTTGTGCTAAACTTGGGAATTTGTTGCTAAATTTACAAATGTGGTATATCCATAATTAAATGATGGAGGGTTTGAAGACAGGGGTTTGTAGAATCGTAGGCCTAGAAATGCAGTGCATGCTGTGCCCTTACCTCGGGTGTTAAACGGACTCCTAAGCCTCCGATATGGTGGGCTGGATTCGCTTGCTCATTATGAGTCGCAAGCGCGCCGCCCACCATATTGGCACAATCTAATAAATCCGCGTGCATTGCCCACGCTTCAAACGGACATTAGGTCCTTTGAAAATGCAAATAAGCGGCCTAACGCCAATTTGAGGCCTTCACTGCAAGATTAGTTTATCCTGAGGCACTCAGGAAAACCAGGCCTACTTGCGGCCTAAAGGGTCAGCCTATCAGGCCACAACCAACAAGGCAATTTTATAAAATATACAGCTGTGCTCCTCCCGGCCCCACAGACTGATACCTGGGATGGCAGGGATGACGTATGAAGAGAGATTGGGTCGATTAGGCTTATATTCGCTAGAGTTCAGAAGAATGAGAAGGGATATCATTGAAACTTACAACATTCTAACAGGACTAGACAGACTAGATGCAGGAAGGATGTTTCCGATGGCGGGGAGTCCAGAACCAGGGGTTACAGCCTAAGGATAAGGGGTAAGCCATTTAGGACTGAGATGAGGAGGAATTTCTTCATCCTGAGTGGTGAACCTGTGGAATTCTCTGCCACACAAGGCAGTTGAGGCCAATTCATTAAATATATTCAAGAAGGAGTTAGATATATTTCTTAAGGCTAAAGGGATCAAGGGATATGGGGAGAAAGTAGGGACAGGGTACTGAATTTGGATGATCAGCCATGATCTCATTAAATGGCGGAACAGGCTTGAGGGGCCGAATGGCCTACTCCTGCTCCTATCTTCTATGTTTCTATGTTTAAAAGAACGCGGGCCGCTGTCAGATGCCCCCTCCCCTCCTCCCCCCCCCCGGCCACCCTCCGATTGCTGGTGCTTCCCCGTCGATGGACACCAATCCGACTCCCTCCCCCCGCCACTGATCGCCGACGCCATCACCCATCGACCACCATTACCTCTCGACATGAATGTCCCCCTTCCCATTCGCCACCCTCTTCCTCATTTGCCTGAGCACCGTTACGACGCCAACGGTTGGCCGATCTTCCGTCGCGCTTCGCGGGCGAGCTACCTGTTTGAGCACAAGAGTCTAGGCTGACACTCCCAGTGCAGTGCTGAGGGAGTGCTGCACTGTCGGATGTGCCGTCTTTCGGATCAGACATTAAACCGAGGTCCTGTCTGCTCTCTCAGGTGGACGTAAAAGATCCCTATTTCGAAGAAGAGCAGGGGCATTATCGCAGGTGTCCTGGCCAATATTTACCCCTCAATCAATATCACTAAAAACAAAAAATTTCTGGCCATTATCACATTGCTGTTTGTGGGAGCTTGCTGTGCACAAATTGGCTGCCCCGTTTCCTACATTACAACAGTGACTACACTTCAAAAAGTACTTCATTAGCTGTAAAGTGCTTTGGGACGTCCTGAGGTCGTGAAAGATGCAATAGAAATGCAAGTCAATCTTTCTTTCTGTTGCTCTCCGCAGTTCCGGCGGTTCGATGGGAATGAGGCCTGAGGCCCGAGGCCCAACATCAGGAGCACCTCAAGCCTCACCGTCCAGACACAGGGATTGGTCCCTGCGCCCCCCAACCCCACCCTGCGCACAAAAATGTGCGTGCCCAAATTTCTAGGCCATAGAATATTACGGCATGGAAACAAACCGTCCGGACCATTTCCATATGAGCCACCTATTCTAATCCCGCCCTCCCACATCCTTTCACATTCCTCTTTTTCAAGCAACTATTTAATTCCTGCTTAAAAAATTGATGGACTCTCCTACAACAACGGTCTGTGAGAGAGGATTTCACATTCCATGTAAAGAAGTCTTTTCTAACAAGCTCTTTAATTCCTCCTGTGATCATTAAATTTTAATTTGTGCCCTCGTTAATGTCCCAGAAACCAATGGAAACAATTTGTCACAATTTATTCGATTATGGCCCCTTCGTAGGATAAATCGTTATAGATTGTTTCCACTGATCAGCAAGATGATAACAAGAAGGCGCAAATTTAAGATAATCAGTAAAAGCATTAAGGATTTCAGATAACATTGTTCTTGAGATTCACTTCCCCAGTTGAGGATTTGAGCGCTCTTCAGATACTTTCTCTTATGGCCTGGTGCAAAGAATCACTTCCAGAGACAAGCCTATGCTCCCTATGGAAAAAAATGTGACCGTACGCATAAAATAATGTGGGAGATAATATGCCAAGGTGAACAATATACCCCTTATCCAGCTAATACGCTCACTGTAAACATCACAAGATGCTTTGTGCTCTCCGAGCCTGTCCTAGTGCTGCACTGTCGGAGGTGCTGCCTTTCGGATGAGGCGTTAAACCGAGACCCCGTCCGCTCTCTCAGGTGGACGTAAAAGATCCCATGGCAACTATTTCGAAGAAGAGCAGGGGAGTTACCCCTGGTGTCCTGGCCAATATTTATCCTTCAACCAACATAACAAAAACAGATTATCTGGTCATTATCACATTGCCGTTGGTGGGACCTTGCTGTATGCAAATTGGTTGCCGCGTTTCCCACATTACAACAGTGACTACACTCCAAATAGTACTTCATTGGCTGTAAAGCGCTTTGGGACGTCTGGTGGTCATGAAAGGCACTATATAAATGCAAGTCTTTCTTTCTTTTAACCTCTCTGCCTGACAGACAAATAGGGGTAGAAATTTTCCTGGGATAGCAGCACAAATGGGTGGGATTGTATTGGTTGGCCATTATACGCCCAGCCCGATATTCACTTCTATCGACTTCAGTAGAACTGAATATCAAGCTGGGAGTATAACAGGCAGCCCATTGGATAACACCTTTTTAGCTCTGCCAGCCATGACGAATTTCTATCCCATAATACTCTGGCAGGGTATATATTTCAATGGATGGAAAACCCTCAACACCCACTGACCTCCGTGCCGAGATTCCTGATAATATACTGCGTGTGATGGCTGTGTGCTCCAACGGTGTGTGCTCCAACGGTCCGGTTCTACCTTCTCACAAGACTGTCATGAGCTGCGCCACACAAGCAAGCTTCAACCATGATGAAAGTCGAGCAGAATTGCACGCAGAGGCACTCGGAGCCGCAGAGAGATAACAGAGGATATTTTATTTTGACTGTGGTAGCTTGGAAACTGAGATAACAGCACTGAAAACTCGAGAAGTGAGAATGCTGTGGAAACGTTTGATGAATGTGATCCTGGTACTTTTGAAATCTACTTTAGTGTTAGTGTTATTAATGCATAATTACACCGATTAAAAGAACACGACTTAACATGTTTTTGTAACATTATATCAACAATTTGAAAACGATCAACAAATGTATTACTGTAATTTACTTTTATATTGTTGCATAATAATGTGTTACAATTCATTCTATTATAATTCATTTATAGTGTAGTAGCATGGCTGTTTCTTTATATTAATTACCATGCTTATAACATGCTTAATCATACTGAAATATTATGTAATTACAATGCCATTGATATGAATTTGTGCTGCAGTTGTTACAGTGGTAATGTGCAATTGCAGAATTATTAATTAGGCTTAAAATAAGCTGTTTGTATTTTCTGCTCCCTCCATCTCCTGCTTCATGCATCATTCCCCTAACAGCGAGCAGGCCTCTACCAATATCATTCCATAACTGATGGCTCGGTAATGGGGAAAGCACTTTGGATGTTCCTCACCTTGCCCACCCAACCTGACACAGGTCTACACACATGTTTTTAAAAATGATTATACACCAACTACAACTTGTATTTATATGGCGCCTTTAATGTAGTAAAACGTCCCAAGGCGCTTCACTAGAACATTATCAAACAAAATTTGACACTGAGCCACATAAGGAGATATTAGGACAGGTGACCAAAAGCTTGGTCAAAGAGGTAGGTTTTAAGGAGCATCTTAAAGGAAGAAAGAGAGATAGCGAGGCGGAGAGCTTTAGGGAGGGAATTCCAGAGCTTAGGGCCCAGGCAGCTGAAGACATGGCCACCAATGGTGGAGTGATGGAAATCGGGGATGCTCAAGAGACCAGAATTGGAGGAGCGCAGAGATTTCGGAGAGTTGTAGGGCTGGAGGAAGTCACAGAGATAGAAAGGGGAGGGGAGGCCATGGAGGGATTTGAAAACAAGGATGAGAATTTTTAAATCGAGACATTAGCGGACCGGGAGCCCATGTAGTTCAGCAAGCACGAAGACTGCCTCTGTAATTGAAGGCGCATTCATTTCATGGTTTCTATTACAGAGAATAAATAAGCTGACAATAATCAGGTGGATATTCATATTCGAAATGGCATTGTACTGTGGATTATATTCTTGTCAGTAATAAAAGGGTGTTCTGCTCAGTCACGCGTCTGCGAGAATGAATATGAGCTATATTAACAATACAGCTGAATTACTGATCAAACTAAAAAAGGGTTAATTAAAGCATCAGTTACTGCCAGGCCACAGCTAAGCTTCTGGAAAGCAATGCATTCGCATTCGAGATTCCTTGCAACACAACTTGTTTTTACTTGAGCAGAAATCCTCTGTACCTTCTGCCCAACAATTCCTTTGAAATGAGCAACGCAGGTGGAACTTCTGAATCACTGTATAAAATATGTATTTAATATAATGGATATAGCATGCACATGGCATCCACTCATAAGTACTTGGAACGAATCATCTGTCGATATGATTAATTATTGTGCAACTGTAGCGTCGCACTTTGTGAAGGATGCACACCTGAAAGTGAGGTGTTGCACCTCAGGGCATCACACTTCCAAAGTGTCACAGGGCACAATAACGTGATTCGCTCAAATAGTCATTACTGACGTAAGAAAACTACTAGGCACTTGGTCTAAGCATTAAACAAAGCTTTAATCAACTGTTTTACAACATGGAGGTCTAGTTGTGTCCTTCACTAGTTCCTGTTAAGAATGTCCTGCGCAAGCTGGGCCCGTGCCCGAGTATTTATACTCTCCCTGGACAGCACCACCCGCAGGCCGCTCAGTATTATTTCATAAGTCTTTCTTTCATGAATTGACTGATTCATGTCAATTACCAAATATGCAATTGGCTAATTGCTAACAAATAAAAGTAGCGAAAGCGCCAATGAGGAAGGAGTAACAAGCAGAATACCGAGCGATTAAATCCACTAATTTTTATCATTCACAAATCAGCAAGTGCGACAAAGCCATCAAAGTATGTCAAGCTGCTCCAAGCTCTTTTGCTGGCCATGTTGTTTTCCGAGAGATTACACAAACTAGGGTTGTATTCCCTAGAATTTAGAAGGTTAAGGGGTGATCTGATCGATGTTTTCAAGATATTAAAGGGAACAGATAGGGTAGACAGAGAGAAATTATTTCCGCTGGTTGGGGATTCTAGGACTAGGGGGGGCAGAGTCTAAAATTTAGAGCCAGACCTTTCAGGAGTGAAATTAGGAAACATTTCTACACACAAAGGGTGGTAGAAGTTTGGAACTCTCTTCGGCAAATGGCAATTGATGCTAGGTCAATTATTAATTTTAAATCTGAGATTGGTAGCTTTTTGTTAACCAAAGGTATTAAGGGATATGGGCCAAAGGCGGGTATATGGAGTTAGGTCGCAGGTCAGCCACAATCTCATTGAATGGTGGAACAGACTTGAGGGGCTCAAGGGCCTACTCCTGTTCCTATGAGCTGGCTGACTATGTGAACCCCAAAAAATATAATTTAGAACATATGAAAGACATAAAAGTTTAAATAATCAACAAAAAATGTTTCCAACTTTCCCATAAAACCCATAGAACTGAAAATCAGTGCAGCAAAGATTTAGCCCCTTGGAGCCTTACCCTCTGGCAGGTGCCCATGGCTTCATTTTTGTCCTCTTCTGTTGCTTCTCCTCTTTTCCTGGGTCACTGATCCCGATATTTTGTAGGTCACCTCTGTAGTCTCTGCATGTGTGGTATTGCTTCTCCCCTATCACTTGTAACTAGTTAAAGTTTCAATGAGACAGTGAACGGACTGCATCGAAACATTCCCTCATTCTTGTAAGAAAGAAAGACTTGCATTTATATAGCACCTTTCATGACCACCGGATGTCCCAAAGCACTTTACAGCCAATGAAGTACTATTTGAAGTGCAGTCGCTGTTGTAATATAGGAAATGTGGCAGCCAATTTGTGCACAGCAAGCTCCCACAAACAGCAATGCGATCATGACCAGATAATCTGTTTTTAGTGATGTTGATTGAGGGAAAAATATTGGCTAGGACACCGGGGAGAACTCCCCTGCTCTTCTTCGAAATAGCGCCATATGATCTTTTATGTCTACCCGAGAGAGCAGACGGGACCTCGGTTGAACACCTCATCTGAAAGACGGCACTTCTGGCAGTGCAACACTCCCTCAGCACTGCACTGGAGTGTCAGCCTAGAGTTTTGTGCTCAAGTCCCTGGAGTGGTAGCAGGTTCAATCCTCACTGCAAGAGCCATTTCAGAACAAAAAGCCCAGGTAAAAGAGGACCATGGAAAACTAACTTTCTTGTTCTGTGCCAACAAAACCAAGAACTTGAAAGGACTTTTTCCGGAAAGTTCTGGGGGATGATTTTCATCTCCTGCCCACTCTGTTTATGTTGGAAAACGGGGCCAGTCGGCAGTTGAAAATTAATTATTCCTTTTACCGCTTGGCCTGCCTGATGCGATTATCAGGCTAGCGCCAAACGGGTGGGAGCCTACTTGACTAGGAGTTGCTGAAGATCTTCCATGGTGTCTCCATTGGATGGGGGTGGTGCATTTAATCCTATTGGAATGGTCCCCCCTGAAGCAACTCTCAAAGACAAAAAAATGTGCACCATTGAAAAATGGCTTTTTGCTTTGTTGATTTAACTAACTGTAGATCGGTGACCCGTACAATGACCAGATATACAGTGAACTAATCACGCTTGTTCTGAATATTGATTGGAACAAGTGCAGAGCAGGTAGCTCAGTTAAAGAATGCCATGGCGACGTTGTCATCATGGTGTGATGTCATTACCGGCCCGAAACACAAACTATAGGGCAGGGCTTTACGAGAGCACTACACTTGGTTAAGAGAATAAATTGAATCTGTTGGTAGGGGTGTGAAAATTAACCATCTCCTTGGAGCGTTCCAGTGAAATTGTCAGAAGCAAAAACTAAATTAACTAATTGGATTGTAAATCCAAATGATAAGTGGTCAGTGCCCAGCAATGCTGTTACAGGATACACAAAATGATGAATATTTTACATCACATAATGATATTGATGTTAAATATAAACTAAAAATTGGAAATCTTATAATGCACCATTGGATAGGAAGCCACATTGTGTACTGACTTTCCAAATTGAGAATCGGCCACAAGGTTGACAGACGCCCAGCCGGTCAATTCTTTATTTGGCAAGACGGTACAGGGCAGAGTTTGCTCATATGCACTCACAATTTTGGAGGTTCATGCGCCGGAAATGTAAATCAAGAATTAGGGTGCAGAGGTCAGTGGGCCCTACAGGATTCTCCATCCATTTAATTTAATGAGACAGGGCGTGTACCTGAAATCAGACGTGTACCTGGCGGAGTCTGATCCTGTGGAAGTCACGCACAGGGCCAGCAGCTGGATAGAATATTTTTGTGAGGCCAAGAGAGTATTCATTTACTCAAAAAAATAAAAGGTGAAAACGGTTTTCGGCCATTCATTAAGCGGCCTCCGGCAGTCCTTTTAAGGAGGCCATTCAACATCGGTAGTAATGGGTGGAGAGCACACATCATCCATTTGTACCTCAAAATTGCAATCAGCTCCCACACTCATCATAAGACCCCAATTTGCATATTAAAAGGGGGAAAAATGGAGTCGCGCCCCCTTTGGGGCACTAACTTCGCTGGGGCGCTACTTTAGCACCCCGAAAAAATAAATGCCCCCACGACCAACATTGAGTGGTAGCGCCCCAAGAGGGAAGCTCCTGGAAGCACCCCGCCTCCCTCTTGGGGCACTGCAAGGGAATATCGCATCGCCACGTGCCGCGGTATTGCAGGCCTTCCTCCCCTTCTTAAAGGGGAGGGGCCTTGCGCAGCGTGACCCGGGGCCCAGCTGGACCACCAGGGATCAGAGTGCTGGCAAAAGAGCCCAGCAGAGAAGTGCCACGCTCATGGAGCGCAGCCGGCACTCCGGGGATGGGGAGGGGGGGGGGGCGGCTGGTCAGTGTAATGATCAGTAACATGTCATTCTAGAATGGTACACTAGGTGGAGCTGTATGTTTAGTAGGGGGCTACCCACAAGGCAGTAGTCAAGATGGATGCCTGTACACTAGTCCACATGGCTGAATAAATGACTAGCTCAAGCTAGCTGTTCATAAAGAAAACGTCTATTTATTTATGACATAACATGATACCAGGAGTGGTAATATCTGCTGAATATTGTGAAACGCGACATGGAGAATTTGAAGCCACCGGAGGGTTTGAAACTCACGGGGAATGTCGACTGCAATTGGCGGACTTTCAAACAACAATTCGAACTCTACATTGCTGCCATCGGGTTTGGTACGAAGCCAGACGCAAGGAAAATAGCGTTACTGCTCACGGTTGCAGGCCCACAGGCGATAGAGGTATTTAATACATTTGTATTTAATCAAGAGGAGGACAGAGAAAAATGGGCGATGTGCTAAAGAAGTTTGATACACATTGTTCTCCCAAAAAGAACGAGACCTATGAGAGGTACGTGTTCCATTCACGGACACAGCAGCAAAATGAGACTTTTGATAGCTTTGTGACCGATCTGAAACTGAAAGCACAGACATGTAATTTCTCTGAACTGAAATCATCCATGATTCGTGACCAGATTGTGTTTGGTATTCATGATAAAAAAGTCAGGGAACGTTTGTTGAGAGAAACTGAACTAACATTGGAGGATGCTGTGAAAATATGCCATGCCAGTGAGCTAGCTCAACAGCACGCAAAGACTTTCAATGAAATTAATAATAATGCGACTGTAATGAGTGACTGTGCTGCTGTCAGTGCTGTGTCCTACAAAGGGAAAAAACGTGGGCAGAACAGAAATGCAAAGAAATCGGAGGATGGAACTTTTAATTGTAAATGCTGTGGTTACAAACACCAGTCAAGACAATGCCCAGCATTTGGAAAAATGTGCACAAAATGTCATGGAAAGAATCACTTTGCCAAACAATGCTTTTCAAAAGTAAAAACAAAGAAAGGGCAACAAGTCAATGTGATTGAGGACACTGATTAAAGTGAGACATTTTTTGTAGGAATGGTGTCATGTGACAATATCAAAAAGGATACAGAAAATGTGCAGCCCTCAGGAATGGACAATGCTGAACATAAAGTTAATGCAGTAAAAGAGGACAAATGGATGATGCCACTGCAGGTAAATGGAGCATTGGTTACCTTGAAACTAGACACTGGGGCAAAAGCAAACTTAATCAGTATGAGTGACATTCAAAATATGAAAGAAAAGCCCAAAATACAGAAAAAGTCAGTACTACTGAAGAACTATAATGGACAGAAAATAGATAGCTTAGGTGTATGCAGACTTAAAGTGACAGTCAAAGACAAAGTGCATCATCTCATGTTTTCTGTTGTGGCTGAAGGACTTGATTCACTACTAGGTGACAAAGCTTGTGAGGACTTAGAACTGGTCAAGAGAGTCTACCGTATAAACTGTGCCATAAGCAGCTATGCATCATGGGGATGATAAACTTCATTGGAAAGTTCATTCCTAACTTGTCAGCCAAGACAGCCTGTCTGCGAGACCTGCTACATAAAACAAATGAGTTCGCATGGACAGAAAGACATGAACAAGAGTAGATGAACCTCAAAACAGTGCTGACAACCACACCTGTACTCACCTTCTTTGACCCAACAAAGAGAATCAAAGTGTCAACGGATGCATTAAAAGATGGCCTAGGCGCAGTCTTGCTACAAGCAGAGGGTGAAGATTGGAAGCCTGTTGCCTATGCCTCCAGGTCTATGACTGATTCTGAGTGTCGATATGCCCAGATTGAAAAGGAATGTCTAGGCTTGGTAGTTGGACTAGAAAAGTTCCATGGCTACATATATGGACTTCCCACCTTCACAGTTGAGACAGACCACTGCCCACTGGTTGCCATCATAAAAAAATTCATCATGGTTGGCCAAAAGGTTCCTGTCCAAAGTACTATCACATTAGGTCAGAGTTGAGTGTCGCAAGTGGACTATTACTAAAACAGAACAGAATAGTCATTCCACAGGCTCTACGTCGAGACATGCTCAAAAGGATTCATGAGGGACACCTCGGAATTGAAAAATGCAAAAGGAGAGCAAGAGACACTGTTTATTGGCCTGGCATAAATAAGGACATTGAGAACATGATAGGCATATGTGAGACAAGTCAGAAACACCAAAACAAACAAGCAAAGGAACCAATGATTCTAGCTGACTTACCAACAGCACCATGGCAAAAGGTTGGTATGGACCTCTTTCATTTGAATGGTAAAGACTATCTAATAGTGATTGACTACTATTCTAACTATCCTGAGATGGCACTGCTCTCAAGCACATCAGCAAGCAGTGTCATAATGCATGTTAAATCCACCTTCGCCAGACATGGAATTCCCAGGATTGCCGTTAGCGACAATGGTCCGTGCTTCAACTGTAAGGAGTGGCAACAGTTTGCAGCACATTATGACTTTCAACACATCACATCCAGTCCTCTGTATGCTCAGTCGAATGGTAAGGCAGAGAAAGGTGTTCAAGTTCTCAAACAGCTACTGAAGAAAGCAACAGAAAGCAAGTCTGATCCTTATCTCGCCCTGCTGAGCTACCGAGCCTCCCCTTTAGACTCTGGTTCTTCACCTGCTGAACTCCTAATGGGTCGCAAGTTGCGCACCACGCTATCCTGCTGTGCAAAAGAAAAGCAGAGTAAGGAACTGAGACAGAGACTTCAACTGCTAAAGCTGAAACAGAAATCATACTATGACAAGTCATCCAAAACTCTGAAACCATTGACAAGGGATGATGTTGTCAGGATTGAGAATCCAGATGCATGGAACAGGAAAGCTACAGTTCTTGAGGAAGTAGGACCAAGGTCATACACTGTTAGAACTGAGGAAGGACAGATTCTCAGGAGGAACCGCCGTTCCCTCCTGAAAACACAAGAAACTATCCAAGAGCAAATCGATGACAATGCCGCAACTGAATCTTGTCACTCACCACCAGAACAATCTAACACAAACACACATACAGACTCTCATGAAAACACATCAGATTTACCTGTGCTGTGAAGATCCACACGTGAAGTAAAAAAGCCTGATAGACTTAATCTTTGAGTACAAAGAAAACTATAATAAAAGAATGAAAAGCTTAGAGTTCATAAAGTAAAGCTTTCAAAATGTGTTGACTGTTGTGAAAATGTTTATGTCATTATGATTGATTGATATTGATTTTGTTTAACCTCTAAGGAAGGGGGATGTAATGATCAGTAACATGTCATTCTAGAATGGTACACTAGGTGGAGCTGTATGTTTAGTAGGGGGCTACCCACAAGGCAGTAGTCAAGATGGATGCCTGTACACTAGTCCACATGGCTGAATAAATGACTAGCTCAAGCAAACTGTTCATAATGAAAACGTCTATTTATTTATGAACATAACAGTCAGGAGGCCAGGGACTGCAGCAGAGGAAGGTGCTGGCAGGCAGCCAGCAACAAAAATGGCCGCCCAGCACCTCACCTTTAAATATCGCCGCCCCGGCCGCAGGTAGGCCCCCTTGACCCCATTGGACATAGCGTCCGGTGGTAATTCAGGGGGCGCTACCAAAGATCGCAGCCGGGGCGCAAGCGGGGCGCTGCGCATGGCGATGACATCATCGCCGGTGGCGCAGTGCCGTGGGGCACTAACGGTTACCGCTGCTGCTAACCTCCTGCTGCTTCCTCTAACGGGAGACGCAAAGCAACCAAATCTTTCCCCCAAAGTGATCTCTCGCCTGAAACAGGCACTCCGACCACCCATCTAAAGGACCCTACTAACCTAAACAAAGCGGCTGGTGACCCAGCGCCAAATTCAGGCCACTACCGCCCCACTTACACTGGGGGTGGGGGGATCGGGGGGGGAGGGCTGGTGGCGGGAGCACAGTTAAAATCGGCCCCAATTGTCTGCAGTGCCACGGGAGATCAACTAGTTTAAGACAATTTTAATCTACCTTAATTAAAATTTATAATTCAATAAATAATGTTTCTGTATCATATCAACTGTTCCTATTTTCTATGAGCGTTCCTCTCAGTACTGTACTCTTTGTCAATAAGGTATGAACAGCTAGCATTTGAATTAGAATAAATGAAAGTGTTTTCAAAATTCATGTTGAAGCCCTGTTAAAGGATGATAGATCTTTCCTCGATATTGCTGCCATCATTGCACCAAGTTTCCCTCTGCATTATTTTATTTCAATTAGCTTGGGAAAGATAATTTTTCCAATTTATTTTTATTTTGCCGAACTTAATTTTCACACTAATAGCCAGGCATTTCACATAACTATTTTGCAACATCATTTTTTTACGGCAGGAATAAATCCGTGCTTATTATTGGTCTTTTGTGAGCACAGCAGAAATTAGTTCAGCAACATAAAATTTACAGTATTTGCAAATTGCTACGAAGTTCCAGTTGAAGAGGTTAAAATAGCACAGGGAGGGATACGTTACCATGGTTAAACATTTGTATCGGGACGCTGACAATTGGAATTTCTATCCTTATAAATACATTTTTGAAAGAACGAAAGACTTGCAATTATGTAGCATGTTTCATGACCTCAGGACGTCCCAAAGCGCTTCACAGTCAATGAAGTACCTTTGAAGTGTAGTCACTGTTGTAATATAGGAAACATGGCAGCCTTATTTGAGCAAAGTAAGCTTCCACAAACAGCAATGAAATAAATGACCACACTTTCTGACATAAATCGTGCTATTCATGTAGAAAGGACTTACTGGGCGGCCTGCTGGTGGTGCTGTCTAGGGAGAATATAAATACTCGGGCACGGGCCCAGCTTGCTCAGGGACATTTTGTAAACAGGAACTAGTGAAGGATAACTAGACTTCCATGTTGTGAAACAGTCGATTAAAGCCTTGCTTAATACTCTGACCAAGTGCCTAGTAGTTTTCTTACGTCACCTTCTGTTTTAGGTGATAAATGTTGGCAGATCTCCCCTGCTCTTTTTTAAATAGCGGCCGTGGGATCTTTTATGTCCACCTGAGAGGGCAGATGGGGCCTCGGTTTAACGTCTCATCCGAGCGGAGATGCAGTGCAGCATGCCCTACAAACAGCTTCCACTGGCTGAAGGGTCGATAACCAGAGGGCACAGATTTAAGGAGATTGGCAAAAGAACCAGAGGTGACATGAGGGAAAATGTTTTTACGTAACGAGTGGTTAGGATTTGGAATGCGCTGCCTGATAGGGTGGTGGATACTATCGCAGCCTTCAAAGGGGGAAATGGATAAATACTTGAAGGAGAAAAAATTGCAGGCGTATGGGGAAAGAGCAGGATTAACTTCGAAAGAGCCAGCACAGACTTGATGGGCCAAATGGCCTCCTTCTGTGCTGTACTATTCTATGATTCTATACTGCACAGCCTAGATTCTGGCGTGGGACTGGAACCCAAAACCTACTAACACCGAAGGCAAAGAGTGCTACCCACTGAGCCACAGCTGACACCTAATGCACAATACGGTGCAGAAACACACTGGCAATATAATGTGGGATGTTCGTACATGTTTTTTAATATTCTAAATGAATTGAGTTAAGCTCTTTAGAAAGAATGCGTGGGGGGGGGGGAATTTCCTCTGTGCGCTGCGTAGCAAAAATAATAAAGGTGTTCTTGATAAATGGTTTTCTGCTGCATGTTACACACAGAGGAATTTCTTTCCCTGCTGTCTTATTAGCAGCAAGATAATACTAATTACAAGGGGATCCTTTCATGAACAAGTTGAGACTGGCAACAAGGCTGCCAGACTTGCTTATGACAGCCTCTTGGTACCGCAGATCATATAAGGAGTTAAACTTGCACTTAGCAACAATGTAAAACCACACTGCTGACATTATTTCTGCTTCACTCACAAAGGGCCACTCAGAATAGATTTATTTCAACCATAAAAGTTTTACATTGCCAAGCGGTTACGTGAAATGCCTGACTATTAGTGTGAAAATTAATTTATGCACAAAAAATATTTTTTTTTCTTCTCTCCGAGCTAATTGAAATAGTATTGACGTGAAATTATTTTATTTCAGGCTCTTGCCGGAGACACTTGCTTCTCATCAGAATTCAGCTGTAATTCTATAAAAGGACGTGTTATATTGGCATATTCCCGGATACAGTATCTTGAAATTAGCTTCCTCTGCAGGGTAAGATTAATTATTGGGGGTTCCATTGTAGCATCAAAGGTGGAGCTTGCCTGCATTCCCATTATTTCTGGTGTATGCATCGTTGGAAAGATTCCTGGAAACTATATCCGTTCATTTAAAATGCAAATCCAGATCTGTTCGAATCACTTTTCAGACATTTAAAAAAATTTTTTTTTTCGGAATGTGAACATTTATTTCCCCTCCTATTTCAACATACCTTGCCCAACGCTGTACTCAGGCATAATATAGTTGATTGTAAAACCAAACTCTTTCCTAAGATATACAAACAATAAACTCTCTTTTGGTTCTTTCAATAAAGGGAAGAGAATAATGTAGCACCACAAAGGCATTTATCTCTTTAATCCATCTCTGCCTCTATCTAGCTGCTCGGTCAGTTGGCTAGCTCTTGTGCTGTCATGTGTAACCCATGCTCAAATATTGACGCTCTGTCTGAAACACTCAGAACACTTTTAACCTTGTATTTCTGAGCAGATAAGTCAATCAATACTTACCAAAATGAAAAGCTTCATGCAACTCCCCCAGTGATCTTACATAACTTAGGTTTCTTTTGAGCTGATAGTTTGTCATTCATCCTTTATTAAATTTTAAAGAGGTTAATCTTTTTTTATGATTCTCACTTTTATGCTAAACCTTTATAAATCCCTGTTTAGGCCTCAGCTGGAGTATTGTGCCCAATTCTGAGCACCAAACTTTAGGAATGATGTCAAGGCCTCGGAGAGGGTGCAGAGGCGGTTTACTAGAATGGTGTCTGGGATGCGGGACTTCAGTTACGTGGAAAGACTAGAGAAGCTGGGAATGTTCTCCTTCGAGCAGAGAAGGTTAAGGGGAGATTTAATAGTGGTGTTCAAAATGATGGAAGGTTTTGATAGAGTTAATAAGGAGAAACTGTTTCCAGTGGCAGAAGGGTCAGTAACCAGAGGACACAGATTGAAGGTAATCGACAAAAACAGAGGGAAGTTGAGGAGACATTTCTTTACACTTGCTATGATCTGGCATTCAATGCCTGAAAGGGTGCTGGAAGCAAATTCAATAGTAACTTTCAAAAGGGAATTGGATAAATACTTCAAAAGGAAAAATTTGCAAGGCTATGGGGAAAGATCAGGGCAGTGGGCCTAATTGGATAGCTCTACCAAAGAGCCCCCGCAGACATGATGAGCCAAATGACCTCCTTCTGTGCTGTGTGATTTATGTAGTCCTGTAAAATTATTGTGGTGTGGTGGGAACAGGATGCATAATGTTCACATACTTTGTAGAATGACAAAGATTTTCATGACCATTCACGCTAGGTATGAGGATATATAGAAAAAAGGTGAGGCTCTTCTCCATTGGGTGTGAAAGGCTGAACAGACTGGGGCTCTTCTCTAGAACACAGAAGGCTGAGGGATTTGATAGGGTCGAGGTAGAGAAGGTGTTTCCACTTGTGGGGGAAGCCAAAACTAGGGGCCATCAATATAAGATGGTCCGCAATAAATCCAACAGTGAATTCAGGAGAAACTTCTTTACCCAAAGAGTGGTTAGTATGTGGAACTCGCTAATACAGGGAGAGTTAAGGTGAATAGCACAGCTCCATTTAAGGGGAAGCTAGATAAACACATGAGGGAGAAAGGAATAGAAGGATATGCTGATGGGGGTTAGAGGAAGAGGGGTGGGAGGAGGCTCGTGTGGAGCATAAACACTAGCATAGGCCTGTTGGGCCGAATGGCCTGTTTCTGTGCGGTACATTCTGTGTTCTGTGAGTGTGTCTTCTCTGGTATATACCTTTAAAATACAGTATCCTATTTTTATTACAAAAAACTTAACTGTTTCAAAATACATGTACCCTGATAATACATCTCTCAGTTGTAAGGACCAATTTTCCCAGGCATCACTGTTGGTATAGAGCGCTGCTGGCATTGTGAATTGGAGAATGGGAGTGAGGATCAGTGCTGCTCTGATAGGCCCTGCTCCTGATTTTCCTGTGCTGAATGATTTTTACCTTTTGAGAGGCCTCACACGGAGTGAGCGGGAGCTTCATTATTGAATGTAAATCTATGCAAATGCTTTGCAGGGCTATGGCGAAAGAGCAGGGTGAGTGGGACTAATTGGATAGTTTTTACAGGCACGATGGGCCGAATGACCGCCTTCTGTGCTGTACAATTCTATGATTTTAATGGTGACAGGGTTCCACACACTGCTTCATGAGTTTGGGAGTTCTTCTCTCTCCTAATGTTTACTCTTCCATATAAAACAAGCCCATGCAGATTTGACGCTCTAGCCTTTGAGAACTGACTTCGTAAAGGTGACTCGGATTTCTATAATGCTTTTCTTTGCATTTGCCTTACTGTGTTAGGTCCTGCTGCTGATTCAGGTCATGTTTTTGAACTGCAACAACTGTTTTCTGCACAGCAGTCTTGCTGTCAGATGTGGAGATGCCGGAGTTGGACTGGGGTGGACAAATGTAAGAAGTCACACAACACCAGGTTATAGTCCAACAGCTTTATTTGAAATCACAAGCTTTCGGAGCGCTGCTCCTTCTTCAGGTGAAGTGGAGAAATGCATAAAGACACAGCTTATATAGTCAGAGAATCATGTCAGATGTTTACAGGTAACCTTTCCAACTGCCATTTATCACACCTCGGCAGAGAGATAATCACAGCAGTCAAAGGTGTGAATTTCGCAGCAAATTACCCAGCTTTCAGGAGAACAGCGACCACGACACCACACAACCCTGCCACAGCAACCTCTGCAAGACATGCCAGATCATCAACACAGATACCATCATCACACGTGAGGACACCACCCACCAGGTACATGGTACATACTCATGTGACTCGGCCAACGTTGTCTACCTCATACGTTGCAGGAAAGGATGCCCCGGAGCATGGTACATCGGCGAGACCATGCAGACACTGCGACAACGGATGAACGGACACCGCGCAACAATCACCAGGCAGGAGTGTTCCCTCCCAGTCGGGGAACACTTCAGCAGTCAAGGACATTCAGCCTCCGATCTTCGGGTAAGCATTCTCCAAGGTGGCCTTCGAGACACACGACAACGCAAAATCGTCGAGCAGAAACTGATAGCCAAGTTCCGCACTCATGAGGACGGCCTCAACCGAGATCTTGGGTTCATGTCACGCTACATGTAACCCCACCTGATGCAGGGTCATCCAGACTCGAGTCGACATTGGCTTGTTCTCTCTACACAGATGCGGCCGGACCTGCTGTGATTTCCAGCCAAAAAAAATGTTTTTTGTCTGTTTTTTTGTTTTTCATACAGACCCCAGCATCTGCAATATTGACCCCTTGTGACCCCACCTCATTGTTCTTTGATGTAATGTTTCCCTGACTGACCTGTTTGGACACCATTCACACCTTTGACTGCTGTGATTATCTCTCTGCCGAGGTGTGACAAATGGCAGTTGGAAAGGTTACCTGTAAACATCTGACATGATTCTCTGACTATATAAGCTGTGTCTTTATGCATTTCTCCACTTCACCTGAAGAAGGAGCAGCGCTCCGAAAGCTTGTGATTTCAAATAATGCTGTTGGACTATAACCTGGTGTTGTGTGACTTCTTACATTTGCTGTCAGATGTGATTTCACTTGCAGCAGCCAAGTAGTTCAGTGTGAGAATTCCTTTGGGGATTTCACCTGGCACTGCCAGATTTGGATGAGGAAGGGGTTCATGAAGCAGGAAAGGCGGGTGCAGAGTTATACCTGAAGCATTATGCCATGGGCCAATTGTTGGCCCAGGAGCTCCCTCTATAGACATAGGCACAACTACCAGTGCATGTCAGAGAGACCGGTTGTCACTGTCTGTGCTACATCGAGGAAGCAATCACCAACTTATGCAGTCTCCTTGAGCCAGGCCTGTGGACATCCTCCGCCACAGGGCTGGCTGTGCCCATGGCTATGGAAGTCAGCGCAGTGTTAAATTTGCTTGCCATGGGATTCTTCCAAGCCAAAGGTTTGTCTTTTGTCAGAATCATCCAGTGAAAGAAAGAAAAAGAAAGACTTGCATTTCTATAGCGGCTTTCACGACCGCCGGACGTCCCAAATCACTTTACAGCCAATGAAGCACTTTTTTTTGAAGTGTAGTCGCAGTTGTAGCGCAGGAACTGCGGCAGACAATTTGGGCACAGCAAGCTCCCACACAAACAGCAATGTGATAATGACCAGATAATCTGTTATTAGTGCTGTAGATTGAGGGATAAATATTGGCCAGGACACTGGGGATAACTTCCCTGCTCTTCTTCGAGATAGTGCCATGGGATCTTTTACGTCCACCTGAGAGAGCAGACGGGGCCTCGGTTTAACGTCTCATCTGAAAGACAGCACCTACGACAGTGCAGCATTCCCTCAGTACTGCACTGGGGGTGTCAGCCTAGATTTCTGTGCTCAAGCCTCGGGAGTGGGACTTGTACCCACCACCTTCTGGCTCAGTGGCGAGAGCGCCACCCACTGAGCCATGGCTGACGCCGCATAAAACAAGGCAGAGAAGCCCAGTTTGCCAGGGGTAACACCACATCCTATAGAAAGCAGGGCACGAGGGAACGCCACTTTTAGCTTGGGACAAGATTCCTGTAAATAGTTCTGTCTTCACAAAGGAGGACACAAATAACCTCCCAGAGATGTCAGGGGACATAGGGTCTGATGAAAGGGAGGAACTGAAAGAAATCAGTATTTGTAGGGAAATGGTGTTAGGGAAATTGATGGGATTGAAGGCCGATAAATCCCCAGGGCCTGATAATCTACATCCTAGGGTATTAAGGAAGTGGCCCTAGAAATAGTTGATGCTTTGCTGATCATCTTCCAGCATTCGATGGAATCTGGAACAGTACCCATAGATTGGAGGGTAGCTAATGTTACCCCACTATTCAAAAAAGGTAGTAGAGAGAAAACGGGGAATTACAGACCGGTAAGCCTGACATCGGTAGTGGGGAAAATGCTAGAGTCCATTATAAAAGATGTAATAGCAGAGCACTTGGAAAACAGCAACAGGATCGGACAAAGTCAACATGGATTTACAAAAGGTAAATCGTGCTTAACTAATCTACTGGAATTTTTTGAGGATGGAACTAGTAAAATAGATAAGGGGGAACCAATGGATGTGGTGTATTTGGACTTTCAGAAGGCTTTCGATAAGGTCCCGCATAAGAGATTAGCGTGTAAAGTTAAGGCACCTGGGATTGGGGGCATGGTATTGACTTGGATAGAGAACTGGTTGGCAGACAGAAAGCAAAGAGTTGGAATAAACGGGTCTTTTTCCGAGTGGCAGGCAGTGACTAGTGGGGTACCGCAGGGATCGGTCCTTGGGCCCCAGCTATTCACAATATATATTAATGCTCTAGACAAGGGAACTAGATGTAATATCTCCAAATTTGCAGACGACACAAAGCTGGGTGGGCGTGTGTGCTGTGAGGAGGATGCCGAGAAACTCCAGTATGATTTGGACAGGTTGGGTGATTGGGCAAAAGCATGGCAGATGCAATATAACGTGGATAAATGCGAGGCTATCCACTTTGGAATCAAAAACAGGAAGGCAGATTATTATCTGAACAGCAATAGATTGGGAGAAGCGGAAGTGCAACGAGACCTGGGTGTCCTTGTGCACCAGTCGCTGAAGGTAAACATGCAGGTGCAGCAGGCGGTTAAGAAGGCAAATGGCATGTTGGCCTTCGTAGCGAGAGTGTTTGAGTACAGGAACAAAGATGTCTTGCTGCAGTTGTACAGGGCCTTGGTGAGACCACATCTTGAGTATTGTGTGGAGTTTTGGTCACCTTATCTGAGGAAGGATGTTCTTGCCATGGAAGGAGTTCAGCGAAGATTCACCAGGCTGATAACTGGGATGGCAGGAATGACGTATGAGGAGAGGTTGGGTCGATTGGGTTTGTACTCGCTGGAGTTTAGAAGAATGAGAGGGGATCTCATTGAAACTTATAAAATTCTGACAGGATTGGACAGACTAGATGCAGGAAGGATGTTCCCGATGGCCGGGGAGTCCAGAAACAGGGGTCACAGCCTAAGGATAAGGGGTAGGCCATTTAGAGTCATAGGCCTAGAAATTCACTATGGCCCCGCCAGCTGGCGTGCACCCAAAAGTTAGCGCTGGGCGCGGAGCCAGTTGCGACCATCAGATATTCAGTTTTTGCGCCCCAAGTCGGAACCGGGCGCTATTCCAGGGTGTGCCCGCCCCCGCTTGGGGCGCTGAAACTGAATTTCAGCGCTCTAGGCGCCGCTGCGCCACCCGCTGCGGAGCGGCAGGCTGCGGTACTGCAGGCCTCCTCCTTCTCTTAAGGGGGAGGTGCCTGCCACGGGGAGATCGCCGCTAGATTGTGCCGGCAAATGAGCCCGGCACCACTGAGAAGTGCCGGGTTCGCGGAAAGCAGCCGGCAATGCCGCGGGGGGGGGGGTGGAGGAGGCCGGGGAAGGAGGTGCGGGCAGGCGGCCGCCGAAAAAGCGGCCGGCCGCACCTCCACCTTAAAGCGCCCCACTAAGGCTACAGTACGGCCCCGTTTTCTGGTCGCTGTTTGCAGCCGCTGCGGAAGAGGCGGCCGCAACTAAATATGGGGATCGGGCCGGTTTCGGGGCGGAACTGGGGCACTGCGCACACCGATGACGTCATCGGTGCCGGCACAGCGCTAACGGCTACCGCCGCCATTACCGCTGCGCTGAATATCAGCGCAAACTCCTGTATTGGCGCAGAAGCCCTCTTTAGGCGGTGACTGGCCGCAAAGCTGCCGGCGCCTTAATTAATTTCTAGGCCATAGAATCATAGTCATAGAGTTATACAGCACAGAAAGAGGCCCTTTGGCCCATCGCGTCCGCGCCGGCCATCAGGCCCTGTCTAATCTAATCCCATTTTCAAGCATTTGGTCCGTAGCCTTGTATGCTATGGCATTTCAAGTGCTCATCCAAATGCTTCTTGAATGTTGTGAGGGTTCCTGCCTCTACCACCCTTTCAGGCAGTGAGTTCCAGATTCCAACCACCCTCTGGGTGAAAAAGTTCTTCCTCAAATCCCCTCTAAACCTCCTGCCCCTTACCTTGAATCTATACCCCCTTGTTATTGACCCCTCTATTAAGGGAAAAAGTTCCTTTCTATCTACCCTATCTATGCCCCTCATAATTTTGTACACCTCAATCAGGTCCCCCCTCAGCCTTCTCTGCTCCAAGGGAATCAACCCCAGCCTGTCCAGTCTTTCTTCATAGCTGAAGCGCTCCAGCCCAGGTAACATCCTGGTGAATCTCGTCTGCACCCTCTCCAAAGCAATCACATCCTTCCTATAGTGTGGTGACCAGAACTGCACACAGTATTCCAGCTGTGGCCTAACCAGCGTTTTGTACAGCTCCATCATAACCTCCCTGCTCTTATATTCTATGCCTCGGCTAATGAAGGCAAGTATCCTATATGCCTTTTTAACCACCTTATCCACCTGTTCTGCTGCCTTCAGGGATCTATATACATGCACACCAAGGTCCCTCTGATCCTCTGTCTTTCCCAGGGTCTTACCATTCATTGTGTATTCCCTTGCCTTGTTAGTCCATCCAAAATGCATCACCTCACACTTTTCAGGGTTAAATTCCATTTGCCACTGTTCCACCCATCTGACCAACCCATCTATATCGTCCTGCAGACTGAGGTTACTCTCCTCGCTATTTACCACCCCACCAATTTTCGTGTCATCTGCAAACTTACTGATCATACCTTTTACATTCACATCCAAATCATTAATGTAGACCACAAACAGCAAGGGACCCAGCACCGATCCCTGCGGTACCCCACTGGACACAGGCTTCCAGTCACAAAAACAACCTTCGACCATCACCCTCTGCCTTCTGCCACTAAGCCAGTTTTGGATCCAATGTGCCAAGGCACCCTGGAACCCATGGGCTCTTACCTTCTTGACCAGTCTCCTATGCGGGACGTTATCGAAAGCCTTACTGAAATCCATGTATACCACATCCACTGCACTACCCTCATCCACACACCTATTCACCCCCTCGAAAAATTCAATCAAATTAGTCAGACATGATCTTCCCTTGACAAAGCCATGCTGACTATCCCTGATTAATCCTTGCCTCTCCAAGTGGAGACTAATTTTGACCCTCAGAATTTTTTCCAATAATTTCCCTACCACTGATGTTAGGCTCACTGGCCTGTAATTCCCTGGTTTATCCCTACTACCCTTCTTGAATAATGGTACTACATTAGCTGTTCTCCAGTCCTCTGGCACATCCCCTGTGGCCAGAGAGGTTCTGAAAATTTGTGTCAGAGCCCCTGCAATCTCCTCCTTTGCCTCACACAGCAGCCTGGGATACATCTCGTCCGGGCCTGGGGATTTATCCACTTTTAAGCCTGCTAAAACCGCTAGTACCTCCTCCCTCTCGATGCTAATATGTTCCAGTATATCACAGTCCCCCTGCCTGATTTCTATGTCTACATTGTCCTTCTCCATAGTGAACACAGATGCAAAAACTTCATTTAAAACCCCACCTACATCTTCTGGCTCCATACACAGATTGCCACTTTGGTCCCTAATGGGCCCTACTCTTTCCCTAGTTATCCTCTTGCCCTTAATATACTTATAAAATACCTTAGAATTTTCCTTTATTTTGCTCGCCAGTGTTATTTCATGGCCCCTCCTCGCTCTCCTAATTTCTTTATTAAGGCAGAAATGAGGAGGAATTTCTTCACCCAGAGAGTGGTGAACCTGTGGAATTCTCTACCACAGAAGGCAGCGGAGGCCAATACATTAAATATATTCAAGAAGGAGTTAGATATATTTCTTAAGGCTAAAGGGATCAAGGGGTATGGGGAGAAAGCAGGGACCGGGTACTGAATTTGGATGATCAGCCATGATCGCATTGAATGGCGGAGCAGGCTCGAGGGGCCGAATGGCCTATTCCTGCTCCTATCTTCTATGTTTCTATGAAGAGCACCATAGATGGTGCACATCCAACCATCGAACCCTCCCCACCAACCCCACGGCTTGGATGAATCGGAGTGGGCTCTATTCCGTTAATGAGCTGGTGATATCTGACCTCTGCAACCATGTCACGCAAGTGAATGCTCATTACCCTGGCAACACCCATGATGCCACCATTACTTTAAGGACAGGAGGGTTTGGATGGATGGCTCCTCACGGATCATGGAAACCTCGTTTAAAAAAATGATGATGCAATGGAGCTCAGGCGCACATGCAGAAATAGATTATAAAGATAAAAATGGGTTTTGTTCTGTCATGTAGCATATCTTTTTATTCAAAGATCCATGAGGGAATTTACTTGCTTACATGTGACTTTGTTCTCAGTAAAGGGTGTTTATTTTAACAATGAACTATGGAATGCAATACGTGATATCACTTTAGCGCACATCTTGTTGTAAGTGAACAAAACAAAGCTGTGTTCTAATGGATGTGGGCGGACTTTACACAGCGGTTTATCTAATATCGTTAGCACCTACAGATTATGGCCTAGAAATTCGGTTGTTTGCACCAGCGGTTAGCGCCTAAAGAGACCGAGAATTGGGGCGTAACCTAATGTTGGGGCGGGCGCAATGAAGATAGCGACAACTCCCATATTGACTATACATTTAACGCCTGCGCTAAGTGTTTGCGCGCGCCTGCGAGCGCAAGCAGATCATGACGTCATTTTATTGTGCAACGCCTTTTAGGGGCGCCTGAGCGGATATTGGGTGGCGCCCGGAGCCTTTACGCCAAGCGCTATTAGTGACAGGTCGAAGGAGCATTAGCAGGCCCTTCTCGGAGTCGGGGGGCGCTATTTAAAGGGGACAGCTCTAGTACAGAAGCTTCAGCCACTTGGCCTGTTCATTGCGATCGTTGGTGGAGAGAGTTGGTGAGCTACTGTGGAGCAGAGTTTTTGGAATTTAGCATTAGAGTACTTGGGACCCTCAAACCTGTCCAGAGCAGTTGGAGCACTAGACCTAACAGCCTTTTGACCAACTGGCATCGGAATGGGAGATGCTTTGGAAGGCCACGGCCTCATGGCCGAACACTATGAAGGGGCAGAGAGATGGCGGGAGAGAGGGCCGGGATTGGCCAGAAGGAGGGAGGAGCAATGGAGGTCGGCCAATCCGAGGGCATGCTGCGAGGGTCTTTAGGCAGCAGGTGTCATACCTTGACATGTCGGAGGAGCAGTGTGTGCGAAGGCTCCGATTCGAGATGGACGTTGTTACTGAGCTGTGCCACCTGCTTGCTGAGGGTCTGCAGCCGCGTCTACGGTGCATGACCTCTCTGTCGGTGGCCGCTAAACTGACTGTTGGCCTCAATTTTTATGGCAACGGATCCTTTCAGTGAGCCATTGGGGACATCGCGATAATCTCTCAGGTTGCAGTCCACTGCTGCATCCGGCAAGTTACAGCTGCCCTTTATAGGCGAAGGCGTCAATTCATCACCTTCCCTCTGACCCTGGAGAAGCAGGCGGAGGAGGAGGAGGAGGAGGAGCATGCGGACGAGGAGGAGGAGGAGGAGGAGGAGGAAGATGGAAGGGCTCCTGAAAGTGGAAGGGCCATCCGTCACAGGCTCATGAGGACTCGTATCGAGGCCCCTCTGGCGGAATGATGAGTGTCTTAACTGCTGCGCACTTTGGATGTTTGAAAGCCTCTGAAGGCCAGCATCACTGTAATTAGTCACGTACACCATAGCACATTTAAACTTCTCTTTATTGTCACAAAAGTCTTTCATTACAGCAAAACAACGTCATGTCAACAGAAACCATAACTAATAAAATAACAGTTAACTCTTCGGCAAAGCCGCCAAACTAAACAAACTATTTCCAACAATTCCAACAGGTGAGGGTCTCCTTGATTTTGGCCAAAGAAACATCTCAGCACCTCCCTCTACTGCTGGCCCCTTGATGGAGAATGACTTCTCTTTCGCGCTCGGCCCCTTCCCTCCCTGCTGCTCCTATGTAATTGAACCCCAGTGGCGGGGTGAAGGCTGGGGGATGCCTGCTGACTGTCTGGAAGCACAGAAGCCCCTGAGGGATGGCCTGGCTGACCTCTGGGCTTGGAGGGTGCGGACGCAGGATGCTTGATCTGAGCATGGCTGGAAGCAGTGTGCACTGCAGGTGGTGGCAGCTGCACTGCAGACGTACCAGCGCTGGCATGTGGAATGGTCACCTGCCGAGAGAGGACACCTGCACCATTGTCGGACGACACACTGGCTCTCTGAGGGGACCGGATCAGCTCATCCGCCACAATCGCATGCTCCACTGATTCCTGGCCTTGTATGGGACTGGAAGGGCCCGGGGTGAGCCTAGCTGAGGCAGATAGGGTGGCTGCAGTGAGAGTTCGCGTTGCCTCTGTGGTGTATGTAACCTGTTCCACCTTAAGAGAACTACCTTAAGAGATGTACTACTTTCTCTTGGCTGCTGTATACTGTAATACCGGTGGTGACCACACCGGTATATAAGTGTTGTGTAGGGATTTGCTGGGCAGTTCAGCCCTGACCTCCGAATAGTAAAGACCTGTTAAAAGTTATTCTTGTTGTCTGTGTCCAGTGATTGATCATACGCATAACCGGGACACACAGACTCAACAGTGGCGACGAGTCCGATCTTACCCTGCGGCAGTTTTACATCCAAGGCAGCTTCGTCCTCAGAACGGGCGCCGAGAAGAGGCATCCGCCCTCATCATCCTGCTGAGCACCATCGCACGGGAGGCATCGAGAACCCGGGTTAAAAAGAAAAAAAAAATTCTGACCACGAAGCCCTCCATCAGCGACAGGCAGTGATCATCCCTTCTACCATGGTGGTGGGTAAGCCGATCAGCGACACGAGCAGAAAGTCAGCCGCGTTGGCTGTGGAGTAGGGGAGGGAAAACGGAGGAATAAGGGCGGAGAACTCGACCACGGCCGGTAAAAAGGGCCGGGCTGCAATCGAGGCCAAGAGGCGCAGCGACTGGGGCAGCTTAAGGCACGAGAGCCGCGGAGAACTCAAACGCAGCCGGTGTAAAGGACCGGGCTGCAAGCGGGGCTGCGAGGCAAAGCAGCGTCGGGGAATTGAGAACCGCTGGGGAGGCGAGAACGGCAGCAGCAAGGCAATCACCATTGCAGCCAGCGGGGGAAGAAGGCAAACGCGGGAATCCGCCATTGTAGTCGGCGGGGGAAGAAGACGAGCGCGGGAAAGACCGCCAAGCGCGGGAAGCCGCCATTTTAGTAGGCGGGGGAAGAAGACAAGCGCAGGAAGCCGCCATTTTGGAAAAAAAAAGAATTTTAAAACTTGCAAGGTTGCCTAAACATGGGAACATTAATACCTTTGATAGCGATATCGAAGATTGGACCACGTATGTAGAACGCATGGAAGTTTATTGTAAAGCAAATAAGGTACCAGATGATGAGAAAGCACTAACCTTATTAAGCTCAATGGGTGCGAAGACATACGGGCTATTGAAGCACCTTCTATCACCAGATAAACCGGCGGGTCAGACTTTCGCGAATATTGTTACTGTCCTGAAAAATCATTTAAACCCCACTCCGCTGATGATAGCGGAACGATTTAAATTTTACAGAAGAATGCAGCTGAAAGACGAAAGCAACGCTGAATTTTTAATTGAACTGCGTAAGCTATCAAAGTACTGTCAGTTTGGAACAGGACTAGCAGATGCGCTGAGAGATAAATTTGTGTGTGGATTGTTAAAAGAAGGAACACAAAAGCGACTGCTTGAGGAGAATGATCTTACGCTTGATAAAGCTGTCACTATTGCAGCATCGCACGAAGCCGCAGCGAGAGGCACGGCGGAAATGCAGCTACGGTCACCGGAACTCAGCACCAATCAAATGGTCTTGGGTACAGTAAAATGTTATCGTTGTGGAAAGACAACGCACGATCAGAACCAGTGCTGGTTCAAAAATCAGGAATGCAGAAAATGTGGCAGGCTTGGTCACATAGCTAAAGTATGCCGGTCAGGAAAGAAGACCAGCAACAAAAAGTCACCGCAGGAAAAGTACAGAAAGGTACACAAGGTGACAGAGAACAGTTCGAACGAACAGAAGTCAGATTCAGACTCCAGCAGTAATGAACTGGGTAGTCTAAGAGTACACAATGTTGGTAAGGAAGCAGACCTCCAAACAATTTGGGTCACACTTCAGATAGCAGGAGTCCAAGTGAAGATGGAATTGGACACTGGATCGGCATTGACGGTCATGAATAAGCAAGATTACAAAAGGTTATTCCCACATATTCCCCTACGGGATACGGAGATTGTATTGAAAACATACACGGGGCAAAGAGTATACCCCATCGGGAAGATAGAGGTAAAGGTGGTCCACAAGGGCAAAGAAAGCCGAGGAATGGACTTATATGTGCTACCTGAGGGAGGTCCACCACTACTGGGACGGGAGTGGATTAGGAAAATAAATATGGACTGGCATTCCTTAAAAGCACTAACGGTAGATTTCGGTAAAAAAGATGTCAAACCTAAACGATTGTCCAGAATATTGGACGATGCTAAAGAGGTGTTCCAACAGGGACTGGGAACACTGAGAGGAATTACGGCAAATATCAAGGTTGAAGAACATGCAAACCCGAAATTTTTCAAAGCCAGACCTTATGCGATACGACCTGCTGTAGAAGCTGAGCTGGAAGGGCTAGAACATTCAGGAGTACTGTCTAAGGTAGACTGGAGTGAGTGGGCCACGCCCATTGTTCCCGTCATGAAGCGTTCATCGAGCAACAAGCCGGGGGAACCGGGGAAGGTTCGCATCTGTGGAGATTTCAAGATCACTGTTAATCCGGTGCTTCACACGGTGCAGTATCCGCTTCCGCGGATTGAGGATATCTTCGCTTCGTTGTCTGGCGGGAAACACTTCACCAAGATAGACCTGGCGCAGGCGTACTTACAGATGGAAGTTGAGGAAGAGTCACGCCAGTATCTCACGATCAACACGCATAGAAGCTTGTACCAGTATAATAGACTGGTTTTTGGAGTGGCATTGGCTCCAGCAATTTGGCAGAGGGCCATGGAGCAGGTATTACAGGGAATTCCAGGCACACAATGTTACCTGGACGATATTCTGATTACAGGAGATGATGACGAGGAACACCTTGCAAATTTGGAACTGGTGCTCACCAGATTGAAAGAATATGGACTTCGAGTTAATCGCCAGAAATGTGAGTTCTTTCAGAAGTGGATCTCGTACTGTGGTCATGTCATTGACCAGGAGGGGCTTCATAAGTCTCCTGACAAGATCGAAGCTGTTGTGAAGGCTCCCGCTCCGGATAATGTATCCCAGTTGAGGTCGTTCCTAGGGTTGATTAACTATTACCATAAGTTTCTGCCAAATTTATCCACGGTGCTGCAACCGCTGAATGCTCTTTTGCAGAAGGGAGTACCATGGAAGTGGAGCGAGGACTGTAAGAGGGCCTTTCGCAAAAGCAAGGCATTAATCACCTCAGAGGAAGTGTTGGCTCACTTCAACCCAACGCTACCTATTCGTTTAGCTTGTGATGCTTCTCCATATGGTATTGGGGCAGTACTCTCACACAAGTTGCCAAATGGCCTGGAGAGGCCAGTCGCGTTCGCATCCAGATCATTGACCTCCGCTGAGCGCAACTATGCTCAGATAGATAGGGAGGCTCTCAGCCTTGTGTGGGGAGTAAAGAAGCTTAATCATTACCTGCAGGGCCAAAAGTTTACGCTTCTGACAGACCACCAGCCGTTGGTATCCATTTTTAACCCTAAGAGGGGTGTTTCGGTGATGACAGCACAGAGACTCCAGAGATGGTCCCTTTTCCTAGGGGCACATCAATATCAGATTGAATTCAAAGGTACAAAGCAGCATGGTAATGCTGATGGGCTGTCGCGCCTGCCACTACCTACAGAGGAGGAGGCACCGACGGTTGACCCTGTTGAGTTATTTCACTCGACCATCATCGAATGTTTACCAGTCACCAATGCAAGTATTGAAAGAGAAACCAGGAACAACCCGACACTGTCCCGGGTCTACGAAGTGACAGTGAAGGGATGGCCAGCACATGATGATCCACTGTTACCGGCATTCTCAGCAAGACGAGAACAGCTGTCCGTCTGTCAAGGAACATTGATGTATGGAACAAGGGTGATTATTCCTCCTAAGTTAAGAGAGAGAGTTCTAAAGGAACTGCATGGAGGTCATCTGGGGGGAGTCAAGATGAAAAGCCTTGCTAGGGCTTATGTGTGGTGGCCGGGTATCGACCAACAGATAGAGGATCTGACGAAAAGCTGCTCAGGGTGCCAAAAAGTGCAAAATGCACCTCCGATTGCACTGCTGCATCCATGGGAATGGCCTTCAACCCCATGGCAACGTGTACATATTGACTTTGCTGGTCCATTCATGGACTCCATGTTTTTAATTGCGGTGGACGCACATTCTAAATGGCCAGAAGTGATTAAGATGACTACCACTACCTCGGAAAAGACGATTGCGGTGCTAAGAACGACATTTGCAAGAAATGGATTGCCAGAACAAATATGTTCAGACAACGGACCGCAGTTCGTGTCAGAAGAATTCCAGAAATTCATGAAGAAGAATGGGGTGAAACATTATACCTCTGCCCCATATCATCCGGCTACAAACGGTTTGGCCGAGGGATTTGTACAAACGTTCAAAAAAGCAGTAAGGGCCATGAGCGAAGATCAGATTCCAATACAACACAAGGTGGACAAATTCCTACTGGCATATCGAAACGCCACTCATGCAGTGACAAACCAAAGTCCTGCCATGATGTTCTATAACAGGAGGTTGCGGTCCAGGTTGGACTTGTTAAAACCAAATGTGCAGAGGGAAGTTGAAAACAAACAGTTCCAGCATATAAATAACAAGACCACTCGGAGTTTCGAAATAGGACAACCAGTGTTAGTCAGGGACTATAAAAACGAGAAATGGCAATCTGGAACAATTCGGGCCAGACAAGGACCCCTGATGTACACGGTAGATATTGGTGAAAATGTAATACGGCGTCATGCCGACCAACTGGTAGAATCGAGAACAAGGGTCGAACCCATGGTTACGGCAGAGACAACCGTGGAAGAAGTTAGTGAACCTGAAGCATCTACCTCAGAAGTGAATGTACCTGATGATGATGTCCAATCCATAAGAGACCAACTAGATGAGTCACCCCAGCAACGAGAATCAGAGACCCCTGAAAGGCGTTATCCAACTCGAATCAGGAGGCCTCCTCAGAGACTGAATCTTTGAACTGTTTTGCATGAAGTTGTATATATATATATGTTATTATGTTATGTTAAATGGGGATATAACTGTTAAGCTAAAAAGGGAGGATTGTGGTGTATGTAACCTGTTCCACCTTAAGAGAACTACCTTAAGAGATGTACTACTTTCTCTTGGCTGCTGTATACTGTAATACCGGTGGTGACCACACCGGTATATAAGTGTTGTGTAGGGATTTGCTGGGCAGTTCAGCCCTGACCTCCGAATAGTAAAGACCTGTTAAAAGTTATTCTTGTTGTCTGTGTCCAGTGATTGATCATACGCCTAACTGGGACACACAGACTCAACAGCCTCAATCTGGGTGTGGACGAGGCCGGCAAGTGACTGCGTGGCAGCAGTGAGGACTTGTGAGCCAGGTGCCCGTGCTTCGGAGAAGCCCTTGACTGTTCTTTCCATTGCTTCGGACAAGGCCGGTGCTGACCGCTCCACTGCCTCGGCAAGCCCTGCACAGACCTTTCCAGGGATTGTCCGAAGCCCTGAACAGTCCTTTCCATAGTGGCCTTGAAGCCCTGGACAGTCCTCTCCATTGTTGGCCCAAAGCCCTCGACAGACCTCTCCATTGTTGCCCCGAAGCCCTGGAGAGTCCTGTCCATTGTTGCCCCGAAGCCCTGGAGAGTCCTCTCCATTGCTGGCCCAAAGTCCTCGACAGACCTCTCCATTGTTGCCCCGAAGCCCTGGAGAGTCCTGTCCATTGTTGCCCCGAAGCCCTGGAGAGTCCTCTCCATTGTTGCCCCGAAGTCCAACACACTCTTTGCTAGTGTATCTATTGACTGAGGCATCCTCCCCACTGCAGCCATCAGCTCAGTGTGCCTGAGCCGGGCCTGGGTGCTCATTTCAGCCAGGCGACGCACCTCCTCTGCACTCTGTGCAGCAGTCATCACTACCTGCCTTTCTCTCCGGGGAGACGGTGGCCGAACTTGCCTACCCCCCTTGCGTTGCTGCATGCCGCTTGTTCCGGCAACTGGCTCATCAGCAGAGCCTCCCCCCTCCCCTCCAGGGAACTACTATCCCCAGTTTGCAGATGTGTATGCTCCCCTGAGATTGGAGCGGATGGTCCGGCTTCCTCCTGATCCTCGCCTCCGGAGGCACTGGCACTGGCAGCTTCAGGGCGTGGAGCCCCAGTTGGTGATGCATCATCTGAAAGCAGGGAGGTGGAAGAGTGGCTTTAGCAAAAGGATAGGTTGGCGGAAAGGCATGGCAGATTGCGGCACACTGAGGAAGCATGCTGGCGGGGGGGCCAAGTGGAAGGAGACAGCTGCAAAAGGTGAGAGTCTTACCCTCGCTGTCGAGAATGGGATCGGCAGCTGCAGTGGTAACAGGACCAGACAGACGTCCTCCAAGAATCTGGTGCACTCTCTCCTCGAGATCCGTGAGAGTGACCACTTGTGGAGGCCCGCCACTGGTTCGACGCTGCTCCTTTCGCATCGTCGCCAGCTTGGACTGCAGGGGAAAGAAGGGGAAGTTCTGTAACATGATGCCTTGAGAGATCATCTCATGCCCCCCATGGTGCAAGAGCCCTTACATGATGCCTTGAGAGATCATCTCATGCCCCCCATGGTGCAAGAGCCCGTACATGATGCCTTGAGAGATCATCTCATGCGCCCCATGGTGCAAGGGCCCTTACATGTGGCCTTGAGTGAAATGTCCATGTGTGTGCCCAGAAAGGGCCATGGGTGCTTGCTGACAGATGGCCATTGGGGCATCATGGCAACAGGGTCCTCGAAGTTAGGTGCAGATGGAGGGAATCAGAAGTTTGCATAACCAACACTCACCCTAATGACCAGAGTGAGGTCGTTGAATTTCTTCCTGCACTGAACAGGGGTCCTGGTCGCCATGCTGTTGGAGTTGACCCTCTGAGAAACCTCCCTCCAAGATCGCCGGTAAGCCTTTTGATTCGGCCTCTTGCCATTGTCAGGATACAGAACATCTCGACGGCGCTCAACTGCAGACACCAACTGGTCCAGAGCCTCAGTGCTGAAGCGCTCAGCTCTCTGTCTCACCTTCTCCATCCTCACCAAGTTTCTTGCGCCAGAGAAGGGCGAGCGCCGATTCTGAGGCCTACAGGGCGTTGAGTGTAGCAGCTCAGGCTGACTGACCCACCCCTTTAAGAGCCGGCTGGCACCTGGAAGTCTCGTGGTCTCCGGTAATTGAGATTACCTGTGCTGCGCCCGTCCGCGCCGATATTGGGCAGCGCCTGAACTTTTGCGCCTTAGGAGCCCCGTGCAATGTCTGAGTTAGCGCCTCAATCCCCTTTGGGGGTGATGCAACCCAATATGTCGCCAGGCAGCAATAAGTTTTGTCTGGCTATAAACTTTGCGCAGCGCCAGTTCTAATGCCTCAAGCGGGGCTATACCCAATTTCTAGGCCTATATATTTTAAATCTGTATTGATATCTGTCAGTAACTGTGAAATATGGGGATATCTAATATATTTTTGATAATCTTGCAATCAGGGAGTGAAAGTTTAGTCATTGTTTTTCACAAGGCTTATGAGGCACGCAGTAAACAGGAAATAAACCTGGTCTAAGAGGCACACTCTGTTTTTTATGCACAGTTGGGCAAATTTATTTCCACTGCAGATCATACTCGACATAACCCATGCTTCTAACTTCACCTGATCGTTCTCTGTCTTTGTAAACGGGTGTCATTGGAAGCTCAGTTGATTTTGCTGTCAATACCACTCTCCACTGAATGCTTAGCTGTCCATTTAAAAAGTAGGCAGCAGGCAGCTGTAGGTAGAAGATGGATAGTATCCCGAAAATAACATGTTATCTTCAGCACCGATAAGAGCAACTCAATTACTGTTGAGAGCGCTTAACTGTGACGTTGCCATCCACGCGAGAGAGAACGTGCATTTATATAGTGCCTTAGGACTAAATTGGACAGCTCTTTCAAAGAGCCGGCACAGATGTAAAGGGCCGAATGGCCTCCTTCTGTGCTGTGGGATTCTATGATAAATATGTCTAGGGAGATAGCGCAAAACATGCGCTAGCGAATCGGCGGCGCCTTTTGTACTCCTGATTTTCTTTTCCATTGAAGTCGATAGACAAGAAAATAGTGCTGTCGTCCAATTTACATATTCAGTTCTCAAAATTATAATAAATTTGTCTGCAAAACATTAAGAATTATGAAAATTTGCAGTGTCCAGTTTAATAATTTGATTCTTCGTCTTATAACTTATCTCCAAGTACTTAACAAAAAATAACATTTAGCACGAGTGCTGTTAGAAATTTAAAAAAATTGGATTGAGACAGTGCCGACTATTACTGACGCTTTAAATTATCAATGGCCAAAGGACGCTCAATGTGATTTATTTTCAGGTTAATGCAAAGTCTGTCCAGCATCAATAGATGGGATTGGCCAGTTTCTGACCCTGTGAAAATGTCTTCGAGGCCAGAGATCACAAACATCACAATGATAAGTGCAGATGAGCGTGGCCATTTGTCCATCGAGCTCGTTCTTCTAAAGAAACATCTGGTTCCGCCACCACAGCATCCAACTGCCTCTCGAAACGATTCCAGGGCTTTACCCTCCACTGGAAGATCATTCCAAGTATTAATCACATTACATGAAGCAGAGCTGAAATTGTGTTTTGTCAGTTTGTATCTATGACCCATTCTCCTACAGTTGTGGTTTAACATGAAATAGTGCTCCGGTGTAACCTTATATTTAATACCTTATATACTTCTATAAGCCACCAGCCCATGCCCAAAATCAGTCTTTTTTCAAGACCGAAGGGTCCACTGACACCTGGTCCTTCTCGCCACCAGTCCCATGGTGATCGCTTCTCTAAGGTTGACATTGATTCTCATCCTTAAGATATAAATTACTGGAATCTAAACAAATTTGGTGGGGGTGTGGGTGGTGAGAGTGGACCCAGAGCATTCTGTTATGACTACGCAGTAACTCCGGGAACCAAACAATAGGGAGAAAGAAATTTATGAAATCTAGGTATTGTACAAAAGGTGAGTGCTCGGCACCATTTACTAAAATGTATCAACTTGTAGTGGAAAAAGTCAGAGAACCAGGAAATATTACAGACCAGAGAGAAATGCATTGTGGGCTGATAAGTGGCAGGTAACATTCGCGCCACGGAAGTGCCAGGCAATGACTATCTCCAACAAGCGAGAGTCTAACCACCTCCCCTTGACATTCAAAGGCATTACCATCGCCGAATCCCCCACCATCAACATCCTGGGAGTCGCCATTGACAAGAAACTTAACTAGACCAGCCACATAATTACTGTGGCTACAATGCAGGTCAGAGGCTGGATATTCGGCGGCGAGTGTCTCACCTCCTGACTCCCCAAAGCCTTTCCACCATCTATAAGGCACAAGTCAGGAGTGTGATGGAATACTCTCCACTTGTCTGGATGAGTGTAGCTCCAACAACACTCAAGAAGCTTGACACCATCCAGGACAAAGCAGCCCGCTTGATTGGCACCTCATCCACCAGCTTAAATATTCACTCCCTCCACCACTGGTGCACCGTGGCTGCAGTCTGTACCATCTACAAGATGCACTGCAGCAACTTGCCAAGGCTTCTTCGACAGCACTTCCCAAAGCCTCGACCTCTACCACCTAGAAGAACATGGGAACACCATCACCTCCAAGTTCCCCTCCAAGTCACACACCATTCTGACTGGGAAATATATCGCCGCTCCTTCATCGTCGCTGGGACAAAATCCTGGAACTCCCTCCCTAACAGCACTGTGGGAGTACCTTCACCACACGGACTACAGCGGTTCAAGAAGGCAGCTCACCACCACCTTCTGAAGGGCAATTAGGGATGGGCAATAAATGCTGGCCTTGCCAGCGACGCCCACATCCCATGAAGGAATTTAAAAAATGATTCAGTAAATTGTCCACACTTAGGCGTCAGGAAGTAAGTCATGGTCAGCAACAGCCAGTCCGATGAAAGTTTTGAATGGTAAGTTTGGAGGTAATAGCAGAATTCGCGCTCAGTGGCAATGTAGTTGCTGAATTATTATTCTTATTGATAGAGCAGAGAGATGTTGCTAAAAATGGAAAATATTAATTGGTGAGAAGTTTAACAAGGTTACAGAGGCAGTGAAACCTAACCATCTGAGAACTGGGCTCCAGGGACACAGCAGAGAGAGGTAAAAATCTCAAGGTAGTAGTTAAACAGTAAAGACTTTCTCGGGCCAAATGAAGCTGGAAACAAAATTAACCCAAATAGACAGGACAACTAGAGCTTGATATAAATTCAGCTCCAGGCTGTAAACCAGTGAGAGATGGAAACAGAAGCTGTATAGCAGCGGAATCAAAGACCCACTGAAGATAATGTCAAAGCAGAGATCAACCATAAGCTAAAACTCTGAAAGAGGCAGCGGCTAAAATACAAATTAGGAATGATACAGGAGACAGGAGATAATCCTTCAGTAAATACATAAAGAATATTAGTAAACAAGACAAGATATAGTACAAAGTAAAATTGAAATGAAGGAGTAGACATGTCGGGCAAAACAAAAGCAAAATACTGCGGATGCCGGAAATCTGAAATAAAAACAGAAAATGCTGGAAATACTCAGCAGGTCAGGCAGCATCTGTAGAGAGAGAAACCGAGTTAATGACCCTTCGTCAGAACTGGAAAAAGTTGCAGATGGAACAGGTTTTTAAGCAAGTGTGTCGGGCAGAATGGCCTCCTTCTGGGGAGAAAATCTGATTGGAGGGATTCAAACGTGGAGTTCCGGGAAAGATGCGCACGGATTTGGGAGGCGACAGCATGTTCAAGGACTTTGAAGAGGAAATGGAGGTTAGCAATGGGGTGATAGTTTTCAAGAATAGACGGGCCAAGGGTGGGTTTATTTTGAGGAGAGTGTTGTTGACGGCAGATTTGAAGGGGAGAGGGACAATACCCGAGGCAAATAGTATGTTGGCCTTCATAGCGAGAGGGTTTGAATACAGGAGCAAGGATGTCTTGCTGCAGTTGTACAGGGCCTTGATGAAACCACACCTTGAGTATTGTGTGCAGTTTTGGTCACCTTATCTGAGGAAGGATGTTTTTGCCATGGAAGGAGTTCAGCGAAGATTCACCAGACTGATATCTGGAATGGCAGGAATGACGTATGAGGAGAGATTGGGTCGATTGGGCTTATACTCGCTGGAGTTAAGAAGAGTGAGAGGGGCTCTCATTGAAACTTATAAAATTCTAACAGGACTAGACAGACTAGATGCAGGAAGGATGTTCCCGATGGCAGGGGAGTCCTGAAACAGGAGTCACAGTCTAAAGATAAGGGGTAAGCCATTTAGGACAGAGATGAGGAGGAATTTCTTCACCCAGAGAGTGGTGAACCTGTGGAATTCTTTACCACAGAAGGCAGTTGAGGCCAATTCATTAAATATATTCAAGAAGGAGTTAGATATATTTGTTAAGGCTAAAGGGATCAAGGGATATAGGGAGAAAGCAGGGACAGGGTACTGAATTTGGATGATCAGCCATGATCTTATTAAATGGCGGAGCAGGCTCGAGGGGCCGAATGGCCTACTCCTGCTCCTATCTTCTATGTTTCTATGAGAGGGAGCCACTAACAATATCAGCTAACATGGGGCCCAGGAAGGGAAGTTGGGTGGTCAGCAGTTTGTTGGGAATAGGGTTGAGGGAGCAGGAGGTGGGTCTCATGGACAAGATGAGCTTGGAGAGGGCATGAGGGGAGATAGGAAAGAAACGAGAGAAAGATGCGAGTTCAGGCCTAGGGTAGGGAGTTAAAAGTAGGAGTTAAAAGTAATAAAATAGTAAAAATATAAAATTGTTTGTCTACCAAAGCTGATTGAATAACAGTGTAGGGAAAGAACACGGACATATCTCCGGTGGTGTTAAGGTTGGGAACAAAGACAACTTAAAATCTATCAAAAAACAAATCACAGATATAAATCTTTTGCTGTTGGACAATCAGTCAAAATTAGCCATCACCTTGCAAGCTGCAATGCCACATAATACTTGCAATTTTTAAAATACATTGATTTAGTTTTATTGAATTTTTCAAGGAAATCTCAGACTGCACGGATAAAAGGAATATGTTGAATGTTGTTTACATGAACTTGCGGTAGGTGTTTGATAAGGTGACACATAAGAGGCTAAAATCTGCGCTGGCGTTGGTCCCACTGCTAAATTTGTGGAGTCCCGGGCCCCCTCCGATTGCTTCCCCCTCTCCTGATTGCCTCCCCCTCCTTCCGATTGCCTCTGTCCCTCTCCGAACCTACCTGCGGGCTGCTGCCGGCATCACAGTGGCCCAAAATTGGCCTCCGGACAATCGACTCGCCGGTCTAATTTAAATGACGCCCGTGGCCCAATGTTGATCGTGCCTCGGGCCAAGCTGTTGCTATGCAATTTCCACCCTGAGGTTTCATTGAATTTAAAAGCAAAAAAATGATGTTTAATTTTTCCAGGACATTGTTTAGGTCACTGCTGGCGTATTATGATCAGTTCCACATACCCCAGTATAGGAACGATATCAGAGCAATGGAAAAAGTACAATGAGGTTCAGTACAATTAGGAAGAAGTTAACGTAATAAGGGCTCGAAACTTTGGAGCTTTTTCACTGCAACAGGGAAGGTTAAAGAGGGATCTAATTGAGGTTTTCAAAATCATGAAAGGTTTTGAGGGGTTTAAACTGGTTGTTGAATCTGTAAGGAGGGTTGTAAATTTACAGTTATCACCGGAAGAACAAAAGGGGAAGCCAAACAATTTTTTTTCCACATAGGGGGTTATTAGATCGTAAGGTGCTTTACCACAAGCAAGGCACAGCTTATAACATCTTTTAAAAGGGAATTAGATAAGCATTTAGAAACATAGAAACATAGAAGATAGGAGCAGGAGTAGGCCATTCGGCCCCTCGAGCCTGCTCCGCCATTCAATGAGATCATGGCTGATCATCCAAACTCAGTACCCTGTCACTGCCTTCTCCCCATATCCCTTTATCCCTTTAGCCTTAACAAATATATCTAACTCCTTCTTGAATATATTTAATGAATTGGCCTCAACTGCCTTCAGGGTAGAGAATTTCACAGGTTCACCACTCTCTGGGTGAAGAAATTCCTCCTCATCTCTGTCCTAAATGGCTTACCCCTTATCTTTAGACTGTGACCCCTGGTTCTGGACTCCCCCGCCTTCGGGAGCATCCTTCCTGCATCTAGTCTGTCTAGTCCTGTTAGAATTTTATAAGTTTCAATGAGATCCCCTCTCATTCTTCTAAACTCCAGCGAGTATAAGCCCAATCGACCCAATCTCTCCTCATACGTCATTCCTGCCATCCCAGGTATCAGTCTGGTGAATCTTTGCTGCACTCCCTCCATGGCAAGAACATCCTTCCTCAGATAAGGCGACCAAAACTGCAAACAATACTCAAGGTGTGGAATTTGCTGCCCCAGAAAGCTGTGGAAGCTACATCATTAAATAAATTTAAAACAGAAATAGATATTTTCCTAGAAGTAAAGGGAATTAAGGGTTACGGGGAGCGGGCAGGAAATTGGACATGAGTCTAGGTTTGGAATGGTCATGGCCCTGTGGGTAGTGGAGCGGGCCCAGGGGCCGTGTAGCCTGGTTCTGCTCCTACTTCTTGTGTTCTAATTCTGTGTTAGATTTCAGGAGATGGTTTTATTCCTGTTCCTGGCTGGGGTGGAGATCGCCTTTACAGAAGGTAAGTACTGTAGAAAATATAGGGACAGAGTGATCTCCTGGAAGAGTTTCGATCGCCTAGATGGGTCGGAGAGGAATTTCGCAGATTTTTTCTCCCAAATTGGCCATTGGGTTTTTTATCTGGTTTTTCGCCTCTCCCGGGAGATCACATGGGTTCGGGTGGGATGGAGAGTGATAGAAGATTTGAGGTTAGGATCAGATCAGCCATGATCTTATTGAATGGTGGAGCAGGCTCGAGGGGCTGATTGGCCTACTCCTGCTCCTATTTCTTATGTTCTTATGTTCTCACCAATGCCCTGTACAACTGCAGCAAGACATCCTTGTTCCTGTACTCGAATTCTCAAAATGTACTCAATTTGAAAATGAACAATGTAAAATAGATGTGGGAGAAAGGGCAGGGAAATGAGATTCGAGTAGCTTGCTCCAGTTAAAGAATGGCCTCCTCCTGTGATGTAGCTTCTATGACTGTATGATCTGAAAAGCCCGAACCATCCTTTAAATTTTGTGTCAAAAAGCACCTTGTAACTTTTTTGTTGCTGTGCAATGTTGAATTAATCTATCAGCTGGTCAGAATTTTATTGTGATATTGCCTTGTTGAGCTGTGATGACAATCATCTAGGCAGGGCTACAGCTGTTAAACAATAAAGCACTTAAACCTCCAGCTCCTTTATACCTCAGCACCGGCATCCCTAAGCAGTGAAGCAATGTCCGGGGTGCATCATTAGGAGGAGACCGTACTGATGGGTTGACAGGGAAATGCTAGTCTCAGCCATTATTGAAAACCAATCTGTCAGTCTACACTACATTCGAAGTGCCAGAGGTTTCATATTCCTTATCTTCCACAGTTTTATACTTTATATTTAGTTTTGTTAAAGAAAAAAATGACATCCCAATGAAACCCAGGCAGCATATCGCTGCAGTGCAGTAAGCCTTCATGAATTAGTCGGAAGCATCAGTGTTAATATGGTACCTTTTATTGCTATGCTTTCCTCCACCAGCCCTGTCCAAACCACTATGTGTCGCACCAAGCCAATCTCCTCACAATGCCCCACCCCCTGGCCAGGCTTCTCCCTGAACCCACAAATCTCTCTAGTTCCCCTCCCATCATCCCCCATGCCTTCTGCGAGCTGATCTCACCCATGAGATCCACCTCCTGCTCCCTTGACCCATTCCCACTAAACTGCTGACCACTCGACTTCTTTCCCTGACCCCCATTGCGAACTAACACAAGAAAATGGCTCCCTCACCTCTGGTACTGTCCTCCTCCCTTTAAAAATCTGTGAGGGTGCCGGTCAGTTCCTTCAGTAACCCCTAGATGGCACCTTCACTGGTTGGTTTCCCTTTGTTAATTGTTACTTGTTTCTTCTCTTTTGGTAGGGCCAAATAAATTAAACAAATAAACTGTAACTAAACCTCTAAAAAATCTTTAAATAAACCTTAGCAAATCAAATAAAAATTTGGTTGTCCAATCCAATTATGCACTCCAGTCCCCGTGGCGCCCACCGGTCACGGAAGTGCTCGAGCGCGCTGGCGGACACTGCGTGCTCCATCTCCAGGGCCACCCGGGCGCAAACATGGCCGCGGAAGAGAGGGAGGCAATCTGGCTGGACGACCCCCTCGACCGCCCGCTGCCTGGACCAATTGATGGCTTTTTTTGCCAGGCCCAGGAGCAGACCCACGAGGAGGTCCTCCAACCTGCCCGCTCCCCTCCGCACCGGGTGACCGTAGATCAAGAGCGTGGGACTGAAGTGCAACCAAAAATCGAGGAGCAGCCCCTTCAAATAGTGGAAGAGGGGCTGCAACCTCTCACATTCCACATATACGTGAAAAACGGACTCCTCCAGACCGCAGAACAAACAGGCGGTCTGGGAGTCCGTGAACCTACTTAAAAATATATTGCACGGGACTGCCCTGTGCAACACCCTCCAGGCCAAGTCCCCAATAGAACAAGGGAGGACTCCCGCATAGAGAGCCCTCCATTGGTGACCTCCGCCTCCGCCGGAAGGCAAGACGGCACGCCACGGCGTGTCCGGACGGCAGGCGAAGATGACAAAGTGGAAAGTGTGCAGGAGCAGCCCGTACAGGAAACCCCTCCGTGCGGAAGGAAAGGGCACGGAGGGTATCTCCTCGAGACGGCTCAAGTTGTGAGGCGCCGGTTCCCGAGGGGGGGTTCGGGGCTGGGCGCCGATAAGGAATTCCGTCCGAACGGGGGAAAGCTCGGACGGGATCGCCCCATGCGCCTGAGCTGCCTCGATGCACCTAGTGGCGCCAGGGTGCAGTTTTGCTTTTACCGACTCGATGGCATTGACCGCGAGCCGGACGTTGGTCCAAGACATGCGCCACGCCAACTCCTCCGGCGCCATCCAGCCCGCTCCTCCACCATCGAGCAGGTCCCCGACTCTAGTCACCTTGCCAGGCACAGCCCTGCGTTCCGCCAGCCACCCGAACCCGCGGACGTGGAGGTGCGGATTCCTGAACAGCGGCTCCCGAAGGACAGCCGCCATTCCTGACGGGGGAGAGCTCCGCCTGGAAGCGACGTAGTTCCAAACCCATAGCAGTTCCTGGTAGAAGACAGGCAGCTCCCGCAGGCTGGCACGCGTGCCGCCCACTTTCACAAACAGGAGCTGCATGTCATAATTGAGGCCGTGCAGCTGGCGGAAAAAATACGTTGCCAGCGCACACCATCTCGGAGGATTCTCGACGTACAGGTATCTCTGCAGCGTCTGAAGACGGAAAGTCGCAGCCTGGGTGCGAAGGCACATCAGCGCCTGACCGCCCTCCCTAAGCGGGAGACTCAGAACCGCGGCAGAGACCCAGTGCATCCTTTTGTCCCAGAAGAAGTCGACGAGCTTCTCCTGTATCTTGGCGACAAACGCAGGGGGAGGGATCAGAGTGACCAACCAGTACCACAACATGGCGGCCACCAGTTGGTTTATGACCAAAGCTCGACCCCTGTAGGACAACACTCGGAGCAGTCCTGTCCAGCGCCCTAAGTGAGCGGTGACTTTGGCCTCCAACTCGTGCCAGTTCGCCGGCCAGGCGTCCTCGGCAGGGCTGAGGTAGACTCCCAAGTAGAGGAGGTGCGTGGTGCTCCAGGCGAAGGGCCTGAACTCCTCCGGCAGGGAGTCCACCCGCCACTGACCCACCAGGAGTCCGGAACATTTCTCCCAGTTGATCTTGGCGGAGGATGCGTCCGAGTAAATCTGCTGGCATTCCCGCATCCTCCGCAAGTCAGCGGGATCTGTGACCGTGAGGAGCACGTCATCGGCGTAAGCCGAGAGGACAACCTCCACGCCCGGCCCTTGCAGAGCCAGTCCCGCCAACCTCTTCTGCAAGAGGTGCAGGAAAGGCTCTACGCAAATGGCGTATAACTGACCGGACATGGGGCATCCCTGACGCAACCCCCTCCCGAAGCGAAGGGGCGCCGTCAAGAACCCGTTAACTTTAATCAGACACTCTGCGGCAGCGTACAGAAGTTGGATCCGGGCGACAAAATGCGTCCCGAACCCGAATGCGCGCAGAGTCCTGAAAAGATACTCGTGATCCACCCTGTTGAACGCCTTCTCCTGATCCAGGGAAAGGAAGGCGACCGACAGACCAGCCCTCTGGGAATGGTGGACCAGGTCCCGGACCAGATGGATGTTATCGTGGATAGTCCGGCCCGGGACCATGTAGGACTGGTCGGGGTGGATCATGTTGGCCAGCACGGCGCCAAGGCGAGCAGACATGGCCCTGGCAAAAATTTTGTAGTCCGTGCTGAGGAGGGAGACCGGGCGCCAGTTCTTAAGGAGGCGGAGATCGCCCTTCTTAGGCAGCAGGACAATAACCGCCCTGCGCCAAGAGAGGGGCATCTCCCCGGTCGCCAAACTTTCCCCCAGGACCCGCGCGTAGTCGCCCCCCAAGACGTCCCAGAACGCCCTGTGGAACTCCACGGTCAGCCCGTCCAGCCCCGGGGACTTTCCCCTGGAGAGCTGGCGGAGGGCGCCGGTCAGCTCCTCCAGACTTAGAGGAGCATCCAATTTTTCGGCACCCTCCAGGCCGACCCTCGGGAGGTCCTCCCACAAAACTCTGCGCGCATCCTCGCTGGACAGATCCGGAGAGAACAGAGCCCCGTAATAGGCGCGGGTCTCCGCGCTGATTCCCTCCGGATCCGAGACCGGAGATCCGTCGTCGGCCAGCAGCCCCAAGAGCTGCTTACGGACCCCCCCGTCTTTTTTCCAGCATGTAGAAGAAGGGGGAGCCGCGGTCCAGGTCCCGCAGGAACTGGATCCGCGACCTCACGTACGCGCCTCGGGACCCGACTAGCTGCAGGTCCTTCAGCGCGCCCTTCTTCTCTTCGTACACCTTCCGCAGGGCCGGGTCCTCGACGACTCAACCGAGACGGGACTCCAGGTCGAGCACCTCCTTCTCCAACCGCCCGACCCGGGCCTCCCGCCTCTTGGTCGACCCCTTCGCGTACTCCTGACAGAAGAGACGGACGTGAGCCTTGCCCACGTCCCACCATAGCCTCAAGGAGGGGAAGCCAACCTGCTTCCTTCTCCAGTCGGCCCAGAACCGACTAAACGAATCCCGGAACCGTGCGTCCTCCAGCAGCAGGTTGTTAAAATGCCAGTACGCGGACCCCACCCCGCGCACAGCGGAATGAGCTCCGCCCACACCAGGTGGTGGTCCGTGCATGGCACCGGCCGCATGGAAGCTGCCAGAACGCAGGAGATGTACGCCCGGGAAATGTAGAGGCGGTCGATTCTGGACCCTCCTCCTCCAGACCTCACGCAAGTGAAGGCGCTGGAGTCGGGATGGAGATTTCGCCAGATGTCCACCAAGTCGAAGGACCCGACCAGGTCCCTCAACTTCTCCATCGCCGCCAGGCATCGCGGGGGACCGTTACGGTCCCTTGCCTCGAGGGTGTAGTTAAAATCCCCCCCGAGGATGACGCACTCGCCCGCGTCGATGGAGCCCAAAAGAGCGGACACTTCCTCAAAGAAGCGCACTTGCTGCGCACCGCCCTGGGGGGCGTACACGTTCACAAGATGGAGCGGCATGCCCCCCAGGCGAACAGTGACCTGGAGCAAGCGGCCCGGCACGTGCTCCTTGACCCCCCAAGATCTCCGGCTGAAAATGCGGGGCCAGCAAGATAGCCACCCCGCTGGAAATGCTGGAGAGGTGACTCATGCTGACCCCTCCTTGCCACTCCAGGAGCCACGTGGCCTCGTCTCCCGGAACGGTGTGGGTTTCTTGCAGGAAGCACACCGCATACTTCCCGTCCCGAAGGACCGAAAAGTTATTAAATCTGCGGCGAGCCTCCCTGCTGCCGTTGATGTTGAGGCTGGCTATGGTTATCTTCATCTCAGAAGCATAGTGCAACCTCTACCTACAACTAACAGGAGGCGGGAGCGCAGCCGCTAGTCGACCGCCACTCCCTCAGCAGCCCAGTGAGGAACGACCTGAGCTGACGCAGCTCGAGCGGGCTCACGTCCGCGTCCGCGCCCATGGCCTTGACGGCGGCGCGGACCGACCCGATGAGCAGCGCCAGCTCTGACCACCTGGCGAGGGCCAGCTGGGTCTTGTTCTGACGACCGTGGCGCACGGCCACAAAATCCCGGAGTTCCCCGACGGGAATGAGGGGAGACCCGGCGAGGGGCACGAGGTCATCCATCGCCTCATCGGCGATGGAATCCAACTCGTCCTCTGCGCCCATCACCGAGTCCCCGTCCTCCTCCGGGGGGTCGTCCCCGGCAGCCGACCTGTCCGTCGCGCAGTGCGCAGCGAACGGCTCGGCCGCAACAGCTGGCCCCGCCTCCGCCCAGATCCCACCCCCAGCATCGGTGGCAGAGGAATGCTCCCTGGGCTCCTCTGGGGGCGCCGGGCCAGAAGACGGCGGCGGTTCGGAGCCCCCCTCCGCCTCAGACGCCGGAACGACCGGAGAATCCGGAGATAATACAAAACCGAACTCCTCCAAGTCGTCCGGCGCAGGAGAGACAGTCAGAGGGCCTTCCTCTTCCATGCCACCGGCCTCCGACCCAGCAGATGGGGTGACCTCGGCAAAAACCTCGACCAGGTCGAGCAGCCGCTGGGAAATGTCCGGGTCGCTTTGGGCGAGCTCACTTTCATCGAACTCGCCCGACCCAGACCCCAGGCCGCCCGACCCGTCGAGGGGTAAAGGCACCGAAAGATAATCTATTTCTGCCGTGGGTTGTTCCGCGACCCCCCCCACGGGCAGGGTCTCGTCCCCATCCCCGGGAGGCGCGTGCTGGACAGACACATCTGCCTCAGCCTCCCGAGGGACAGGTGAACCCTGCCGAACGCCGGAGATGGTGACAGCGGGGGGGGGGGGCGCAGTACCCGCGGCGGGCATCGACTCCCCCTGTTCGGAGGGACCTTCCTCCTCCCGGTCCTCCTCCTCTTCCAGGGGATCGCGCCTTCTTTTTAGCGCGGAGGGAGCGAGGGAGACCTCCATGCCTGCAGGGGCCTCCTCCTCAGCTACCTCCGACGGGGCAGGTTTGTCGGATCCCTCGGGCCCGAGCCCGGCCGCAGGTAATAACGTTTCCGCCTCGGCGGTCACGACCACAGGCTCGGGCACGAGGTCCCTCCCACCCTCGTCTGCCCCGACCAACTCCGCGATGAGCGCGGGTGTCAGGGGCTCCAGATCCAGGGGCTTGCCCTCCGTGTGGGGACCCACCCTGAGGTGTTTGACTTCCCCCGCGCCTTCTTTCCGCCCGGACGCACTCCCTCCCCCCCGCCGGAGGCCTTGATGGCATCGGCCTCCGACGACGACCGCGTATCAGTTGTTTGGGGGGCGCGGCCAGACCCGGGGAGAGGAGCGGTGGCGGCGCCAGCCTCGGCCACGCCAGACGATCTGGCGGCCTTGGAGGCGGGGCAGTTCTTTCTAATGTGCCCCACCTCCTTGCAGGCGTGGCACCGCACACCGTCCGACGTCCAAAAGCGGTCCCCTCATGGAGGACGACAAATGCCCCGTCGATGTCCTCCTCCCGCGCCAGCTGAATGTAGACCTGGCGCCGGAAGGAGAAGACGTGTCGAAGGCTGGCTTCCCGGCAGCCGAGCGGGATAGGTGCAATCCCCGACCTCACCTCCCCAAGTTGGAGCAAGTGGGGGAGGAGGAGCTCACCAGGAATGTAGGGCAGGACGTTGGAGATCACGATCCTCCGCGCGGTGGCCTCGAGAGGATCCACCGGCAGGAAGGTCCCGCCCACGGTGAGCCCCTTGGCGATGGCCAGGGACACCGCCCGCTCCGACCCCAGGAAGAACACAGCCTTCCCGTACATTTTTGAGGCGGCGAGGATGGCTGAAGGGCCGACAAACCCAGCCATGGCCTTTACACATGCCTCAATTGTCATGTTGGGGTGGGTGTAGCTCTTCACCCCAAGCTTTTCGGTAATGAGTCTAAAAGGTGACGGGGCAGCAGAAGAAGCAGGAGCGGGTGTGGCTGTGGCTGCCACTCTCACATAGGTCCTGGCTGACCCCACCACCGGCGAACATGTAGCCGCCATTATGGGGTGGTTCTTTTTTTTTTAAAAGAAAAAGCTACACTCACCCCAAGTCACAGGCCTGAAGGTGTTAAAAGGCCTCCGGAAAATTAAATTCTTCCCTTGAGCAGAGGGAGCTGTTAAACTAAAGGCCCGCCTCTCCCCTTGTTGGAAGTAATTGGGAGAGGGGCCTTCTCCCCTCTGCTCAAGTGGCAATTAGTAAAGAGTTTTGAAAAAAGAGGTGCCTCCTGAGAGACAGAGAAAGAGACAAAGAGAGGGAGAGGGGGTGGTGGGAAGGAGAGAGGCTGCAAAGGCAGGGGCACCACTCAGGATGGTAGGTGGGTGGGTGGGTGTCGGCAGGGGGTGCACTCCCCGATGGAAAAATAAATAAAGTCTCTGCGGGTGGTCTTCAGGCAGGGGGAGAAGATGTCTTCGCCTGGGAAGCTGGAGAAAAGCCCAGGCTCAGCCCCACACCAGGTCGTCGCGATGTACTGAAAAGGCTTCACCTGGGCAGCTCCAGCTAACCCAGGCCAGGCACCTTGGTCTTCCGGCCCGGTCTTCTTTCCTCCCCCCACCCACAATACAAAGTCTTTGGGGAATGCACCGAATGCCACCCCCCTGCAGAAGTTCAAATAGAAAAGAAGTTGCTCCTACCCTCCTTCCAAGCAGTTGATGTTGAGTGCCGCTCCTCTCCCCTCTCTCCCTCTCCTGGAATGGAGGCCAAATTGGGGAGGCAGTGATGGAAAAGCCTCTCCTGTTGTAGATGCTGGCCTCCTTTTTCCCTCTCCTCTTCTCTCCCCAGGCACCTCGGTAGATGATGTTGCTGCCGGTTGATGGTAGTGGTGGCCTGGGGTCTCTCCTTCCCCTCCACTCCCTGGTCAAGGCGACCACCACTTTCCACTCTGCTGCAGCACGACCAGCTCCACAGAGAGCAAGGTCTGTAATGAGTGTGAGGGTGCCGGTCAGTTCCTTCAGGAACCCCTAGATGGCACCTTCACTGGTTGGTTCCCTTTGTTAATTGTTACTTGTTTCTTCTCTTTTGGTAGGGCCAAAACTAAATTGAACAAATAAACTGTAAATAAACCTCTAAAAAATCTTTAAATAAACCTTAGCAAGTCAAACTAAAATTTGGTTGTCCAGTCCAATTATGCACTCCAGTCCCCAAGGCGCACACCGGTCACGGAAGTGCTCGAGCGCGCCGGCGGACACCGCGTGCTCCATCTCCAGGGCCACCCAGGCGCGAACATGGCCGCGGAAGAGAGGGAGGCAACCTGGCTGGACGACTCCCTCGACCGCCCGCTGCCTGGACCAATTGATGGCTTTTTTTGCCAGGCCCAGGAGCAGACCCACGAGGAGGTCCTCCAACCTGCCCGCTCCCCTCCGCACCGGGTGACCGTAGATCAAGAGCGTGGGACTGAAGTGCAACCAAAAATCGAGGAGCAGCCCCTTCAAATAATGGAAGAGGGGCTGCAACCTCTCAGATTCCACATATACGTGAAAAACGGACTCCTCCAGACCGCAGAACAAACAGGCGGTCTGGGAGTCCGTGATCCTACTTAAAATTATATTGCATGGGACTGCCCTGTGCAATACCCTCCAGGCCAAGTCCCCAATAGAACAAGGGAGGACTCCCGCATAGAGAGCCCTCCATTGGGGACCTCCGCCTCCGCCGGAAGGCAAGATGGCATGCCACGGCGTGTCCGGACGGCAGGCGAAGATGACAAAGTGGAAAGTGTGCAGGAGCAGCCCGTACAGGAAACCCCTCCATGCGGAATGAAAGGGCACGGAGGGTATCTCCTCGAGACGGCTCAAGTTGTGAGGCGCCGGTTCCCGAGGGGGGTTCGGGGCTGGGCGCCGATAAGGAATTCCGTCTGAACGGGGGAAAGCTCGGACGGGATCGCCCACGCGCTTGAGCCGCCTCGATGCACCTAGTGGCGCCGGGGCGCAGTTTCGCTTTTACCGACTCGATGGCATTGACCGCGAGACAGACGTTGGCCCAAGACATGCACCACGCCAACTCCTCCGGCGCCATCCAGCCCGCTCCTCCGCCATCGAGCAGGTCCCCGACTCTAGTCACCTTGCCAGGCACAGCCCTGCGTTCCGCCAGCCACCCGAACCCGCGGACGTGGAGGTGTGGATTCCTGAACAGCGGCTCCCGAAGGACAGCCGCCATTCCTGACGGGGGAGGGCTCCGCCTGGAAGCGACGTAGTTCCAAACCCATAGCAGTTCCTGTTAGAAGACAGGCAGCTCCCGCAGGCTGGCACGCGTGCCGCCCACTTTCACAAACAGGAGCTGCATGTCGTAATTGAGGCCGTGCAGCTGGCGGAAAAAATACGTCGTCAGCGCACACCATCTCGGAGGATTCTCGACGTACAGGTATCTCTGCAGCATCTGAAGATGGAAAGTCGCAGCCTGGGTGCGAAGGCACACCAGAGCCTGACCGCCCTCCCTAAGCGGGAGACTCAGAACCGCGGCAGAGACCCAGTGCATCCTTTTCTTCCAGAAGAAGTCGACGAGCTTCTTCTGTATCTTGGCGACAAACGCAGGGGGAGGGATCAGAGTGACCAACCAGTACCACAACATGGCGGCCACCAGTTGGTTTATGTGCAACGCTCGACCCCTGTAGGACAACACTCGGAGCAGTCCTGTCCAGCGCCCTAAGCGAGCGGTGACTTTGGCCTCCAACTCGTGCCAGTTCGCCGGCCAGGCGTCCTCGGCAGGGCTGAGGTAGACTCCCAAGTAGAGGAGGTGCGTGGTGCTCCAGGCGAAGGGCCTGAACTCCTCCGGCAGGGAGTCCACCCGCCACTGACCCACCAGGAGTCCGGAACATTTCTCCCAGTTGATCTTGGCGGAGGATGCATCCGAGTAAATCTGCTGGCATTCCCGCATCCTCCGCAAGTCAGCGGGATCCGTGACCGTGAGGAGCACGTCATCGACGTAAGCCGAGAGGACAACCTCCACGCCCGGCCCTTGCAGAGCCAGTCCCGCCAACCTCTTCCGCAAGAGGCGCAGGAAAGGCTCCACGCAAATGGCATATAACTGACCGGACATGGGGCATCCCTGACGCACCCCCCTCCCGAAGCGAAGGGGCGCCGTCAAGGACCCGTTAACTTTAATCAGACACTCCGCGGCAGCGTACAGAAGTCGGATCCGGGCGACAAAATGCGTCCCGAACCCGAATGCGCGCAGAGTCCCGAAAAGATACTCGTGATCCACCCTGTCGAACGCCTTCTCCTGATCCAGGGAAAGGAAGGCGACCGACAGACCAGCCCTCTGGGAATGGTGGACCAGGTCCCGGACCAGGTGGATGTTATCATGAATGGTCCGGCCCGGGACCGTGTAGGACTGGTCGGGATGGATCATGTGGGCCAGCACGGTGCCAAGGCGAACAGACATGGCCCTGGCAAAGATTTTGTAATCCGTGCTGAGGAGGGAGACCGGGCGCCAGTTCTTAAGGAGGCGGAGATCACCCCTCTTAGGCAGCAGGACGATCACCGCCCTGCACCACGAGAGGGGCATCTCCCCGGTCGCCAAACATTCCCCCAGGAACCGCACGTAGTCGCCCCCCAGGACGCCCCAGAACGCCCTGTGGAACTCCACGGTCAGCCCATCCAGCCCCGGGGACTTCCCCCTAGAGAGCTGGCGGAGGGCGCCGGACAGCTCCTCCAAACTCAGAGGAGCGTCCAATTTTTCGGCGCCCTCCAGGCCAACCTTCGGCAGGTCCTCCCACAAAACTCTGCGCGCGTCCTCGCTGGACGGATCCAGAGAGAACAGAGCCCCGTAATAGGCGCGGGTCTCCGCGCGGATTCCCTCCGGATCCGAGACCAGAGATCCGTCGTCGGCCAGCAGCTCCAAAAGCTGCTTACGGACCCCCCGTCTTTTTTCCAGCGAGTAGAAGGGGGAGCCGCGGTCCAGGTCCCGCAGGAACTGGATCCGCGACCTCACGTACGCGCCTCGGGACCCGACGAGCTGCAGGTCCTTCAGCGCGCCCTTCTTCTCTTCGTACACCAGCCGCAGGGCCGGGTCCTCGGCGAGTTGACCGAGACGGGACTCCAGGTCGAGCACCTCCTTCTCCAACTGCCCGACCTGGGCCTCCCGCCTCTTGGTCGACCCCTTCGCGTACTCCTGACAGAAGAGACGGATGTGAGCCTTGCCCACATCCCACCATAGCCTCAAGGAGGGGAAGCCCCCCTGCTTCCTTCTCCAGCCGGCCCAGAACCGACCGAACGAATCCCGGAACCGCACGTCCTCCAGCAGCAGGTTGTTAAAGTTCCAGTACGCGGACTCCCCCCCCGGCGTGCAGCGGCACGAGCTCCGCCCACACCAGGTGGTGGTCCGTGCATGGCACCGGCCGCATGGAAGCCGTCGGAACGCAGGAGACGTATGCCCGGGAAATGTAGAGGCGGTCGATTCTGGACCCTCCTCCTCCAGACCTCACGCAAGTGAAGGCGCTGGAGTCGGGATGGAGATTTCGCCAGACGTCCACCAAGTCGAAGGACCCGACCAGGTCCCTCAACTTCTCCATCGCCGCCAGGCATCGCGGGGGACCGTTACGGTCCCTCACCTCGAGGGTGCAGTTAAAATCCCCCCCCGAGGATGACGCACTCGCCCGCGTCGATGGAGCCCAAAAGAGCGGACACTTCCTCAAAGAAGCGCACTTGCTGCGCACCGCCCTGAGGGGCGTACACGTTCACTAGATGGAGCGGCACGCCCCCCAGGCGAACAGTGACCTGGAGCAAGCGGCCCGGCACGTGCTCCTTGACCCCCAAGATCACCGGCTGAAAATGCGGGGCCAGCAAGATAGCCACCCCGCTGGAAATGCTGGAGAGGTGACTCATGCTGACTCCTCCTTGCCACTCCAGGAGCCACGTGGCCTCGTCTCCTGGAATGGTGTGGGTTTCTTGCAGGAAGCACACCGCATACTTCCCGTCCCGAAGGATCGAAAGGTTATTAAATCTGCGGCAAGCCTCCCTGCTGCCGTTGATGTTGAGGCTGGCTATGGTTATCTTCATCTCAGAAGCATAGTGCAACCTCTACCTACAACTAACGGGGGGAGGGAGCGCAGCCGCTAGTCGACCGCCACTCCCTCAGCAGCCCAATGAGGAACGACCTGAGCTGACGCAGCTCGAGCGGGCTCACGTCCGCGTCCGCGCCCATGGCCTTAACGGCGGCGTGGACCGACCCGATGAGCAGCGCCAGCTCCGACCACCTGGCGAGGGCCAGCTGGGTCTTGTTCTGACGACCGTGGCGCACGGCCACAAAACCCCAGAGTTCCCCGACGGGAATGAGGGGAGACCCGGTGAGGGGCACGAGGTCATCCATCGCCTCGTCGGCGATGGAATCCAACTCGTCCTCTGCGCCCATCACCGAGTCCCCGTCCTCCTCCGGGGGGTCGGCACCGGCGGCCGACCCGTCCGTCGCGCAGTGTGCAGCGAACGGCTCGGCCGCAACAGCTGGCCCCGCCTCCGCCCGGATCCCACCCCCAGGATCGGTGGCAGAGGAATCCTCCCTGGGCTCCTCTGGAGGCGCCGGGCCAGAAGACGGCGGCGGTTCGGAGCCCCCCTCCGCCTCAGACGCCGGAACGTCCGGAGAATCCGGAGATAATACAAAACCGAACTCCTCCAAGTCGTCCGGCGCCGGAGACACAGTCAGAGGGCCTTCCTCTTCCGCGCCACCGGCCTCCGACCCAGCAGATGGGGTGACCTCGGCTAAAACCTCGACCAGGTCGAGCAGCCCCTGGGAAATGTCCGGGTCGCTTTGGGCGAGCTCACTTTCATCGAACTCGCCCGACCCAGACCCCAGGCCGCCCGACCCGTCGAGGGGTAACGGCACCGAAAGATAATCTATTTCTGCCGTGGGTTGTTCCGCGACCCCCCCCACGGGCAGGGTCTCGTCCCCATCCCCGGGAGGCGCGTGCTGGACAGACACATCTGCCTCAGCCTCCCGAGGGACAGGCGACCCCTGCCGAACGCCGGAGATGGTGACAGCGGAGGGGGGGCGCAGTACCCGCGGCAGGCAACGCCTCCCCCTGTTCGGAGGGACCTTCCTCCTCCCGGTCCTCCTCCTCTTCCAGGGGGTCGTGCCTTCTTTTTAGCGTGGAGGGAGCGAGGGAGACCTCCATGCCTGCAGGGGCCTCCTCCTCTGCTCCCTCCGATGGGGCAGGTTCGTCGGGTCCCTCGGGCCCGAGCTCGGCCGCAGGTAATAACGTTTCCGCCTCGGCGGTCGCGACCACAGGCTCGGGCACGAGGTCCCTCCCACCCTCGTCTGCCCCGACCAACTCCGCGATGAGCACGGGTGTCAGGGGCTCCAGATCCAGGGGCTCGCCCTCCGTTGGGGGTCCCACCCTGAGGTGTTTGACTTTCCCCCGCGCCTTCTTTCCGCCCGGACGCACTCCCTCCCCCCCACCGGAGGCCTTGATGGCATCGGCCTCCGACGACGACCGCGCATCAGTTGTTTGGGGGGCACGGCCAGACCCGGGGAGAGGAGCGGTGGCGGCGCCAGCCTCGGCCACGCCAGACGATCTGGCGGCCTTGGAGGCGGGGCAGTTCTTTCTAATGTGCCCCACCTCCTTGCAGGCGTGGCACCGCACACCGTCCGACGTCCAAAAGGCGCGGTAAGCGGTCCCCTCATGGAGGACGACAAATGCCCCGTCGGTGTCCTCCTCCCGCGCCAGCTGAATGTAGACCTGGCGCCGGAAGGAGAAGACGTGTCGAAGGTTGGCTTCCCGGCAGCCGAGCGGGATAGGTGCAATCCCCGACCTCACCTCCCCAAGTTGGTGCAAGTGGGGGAGGAGGAGCTCACCAGGAATGTAGGGCGGGACGTTGGAGATCACGATCCTCCACGCGGTGGCCTCGAGAGGATCCACCGGCAGGAAGGTCCTGCCCACGGTGAGCCCCTTGGCGATGGCCAGGGACACCGCCCGCTCCGACCCCAGGAAGAACACAGCCTCCCCGTACATTTTTGAAGCGGCGAGGATGGCTGAAGGGCCGACAACCCCAGCCATGGCCTTTACACACGCCTCAATTGTCATGTTGGGGTGGGTGTAGCTCTTCACCCCAAGCTTTTTGGTAATGAGTTTAAAAGGTGACGGGGCAGCAGAAGAAGCGGGAGCGGCTGTGGCTGTGGCTGCCACTCTCGCATAGGTCCTGGCTGACCCCGCCACCGGCGAAGATGTAGCCGTCATTATGGGGTGGTTCTTTTTTTTTTAAAAGAAAAAGCTACACTCACCCCAAGTCACAGGCCTGAAGGCGTTAAAAGGCCTCCGGAAAATTAAAGTCTTCCCTTGAGCAGAGGAAGCTGTTAAACTAAAGGCCCGCCTCTCCCCTTGTTGATTGGAATTGGGAGAGGGGCCTTCTCCCCTCTGCTCAAGGGGCAATTAGAGATAAGTTTTGAAAAAGAGGTGCCTCCTGAGAGACAGAGAGAGAGACAAAGAGAGGGAGAGGTGGGGGTGGTGGGAAGGAGGGAGAGGGGTGGGGGGGTGGGAAGGAGGGAGGCCGCAATGGCAGGGGCGCCACTCAGGATGGCAGGTGGGTGGGTGTCGGCAGGGGGTGCACTCCCCAATGGAAAAATAAAGTCTATGTGGGTGGTCTTCAGGCAGGGGGAGAAGATGTCTTCGCCTGGGAAAGCTGGAGAAAAGCCCAGGCTCAGCCCCACACCAGGTCTTCGCGATGTACTGAAAAGGCTTCACCTGGGCAGCTCCAGCTAACCCAGGCCAGGCACCTTGGTCTTCCGGCCCGGTCTTCTTTCCTCCCCCCACCCACAACACAAAGTCTTTGGGGAATGCACCGAATGACCCCCCCCCCTGCAGAAGTTCAATAGAAAAGAAGTTGCTCCTACCCTCCTTCCAAGCAGTTGATGTTGAGTGCTGCTCCTCTCCCCTCTCTCCCTCTCCTGGAATGGAGGCCAATTTGGGGAGGCAGTGATGGAAAGGCCTCTCCTGTTGTAGATGCTGGCCTCCTTTTTCCCTCTCCTCCTCTCTCTCCGGGCACCTCGGTAGATGATGTTGCTGCCGGTTGATGGTAGTGGTGGCCTGGGGTCTCTCCTTCCCCTCCACTCCCTGGTCAAGGCGACCACCACTTTCCACTCTGCTGCAGCACGACCAGCTCCACAGAGAGCAAGGTCTGTAATGAGTGTGAGGGTGCCGGTCAGTTCCTTCAGTAACCCCTAGATGGCACCTTCACTGGTTGGTTTCCCTTTGTTAATTGTTACTTGTTTCTTGTGTTTATTATTTAACTGCCTTTTATCTGGTTTATTGGTTTCACCTGTTTTTGCTTGTATTTAAGTTCTGTGGTTTCTTCCCTCTGGGCTCAGTCTTGACAAGGGAGTCTGTCTTGACTAGGTGCTCAGTTTTGGACAAGCCGGTTGCCCTGTGGTAGCTTGTCTTGAGCTCAGTTTGGACAACCAGTTGCCTCATGGTAGCTTGTCTTGAGTTCCTATCTTGACTAGCCATTTGCCTATGTGGTAGCTTGTCTTGAGCTCCTATGTTTTGTAACTGTTTACCTGTGTGATTCTTGTAAAGTACTGTTATTTAAGACTGCATATCTGCTTCTCGCCTCGTCTGTCTGCACTTGGGTGCAGAACCAGCCTCGCCCGAACAGCACGGCCCCGTGTCTACACGGCCCCGTGACACCAACCCTGACAAAAATCATCATCTTCATCACACCCCCTCCTGAACAATGCAACCTCGAACCCCCTTTTCATTACAAACAACTGCCCCATCTCTAATCGCCCTTTCATCGCCAACGTCCTTGAACATATTTTATCGCATCCCAAATCTTTACCTCAATTTCATACAACTCCAACCTTGAATCTCTCCAACCAGGTATCTGCCTTTGGCACAGCACCGAAATGATCCTAACCAAAGTCACAAATGTCATCATCTGTAACTCTGACCATACTGTATTACTCCTCATTGTCTCCTTCAACTTTGCGGCCTTTCAAGCAGTCGACCACACCATCCTCTTCCAGTACCTCTCCTCCGTTGTGCAACTTAGTAGGACTGGTCTCACTTGGCTCCACTCTTACCTATCTGACCTCAGCTTGAGCATCTCCAGCAGTGACTTCTCTTCCCTCACCACACCCCAACACTGTTATCTCTGGAGTCCTTCAAGGAGCTATCCTGGTACCCTTCCTCTTCTTCATCTGCATCCTCCCTTTGGGGACATCATCTGCAGCCATAGAGTCAGCTTCTACATCTATGCTGATGACTACCTTTGCACTAACTTTCTCAATACACCCCCCCCCCCACCCCATCCCCCACTGCATCTGTATTGTCAGACTGATTTTCTGACATCCAGTCTTGGATGAGCCATTATTTCCTTCAGCTTGATAATGGGTCGACCAAAACCACCCGTGACACAAACTCCATACACTTGCCACTGATACCATCTCCTTCCCTGGCCACTACCTCAGGTTGAAAGGGACCGTTTGCACTCTCCAGATCCTATTTAATTTTGAGCGGAGTTTCTGACCCCATAGCCTCTCTATCACAAAGACTACCAACTTCCACCTCCTTAGCATCACCTGCCTCCACTCTCCACCTACTGCTGAAACTCTCGTCCACGCCTTTGTCACCTTCAGACTCAACTATTCCTGTATTCATCTGTTTCTGCCCAGTTTCGAATCCTCTGTAAACCCGCTTTGTGTTAAAACACAGAACTTAAAATTAGCTTTTTTTTTTACCAAATCCTTTCGGTGGAAAAATGGTCAAACGACCCTGAAACATTGCAATCCACTGCTGGCAAAACCTTACTGCATACCTTTTAGTACTTTTCACAAAGGCTGCCTGAGCCAACCTGAATTCTCCAGAAATTACAATTCATCCAAAATGCTCCAGCCTGTGTCGCATTCTACATAAAGTCTTGCAGTGCCATCCTTCTAGTCTTTGCCACTGGCTCCCATGCCCCATTGAATTGATTTTAAGATCCTTATCCTCATTGTCAAATTCTTCCATGGTCTCACCCCACTCTCACTCAGTGATCTCATCTAACTGAATGTTTCCATGTGTGCCTTCAACCCCTCTGACATCATTCTACTTCTCACCCCTGCTCCCACTGCTCCACCACTTGATTTTATTACACCCCGTCCTGCGGATCTCTCTCCCCAAACCCCACAACCCCGGCACCTCTCTCCCTGCTATCAATCGCCTCCCGAATCCTTCTATTAGTTCGTACTTTTGGTTAACTCCTTTTCCTGTATTTTTTTTCCTCCCTCTATCTGCCCCTTTTCTCTGTCTTTCGGCAGTATGTGAGGAGCGCTACAGAAATGCAAGATGTTGTGGTGAGTGCACAAGTGCAACCAGTTCACTGCATTGCTGGTACAATTGATGCCATGGGGTACATTTTTAGCTTTACTGCACGGGCGGTAGCCTGGCAGAGTGGATCACCCGCCCATTGCAGAACCTGCCCATGGGATGAAAATCAGGCGGGTTCTATAATGGCCGAACTATCAGCTCCACCAGATTACTGTCATGTGCACGCCTGGGTAGGTGGTGTCATGACTCATCAGTGAATCCCATCACTGAGGTAAATCATGGCGTCATGTAATTAAAACTATATTAGAAGAAAATATCAATTAAATGGCTATTTCATGAGAATGCGTGAGAGCTGTACACTCTTCAATAAATCATATTAGGGATAGACAGCTGAAGGGCCAGCTCTTGACAGGAGTAAAGAACCTTTGTGCATTAGATAGCGATTATCTTTTGCCTGGATAAAAACAGTTTTTTTTTAACATGACTTTGTGATTGTCAAGGCTTTCACCTATTTGATTGACAAACCCAGGCAATGTTCCTGCAGGTTCCCACAGTGTGTTTAGTGTTTTGTCTTAAAGCTGTGGTTGGGTTGTGTTACATTATTAACATGAGGTAAGCGGTAATGAGCATGAATAAATATGCTAATTAGTTGAAAAATGCTGGGGTTCAGCAAAGGGAGCTATGTCTACATAGGCTAATCATATATGAATAATTAATACCTTTGAAAAGAGTGTATGATGAATACGTTCACTTGGCACGAGAGTTTATATGAATTTTCATTGGTCTCGTAAGGTGACCTCGGCCTAAAAATTCGTCTCGGGCGGTGGCCCAAAATGGGCCGTATCAGATTGGCCGCCCGTTATACGCAGCGCCGGATATTCAGTTCCGTTAGCTGCAATGGAGCTGAATATCAGGCGCTGTGTATAACAGGTGACCGATCCCGTTCTGGGCCACCAGTGAGACGAATTTCTAAACCCGAGTGTAGTATTCTAAGTTAGCAAGTGCCACAGTATTACAGTAGTTGACATATTTATGAATAAAACTACGAGATAACATAAAGAATTTGTTATCAACAACAATTTCCATTTACATAGTGCCTTTAATATAAAAAAGCTTCTTAAGGCGCCACCCAGATAAGCGCATGGAAAAATGGACACTGAACCAGGACAGCAGACAGTACCAGCATCAAGGAGATGGGTTTTGAGGAAATTCTTAAAAGAGGAGATTAAGTCAAGAGGGGAGGGACTTGGGGCATCAGTTCCAGAGCATGATTTGAAGGCTCTGCCGTCAATTGTGGCGCGGAGGGAAGGGGAATACGCAAGAGTTTGGAATCAGAGAACAGGAGATTTTGGGTGATGGAGTATGGCACTGGAGAATGGTGCAGAGATTTTTTTAAATTTTTTTATTCATTTATGGGTTCTGGATGCCACTGGCATTTATTGCCCATCCCTAGTTGCCCTTGAGAAGGTGGCGGTGAGCCGCCTTCTTGAACCGCTGCAGTCTGTGTGGTGATGGTACTCCCATAGTGATGTTAGGTAGGGAGTTCCGGGATTTTGACCCAGCGACGATGAAGGATCGGCGATATACTTGACGGTGGGTGACTTGGAGGGGAGCTTGGAGGTGGTGGTGTTCCCATGCGCCTGCTGCCCTTGTCCTTCTAGGTGGAAGAGGTCACGGATTTGGAAGGTGCTGCCGAAGAAGCTTTGGCGAGTTGCCGAAGAAGCTTTGGCGAGTTGCCGCAGTTCATCCTGTAGATGGTACACACTGCAGCCACGGTACACCAGTGGTGGAGGGAGTGAATGTTTAAGGTGGTGGATGGAGTGCCAATCAAGCGGGCTGCTTTGTCCTGGATGGTGTTACATAAGAACATAAGAAGTAGGAGCAGGAGTAGGCCATATGGCCCTTCGGGCCTGCTCCGCCATTCATTAGGATCATGGCTGATCCGAATCTAGACTCACATCCACTTCCCTGCCCTCTCCCCGTAACCCCTAATTCCCTTATCTGCTAGGAAACTGTCTATCTCCATTTTAAATTTATTTAATGTTGCAGCTTCCACAGCTCTCTGGGGTAGCAAATTCCATAGATTTACTACCGTCCGAGTGAAGAAGTTTCTCCTCATCTCAGTTTTGAAAGGGCAGCCCCTTATTCTAAGATTATGCCCCCTAGTTCTAGTCTAACCCATCAGTGGAAACATCCTCACCGCATCCACCCGATCAAGCCCCTCACAATCTTATATGTTTCGATAAGATCGCCTCTCATTCTTCTGAGCTCCAATGAGTAGAGTCCCAACCTACTCAACCTCTCCTCATATGTCAACCCCCTCATCTCCGGAATCAACCGAGTGAACCTTCTCTGAACCGCCTCGAGATCAAGTATATATTTTCTTAAATATGGAAACCAAAACTGCATGCAGGATTCTAGGTGTGGCATCACCAATACCCTGTATAACTGAAGCAAGACTTCCCTGTTTTTATACTCCATCCCCCTTGCAATAAAAGCCAAGATTCCATTGGCCTTCCTGATCACCTGCTGCACCTGCATACTAACCTTCTGTGTTTCATGCACCAGGACCCCCAGATCCCTTTGTACTGTAGCACTTTGCAGTTTCTCTTCATTTAGATAATAACTTGCTCTTTGATTTTTTCTGCCAAAGTGCATAACCTCACACTTTCCAACATTATATTGCATCTGCCAAATCTCTGCCCACTCACTTAGCCTGTCTCTGTCCTTTTGCAGGTTTTTTATGTCCTCCTCACTCACTGCTTTCCCTCCCATCTTTGTATCGTCAGCAAACTTGGATATGTTGCACTCAGTCACTTCCTCCAAGTCGTTAATATAGATTGTAAAGAGTTGGGGTCCCAGCACTGACCCCTGCGGAACACCACGGGTTACTGATTGCCAGCCCGAGAATGAACCATTTATCCCAACTCTTTGTTTTCTGTTAGATAGCCAATCTTCCACCCATGCCAGTATATTACCCCAATCCCATAATTTTTTATCTTGATCAGTAATCTTTTGTGTGGAACCTTGTCAAATGCCTTTTGGAAGTCCAAATACACTACATCCACTGGTTCCCCTTTATCCACCCTGTATGTTACGTCCTCAAAGAATTCGAGCAAATTTGTCAAACATGACTTCCCCTTCATAAAACCATGCTGACTCTGTCCTATTAAATTATGTTTATCCAAATGCTCTGTTACTGTTTCCTTAATAATGGACTCCAACATTTTGCCAACCACAGATGTTAGGCTAACTGGTCTGTAGTTTCTGGCCTTTTGTCTACTTCCCTTCTTAAATAAGGGTGTTGCATTAGCAGTTTTCCAATCTGCCAGGACCTTTCCTAAGTCCAGGGAATTTTGGAAAATAATCACCAATGCATCCACAATCCCTACCGCCACTTCTCTCAAGACCCTAGGATGTAGGCCATCAGGTCCGGGGGATTTATCCGCCTTAAGTCCCATTATTTTACCAAGTACCATCTCCTTAGTGATTTTAATCGTGTTTAGCTCCTCCCCCCATTGCCCTCTGTTTGTCCAGTGTTGGGGTATTCTTAGTGTCCTCTACTGTAAAGACTGATACAAAATATTTGTTCAGCGTCTTTGCCATCTCCATGTTCCCCACCACTAGTTTCCCGGTCCCATCCTCTAAGGGACCAACGTTCACTTTAGCCACCCTTTTTCTTTTTATATAGCTGTAGAAACTCTTGCTATCTGTTTTTATATCTTTTGCTAGTTTACTTTCATAATCTATCTTCCCTTTCTTAATTAATCTTTTCGTTATTGTTTGATGGCTTTTAAATGCTTCCCAATCTTCTATCCTCCCACTTGATTTGGCTACTTTATATGCCCTTGTTTTCAGTCGGATACTATCCTTTATTACTTTACTAAGCCACGGATGGCTGTCTTTTCTTTTACTCCCCTTTTTCCTCAGTGGAATATATTTATCTTGAAAGATGTGAAATATCTCCTTGAATGTAGACCACTGCTCTTGTACCATCTTACACTTTAATCTGTTTTCCCAGTCCACTTTAGTCAATTCTACTCTCATGCCTTCGTAGTCTCCTTTATTTATGCTCAGTACGCTGGTTTGAGATCCAACTCTCTCACCCTCAAACTGAATTTGGAATTCAACCATATTATGGTCACTCATTCCAAGGGGATCCTTTACTAGGACATTTTTTTATTAATCCTGTCTCATTACACAGGACCAGATCTAAGATTGCCTGCCCCCTGGTTGGTTCAGTTACATACTGCTCAAGGAACCCATCCCAATACACTCTATGAACTCTTCCTCAAGGCTGCCATGCCCAATTTGATTAGTCCAGTCAATGTTAAAGTTAAAATCCCCCATGATTATAGCTGTTCCCTTATTACAAGCCCCAACTATTTCCTGATTTATACTCCGACCAACAGAGTTGCAACTGTTAGGAGGCCTATAGACTACATCCACTAGTTACTTTTTCCCCTTATTATTCCTTATCTCCACCCAAACTGTTTCACTATCCTGATCCTTTGACCCAATATCATTTCTGACTATTGCAGTGATTCCATCCTTGATTAACATAGCAACCCCACCTCCCTTTCCTTCCTGTCTGTCCTTCCCAATTGTCAAATACCCTTGTATGTTTAGTTCCCAGTCATGATCATCTTGCAGCCATGTTTCCGTAATGGCCACCAGATCATACCCGTGTGTAGTTATTTGTACTGTCAACTCATCTATTTTGTTACGAATGCTGCGTGCATTCAGATAAAGAACTTTCAAATATGTTTTCTGACAATTTATTCCTGCTTTTACCCCCTTTACTACTTTACCATTATACATTCTGTCCCTTCCTGACACGCTCTGGTTTTTAATTCCCCCACTTCTACCTTGCTCTATTGCCTTCTCCGCTGTTATTTTTATTTTTCGCTCTCTTAAAACCTCCCCCCCACTAATTAGTTTAAAGCCCTCTCTACAGCCCTAGTTATTCGATTCGCCAGGACTCTATTCCCAGCACTAGCCAAGTGAAGTCCGTCCCAATGGAACAGCTCTCTCCTGTCCCAGTACTGATGCCAGTGTCCCAAGAAGCAAAACCCATTTCTCCCACACCAGTCTTTGAGACACGCATTTAACTCTCTAATTTTATTTACCCTAGCCAAATTTGCACGTGGCTCAGGTAGTAATCCAAAGATTATTACCCTTGTGGTTCTGCTTTTTAATTTGGCCCCTAGCTGCTCAAACTCCCTCAGCAGAACCTCTTTCCTTGTCCTCTCTATGTCGTTGGTACCAACATGGACCACGACAACTGGATCCTCCCCCTCCCACTCCAAGTTTCTCTCCAGCCCAGAGGAGATGTCCTTAACCCTGGCACCGGGCAGGCAACACAGCCTTCGGGACTCTCGCTCTCGGCTGCAAAGAACCCTATCTCTCCCCCTAACGATACTATCCCCTACCACTACAACATTTATTTTAACTCCCCCCACTTGAATGGCCCCCCGCTCCACGGTGCTGTGGCCGGGTTGCTCATCCTCCCCGCAGTCCCCGTTCCCATCCTCACAGGGAGTAAGAGCCTCAAACCTGTTGGACAAGAGCAAGGGCTGCGGCTCCTCCAACACTACCTCCTGGATCCCCGTACCTGCCTCACTTCTAGTCACATATGTTTTCTGACAATTTATTCCTGCTTTTACCCCCTTTACTACTTTACCTTGAGTGTTGTTGGAGCTGCACTCATCCAGGCAAGTGGAGAGTATTCCATCACAGTCCTTACTTGAGGCCACGGAAGGATTTAAAGATGAGGATAAATGTTTTAAAGTTCATGTGTTGGGGAACAAGGAACTGTGTAGATCAATGGGTCCTGTGGTCATAGGCAAGCAGGATTTCGTGAAGGGGCAGGAAACATGCAATAGAACTTTGGTTAAGTTGGAGATTATGAAGGGTGGATGGATGGATGGATGGCCAGGAAGGAGAGCGTTGGAGACTGGAGGTGACAAAGGCACTGATGTACGAACATACGAACAATGACAGACAGGTTTCTTCTGGTCCATCCAGCCAGTCCCAGACGATTGCGATACCTTGTGCATCACAATATATCTACTTTCCTCCTCACCCGAAACCACGCCATTTCCTGGGAGAGCCAACAAAACATAAAAACCCAGGTCAATTTCGGGGGGGGGAAACTTCTGGGAAATTTCAGAGATGGAGACGGAAAATACTGTGGAGGTGGAAGTAAGCCGGCTTTGTGATGGAACGAATATGGGCCCAGAATTTCCTGGAAGGTTTCAGTGTAGCTATGGCGCGCAAGAGTGTTTTATTCCCTGAGGACATTCGTGCTTTACTCTGCAACATCGCTACATGCAAACTTCCTCTACCGTTTGCGGCCCTTCGGAGAGACATCTGCCGAAACCCTCTGATGCTCGTCTGCATAGCTCCGCCCCCCATGCAAAACACCAGCTTACATGAGTTTCTTGGATTTCCCTGCAGCACGGCCCAAAACCACCTGATGTTGGTGTAACTGAGATTTCTAGAGTTTGATAACGATTTTCCTCTCAGTCTTCCTTCACCTAAATATTGCATGCAAACCATCACTGGAGAATGTGAAAAAGTTTATGATGGACATTTATAGAGCCTCACTTGTGCACTGCTCAACTCAGCTCGTTAGCCCTGTTTCTCCACACAGAAGAAAAAAAAATCCAATGGCACAAAATTGAGATTATCAACATCCCACCATCTCTTTTTAAAATTTTACATTTTTGCGGGCCATCTGGTTCCCAATACTATGTTAACAAGAACTGGTCTTCCCACACACATTCACACGCCAAATTCTACAGCTGCTTATCATATAAATAAGCCATGCAAAAAGTTTACTAAATATAAAATGTAACAGGTTTCTGATATTGCAGAGGGATGCTTCCATCTGTTCCATTAATTCAAGTTTACAGTATTCAGGTTTGGAAATTTACAGAATCATTCCCTAATGGCACTTTTGTACTGTGAGGACCAGTTTGAGACTGGTACTTGTTTCGAGTGACACAGGGCCTGAAAGCCTAAGATTTAACACAATGCAGGCCCCACATTGCTCCTAGGTAAGGGAATACAGAGTTCCAATCACCAGCATCTGAATGCTGGCCACATTTTAATGTTAATGAAGTGCCAACAGCACATTCAGTTCTTTCTCGAAGAAGAGCAGGGAAGTTCTCCTGGCCAATATTTATCCTTCAACCATCATCACTGAAACAGATTATCTGGTCATTATCACATTGCTGTTTGTGGGAGCTTGCTGTGCGCAAATTGGCTGCCAAGTTTCCTACATTACAACAGCGACTACACTTGCAAAGCGCTTAATTGGCTGTAAAGCACTTTGGGGACATCCTGAAGTCGTGACAGGCGCTATATAAATGCAAGAACAGAAAATGCTGGAAATACTCAGCAGGCCAGGCAGCATCCGTGGAGAGAGAAACAAACGTTTCAGGTCTGGGACCCTTCATCCCAGACCTGAAACGTTAACTCTGTTTCTCTCTCCACGGATGCTGCCTGGCCTGCTGAGTATTTCCAGCATTTTCTGTTGCTATTTCAGATTTCCAGCATCCGCAGTATTTTGCAATTATATAAATGCAAGTCTTCCTTGTTGAAAAATGGACCGTCTATGAGCGTTTTACACATTGCTGTTCACTTATTACAGCACAACAGCAAAAATAAAATAGTGTGAGACCACCTCCTCAAGGTGCTTTCACACAGAGGAACATAGGAACAGGAGTCGGCCATTCTGCCCCTCGAGCCTGTTCCTCCGTTTGGCAAAGTAAGTTTGAGTGACTTCGCACCTGAACTATAGGACACAATTTATGCCAATCCAGAGGCAAGACAATTCAGTCTCGATGCAAAATGTGAAGGGTAACTGGTCAGTTGGTAAAAACAAGGGTATCTTGAAGGGATACTCGAGGTGAACAAAGGAATACAATATTTCTCTCCCTATTAGCTTGCAAACTCTGCTATTTTTAGACTGAATTAGGTCTCAGTTTTCCTGTTGATTGGTATTAGTGTGGCAAATCCACTGTCAATCTGGATAGTGACGGTGAAGGCCTGACATGGCCCCTTTTGTTTATAATACATGACTAAATTCACTGGCTGTAAATGTAGCTATCAAATCAAGTTCAAATTTCATGAATTAATTGTGTTACATAGAATTACATGGAACTTACAGCACAGAAACATGCCATTCGCCCAACTGTGCATGCTGGAGGCACGAGCCTCCATCACCTTACTTCATCTAACCCTCTCAGCATATCTTTCTATTCCTTTCTCCCCCATTTACTTATCTAATGCCCCAGGTATGAGTCATTTGCAATTTGCACATAAATCTGCTCCGTTTCCACTTTGAGTAAGTATTGGGGAATAGTAGTTAAAAAAACACAAGTGTGGGAACCATGAAGTAACATAGTAACATTTTTAAGGCTACGAATAGTGTCATGGGACCTTTCACGTCCACCTGATAGAGCAGGCGGGGCCTCGATTTAACATCTCATCCGAAAGATGGCACCTCCAACAGTGCAGCACTCCCTCAGTGCTGCAGTGTCAGTCTAGATTTTTTTGCTCACATCTCTGGAGATGGGACTTGAACCCACAACCTTCTGACTCAGAGGCATAAGCCACGGCTGACACCTCGATGGAAACACTGGAGAGAACAGCACAAGCGGGGGCTTCTGCCGATCTTCTGTCAAGCTGATAACAGGAGACTGGGAGAAATCCTACAGGAATTCGACCAGATGTTGTTTCTGATGCTCTCCCAAGACTCAGATGTTAGTTTTGGATGCAGGAATCTCTCCAGGAAGAAAATTTACTTGGTTCCTTCTTGCTGAAGGACATGTGTAAATAGAAACTAGTTGTGCACGTGCACACTTTTCAGCACAAGCCACTAGATAGCAATCAAGTAGAAATCCTAGCTGATTTTTACTCTCCCCAGCCCAGATGCGGTCATACCCCTTGTAGGCCCCAACCCTACCCCAGTTGAAAACAGCTAACTCAATACTGACCGTGGATGAAATCGGAGACCTTCCCTCTCTGCTTGGCTCAATCCTACACTAATACCTTTACCCAGTAAAACATCGGAGGGTCCTAGAGCTAGGTAGATTTAAGTTGTGAGCAATGACAAGCATGAAAACTTTTCTAGTAACATTTAAAATTTCACTTCTTTCTAAGGTTTCAAAGTGGCCGCACATCCCTTACCCGTCATTGGGAACAAGCCTAATTTAATAGCTAAAGAACTCAGTTCCTCTCACAACTTTACATAACTGGGAAGAAACTACTTCATGCATACTATTTGGTCAAGTATAATGCATGGAATCGTGGACTTTGACCTTAGAATTGATTCAACTGCAACAACAACAATTTGCATTTACATGGAGCCTTTAACTTTGCAAAACATCCCAAGGCGCTTCACAGGAGGGTTATCAAACAAAATTTGACACCAAGTCAAATGAGAAGATACAATAGGAAAATACTGCGGATGCTGGAAATCTGAAATAACAACAGAAAATGCTGGAAACACTCAGCAGGTCAGGCAGCATCGAGGAAAGAGAAAGAGTCAACATTTCGAGTCGGGGACCATTCATCATGAGAAGATATTAGGACAGGAAAGAGGTAGGTTTTAAGGAGTGTTGTAAAGGAGAAGAGAGAGGTAGAGGGGCGGAGAGGTTTAGGGAGGGAATTCCTGAGCTTAGGGCCCAGGCAGCTGAAGTCACGGATGCCAGTGGTGGAGCGATGAAAATTGGGGATGCGCATGAGGCCAGAATTGGAGGAACTAGTTAAATTAGATGGTTGTTTGGGCTTATTTGTCATTATAGATTGTCCTAGGATCAGGTAAATACATACAAACCACACAGAGGCACCTCACAGAATCACAGAAACCCCACAATGCAGATAGAGGCCATTTCGGCCCATCGAGCCTGCACCGACACATATCCCACCCGATCCCTGTAACCCCTACACCAACACATATCCCACCCTATCCCCGTAACCCCACGTATTTAATCCCCCTAACACTAAGGGTCAATTTATCATAGCCAATCAACCTAACCCGCACATCTTTGGACTGTGGGAGGAAACCGGAGCACCCAGAGGAAACCCACGCAAACACGGGGAGAATGTGCAAACTCCACACAGACAGTCGCCCGAGGCCGGATTCGAACCCGGGTCCCTGGCACTGTGAGGCAACAGTGCTAACCACTATGCCACCTGTGGGAATATTAATCAAAATTTCAAGGCAAATACATTCTGTCACTAGAGTAATCTAGATATCCCTTTGTTAGGCTGGTTTGTTGAGCATTTATACATCTAATCCCTCCCCAAACAATTAGTCTAGTTAAATAGACTAGTGCTTAGAGACCTTATTACCTGTAGCGAATCCTGTAGGTGATGTCACTCCTTTGTGTTTACTTCACAACTGTCACTACAACTCTGGTTAGATAGCCATGGGGCTGGAAAATAAAGCACTCATGCTGTAGATCAAAGAAAATGTAATATAAGCCAACTCAGTTAATTAGAGAATGTATGGCTGGTCCAACAAGAATATACATGAATCACAATTAATGATCCATCTTTGCGCTCAATGTATGTGGCAGAGGATTTTGCAGCTGGAATATTTCATTTCTCTTGGGGTGATGTTCAGTCATTCAGTTCCGATAGGGCATGAACAACAACAAGAGCTGCAGCAATGCTAATGGAACTGGAGGCAACTACAGCGGCAATAAGAGGATCAGTCGAGTGCAAACAGTAGCAGGCAGAGTAGCTGCAGCAGGAGGAACAGTTGGAGGACAAAGCCTTGAGATTTTTAAATGGCCCTTGTTTCTTTATCTTCTTCTTAGGCAGTCCCTCGGAGCTGAGGATGACTTGCTTCCACATTAAAAATGAGTTTGCAGGTGACTGATGAGTCTAATGCGGGACCGACAGTCTCTGTCACAGGTGGGGCAGACGGTGGTTGAAGGGGCGGGTGGGTGGGGTGCTTGGGTTGACGTGCGCTGCCTGCGCTTGGCTTCCGCTTGCTCCCAGCGAAGAGACTCGAGGTGTTCGGCGCCTTCCTGGATGCTTCTCCTCCATTTTGTGCGGTCTTGGGCCAGGGATTCCCAGGTGTCAGTGGGGATGTTACACTTTTTCAAGGAGGCTTTGAGGGTGTCCTTGAAGCGTTTCCTCTGCCCACCTGGGGCTCTCTTGTTGTGCCGGAGCTCCGAGTAGAGCGCTTGTTTTGGGAGTCTCGTATCGGGAATGCGGACAATGTGACCCGTCCATTGGAGCTGATTGAGCGTAGTCAAAGCTTCGATGCTGGGGATGTTGGCCTGAGCAAGAACACTGACATTGGTGCGCCTATCCTGTCAGGCTCCCATCTTTAATCTTACAAATATATGAACGATGACAGAGAGGAAACGACCCTCTGGTCCACCCAGCCAGTCCCACACAATTGTGATAGCTTGTGCATCACAACATATACACTTCCCCACCCCACCCGAAAACATGTGATCACCAGGAAGAGGCGAGAAACCTGATTTAAAAACCCAAGCCAATTTGAGGGGGAATAAATCTGGGAACTTCATCTCTAATCCCCTTAGCCGATTGAAACTAGTCCAGGAGATCACTCTGATCATAAGAACATAAGAACATAAGAAATAGGAGCAGGAGTAGGCCAATCGGCCCCTCGAGCCTGCTCCGCCATTCAATAGGATCATGGTTGATCTGATCCTAACCACCAATCTACTATCACAGAACCATCTCCTGAATCTAACAGAATTAGACACACGAAATAGAAGCAGGATCAGGCTACACGGCCCCTGGGCCCGCTCCGCTACCCACAGGGCCATGACCAATCCGAACCTAGACTCATGTCCAAATTCCTGCCTGCTCCCCGTAACCCTTAATTCCCTTTACTTCTAGGAAACTGTCTATTTCTGTTTTAAATTTATGTAATGATCCTTATAATGATATGCATCGTGGATATTTTGTAAGAGGCAATCTCCACCCCAGCTAAAAATAATTCCAGCTCTTGCTTGAAAGAATTCAGTTCACTGCAAGAGCTGGCAGCCTGTTTCAGAGGACCACTATTCTCTGGGGGAAGAACCACCTCCTGACATTTAACTTAGATCTGGCCTTCTACAACTTAAAATTGTGATCCCTGTTCCTCCCTAATCTATTTAATTGGAACAAACTGTCAACTCAAACACAATCTATTCCCTTCATCATCTTATAAACCTTGATCAGATCACCCCAAAGTCTACGCTTCTCTAAAGTGTGACATCCCAGCTCTTTTAGCCTATCTTGATAACTAAGATGCTTCAAACGGTGAATTAATCTAGTCGCCCTCCTCTGCACCCTTTCCAAAGTCTCAATATCACCCACTATGTGAGGAGACCAAAATTGGAAACAGTCTTCTAGCTGAGGTCTGACCAAGGTCTTGTGCAAGGACAATGGTAAACAGAAAACAGCTTTCATTGCAGAAAAACTTCGTGCAACTTGCAACAACTTGCTCTTCATGGGTATACAAAATTTGATGTTTTTCTACCATCTGCTTTCCCAAAGTTATGTTAACAAGAACTGGTCTACCCACACACACGCCCACAGTCAAATCTTTCGGTCTAACTGACTAATCACCTCTAGTATGAACCTAGCTCCTGTGATCTGATGATACTTTTTCCACATTGTTGTAAAAAAATTTCAGGCTTGAATGGGAAAATTGATAATTATACCTACAGGGTTTAAACTTAACCCCAGCCTTGCCTGATGGTCTAACTCCATTACTCTCATTGGTGAACTTGTCATGAAATGTGCCTGAATGGAGCCCTGCACAATGGAAACACTTTAGATTACACCCCAGAAATGAGCGCAATAACTCAATTCAATTCAATTCAATTCAATTTTATTTGCCATATATGCAGCAGACGTGTGTACTGCACAATGAAGTGTTGATTTTTACGAGTCCTCCCAACATTGGAATAAATATGGCATAACAATGATAAAATACTAATAGAAATACAGTAATAATAAATAAACCAACAGTAATAAATAATAATAAATTATTCGTTCATGAGTCTTATGGCCTGGGGGTAGAAGCTGTTTCGAAACCTGCTGGTACGATACCGTATGCTTTGGTATCTCTTACCGGATGGGAGCAGGGCGAAGAGATTGTGGCTGGGGTGGCTCGCGTCTTTAATGATTCTCAGGGCCTTCCTCCAGCACCTCTCGGGGTAGATATCCTGCACAGCAGGTAGTTTAATTCCTATAGTGTGTTGTGCAGCTTTCACCACCATCTGTAGAGCCTTGTGGTCTGTGGCGGTGCAGTTGCCATACCAGGTAGTGATGCAGCCGGACAGGATACTCTCGATGGTGCACCGGTAGAAGTTGGTGAAAATCTGGGGGGCCATTCCAAATTTCTTCAGTCTCCTGAGGAAGAACAGGCATTGGCATGCCTTCTTGGTTACAACGTTGATGTGATGGGACCACGTTAAGTCCTCTGTAATGAATACACCCAGGAATTGGAAGCTGCTGACCCTCTCCACCTCAGCCCCTTCGATGTAGATTGGGGTGTGTCCCTCCCCCTTCCGCTTCCTGTAGTCCACGATCATCTCCTTTGTTTTGCTGATGTTGAGGGAGAGGTTGTTGTACTTGCACCATTCTCCTAGGGCTCTTACCTCCTCCCTGTAGGCTGTCTCATCGCCATCTGTGATCAGGCCTACAACGGTAGTGTCATCAGCAAACTTGATGATGGAGTTGGAGTTGTGCGTGGCCACGCAATCGTGAGTAAACAGAGTAAACTGTCTCTGAGTTAGATTTGCCAAATCAGTGCATTTGAGTTGTTGAATTATATCCACTGAGGACCTATCAGGATAATTTCAATTATTCTCCCATCAAAGGAGGAGCATCATCAATCATTTTATCTGAGCTTTAAATTCTTACAACCACCAGATAGAATTCTTTTGGATGAGTTCATTGAGTGTATTAGGGATGGGTTTCTTGAGCAGTATGTAACTGAACCGACCAGGAGGCAAGCAACCTTAGATCTGGTCCTGTGTAACGAGACAGGATTAATTAAAAATGTCCGAGTAAAGGATCCCCTTGGAATGAGTGACCATAACATGGTTGAATTCCATATTCAATTAGAGGGTGAGAAGGTTGGATCTCAAACAAGCATGCTAAGCTTGAATAAAGGAGACTATGAAGGTATGAGAGTGGAATTGAGTAGAGTGGATTGGGAAAATAGATTAAAGGGTAAGACGATACATGATCAGTGGTGTACATTTAAGGAGTTAATTTACAACTTCCAAAAAAAATATATTCCACTGAGAAGAAAAGGGTGTAAAAGAAAAGACAGCCATCCATGGCTAAGTAAAGAAATTAAGGATAGTATTCGACTAAAAACAAGGGCATATAAGGTAGCCAAATCTAGTGGGAGGATAGAGGATTGGGAAAACTTTAAAAGACAGCAAAAAATAACAAAAAGATTGATTAAGAAAGGGAAGATAGATTATGAAAGTAAATTAGCAAAAAATATAAAAACAGATAGTAAGAGTTTTTATAGTTATATAAAAAGAAAAAGGGTGGCTAAAGTAAATGTTGGTCCCTTAGAGGATGAGACCTGGAAATTAATGGTGGGAAATATGGAGATGGCAAAAACACTGAATGAATATTTTGTATCAGTCTTTACAGTAGAAGACACTAAGAATATCCCAACACTGGACAAACAGGGGGCTATAGGGGGGGAGGAGCTAAACACGATCAAAATCACTAAGGAAGTGGTACTCGGTAAAATAATGGGACTCAAGGCAGATAAATCACCTGGACCTGATGGCTTACATCCTAGAGTCTTGAGGGAAGTGGCGGTAGGGATTGTGGATGCATTGGTAATAATTTTCCAAAACTCCCTGGACTCGGCAAAGGTCCCGGCAGACTGGAAAACTGCTAATGTAACACCCTTATTTAAAAAGGGCAGTAGACAGAAGGCTGGAAACTATAGCCTGGTTAGCCTAACATCTGTGGTAGGTAAAATTTTGGAGTCCATTATTAAGGAGACAGTAACAGGACATTTGGATAATCATAATTTAATAGGACAAAGTCAGCATGGTTTTATGAAGGGGAAGTCATGTTTGACAAATTTGCTGGAGTTCTTTGAGGAAGTAACATATAGGGTGGATAAAGGGGGACCAGTGGACGTAGTGTATTTGGACTTCCAAAAGGCATTTGACAAGGTGCCACACAAAAGATTATTGCTTAAGATAAAAAATCACAGGATTGGGGGTAATATTCTGGCATGGATAGAGGATTGGCTATCTAACAGAAGGCAGAGAGTTGGGATAAATGGTTCATTCTCAGAATGGCAATCAGTAACGAGTGGTGTTCCGCAGGGGTCGGTGCTGGGTCCCCAACTCTTTACAATCTATATTAACGATTTGGAGGAGGGGACCGAGTGTAACATATCAAAGTTTGCAGATGATACTAAGATGGGAGGGAAAGTAGTGAGTGAGGAGGACATAAAAAACCTGCAAGGGGACATAGACAGGCTAAGTAAGTGGGCAGAGATTTGGCAGATGGAATACAATACTGGAAAGTGTGAGGTTATGCACTTTGGCAGGAAAAATCGTAGAGCAAGCTATTATCTTAATGGCAAGAAACTGGAAAGTACTGAAGTACAAAGGGATCTGGGGGTCCTGGTGCACGAAACTCAAAAGGTTAGTATGCAGGTGCAGCAAGTGATTAAGAAGGCCAATGGAATGTTGGCTTTCATTGCTAGGGGGATAGAATATAAAAATAGGGAGGTATTGCTTCAGTTGTACAAGGTATTGGTGAGACCACACCTGGAATACTGCATACAGTTTTGGTGTCCATACTTAAGAAAAGACATACTTACTCTCGAGTCAGTACAAAGAAGGTTCACTCGGTTAATCCCGGGGATGAGGGGATGGACATATGAGGAGAGGTTGAGTAGATTGGGACTCTACTCATTGGAGTTCAGAAGAATGAAAGGCGATCTTATTGAAACATATAAGATTGTGAAGGGGTTGGATCGGGTGGATGCGGGGAGGATGTTCCCGATGATGGGTGAAACTAGAACTAGGGGGCATAGTCTTAGAATAAGGGGCTGCTCTTTCAAAACTGAGATGAGGAGGAACTACTTCACTCAGAGGGTGGTAGGTCCATGGAATATGCTGCCCCAAAAAGCTGTAGAAGCTACATCATTACATAAATTTAAAACAGAAATAGACAGTTTCCTAGAAGTAAAGGGAATTAAAGGTTACGGGGAGCGGGCAGGAATTTGGACATGAGACTAGGTTCGGATCGGACATGGTCCTGTGGGTAGCGGAGCGGGCCCAGGGGCCGTGTAGCCTGATCCTGCTCCTATTTCGTGTGTCTAATTCTGTTAGATTCAGGAGATGGTACTGTGGTAGTAGATTGGCGGTTAGGATCAGATCAGCCATGATCTTATTGAATGGAGGAGCAGGCTCGAGGGGCCGATTGGCCTACTCCTGCTCCTATTTCCTATTTCTTATGTTCTTATGTTTCCACCTGATTATTTTAATAACGGCCCAGAAATTCGGGTCGGAGGCTTCCCGCGGGTGCAAGCCTCCGACCTGCACTTACCTCGCGCGCCGGCCGTTGTGCTGTGGGCCCACGTGGGATTCCGATCCTGGGCCTCCTCCAACTGCCAGCACGCAGTGCTTGCGTATCCCAGGTGCGCAGTTAGTTCGAAGCATCCCCTGGGATCACGTGGGCCATGGAGAGCCAATGGTAGCAGGGAATGCTTCATTCATAAATTTGACAGGAAGAGCTGTTAAACCTATAAATACTATAAGCCCCAAAACATAACTAAAACTTCAAATAAATGTTTTAAAAAATCACATTTTAAAAATAACTATAAATTACATGAAGTAACTATTTTAAACAATAATTTAAATTTTAAAAAAATTAATTACCTTTTCTAACAGGGTTAAAAATAAACTTACCTTTCTTTAAAGTATTTAAAAATAATAAACCTTTGGAAAAAATGTTTCAATTTGAATTAATTCACCATTTACCTTGTTAAAAGCAGGCCTTGCGCCTGCTTTTTAAAAGTGTAACTGCTGGAGACTTACCCTCCCGCAGAACCCTGCAAAAAATCCGTAAGTTCGATGTGCACGCGCTGCCTCTCCGGTGCACGCGTTCCACCTGTCAACCCCTTCTTTCAGGGGAATGGAAGTTCCGGTTTCCCGTGCATGTGCAGTGCATGCACGAAACCGGCACTTTCGTTGGGCCTACGCGTGAGTACCCAGTGCATACTCACACGTGGGGACACGAATTTCTGGGCCATTGTACTTTTGTTTGCATCAGAGCTTAGTAACAGAGCAAAGGGCCATGGTAAGAGGAAAGTTACCCATGTAATACAATTCGGCGCTGGTCTAAGACACTAGTTAGGCCACAGCTAGAATACTGCATACAATTCTGGTCACCACATTACAGGAAAGATGTGATTGCACCAGAAGGGGTACAGAGGAGATTTACGAGGATGTTGCCAGGACTGGAGAATTTTAGCTACGAGGGAAGATTGGATAGGTTGGGGTTATTTTCTTTGGAACAGAGGAGGCTGAGGGGAGACTTAATTAAGGTGTATAAAATTGTGAGGGGCCTAGATAGAGCGGATAGGAAGGATCTATTTCCAATAGCAGAGAGGTCAATAACCAGGGGCATAGATTTAAAGTAATTGGTAGAAGGGAGTTAAGGAGAGATTTTTTCACCCACAGGGCGGTGGGGGTCTGGAACTCACTGCCTGAAAGGGTGGTAGAGGCAGAAACCCTCATCACACTTAAAAAGTACTTGGATATGCACTTGAAGTGCTGTAACCTGCAAGGCTATGGACCAAGAGCTGGAGAGTGGGAAGTACCATTGAGATGCTGTCAAACACTGACAATCACTATAAAGGTAAGCCCTTGCACCTAGACTCTCCAATGACTCTCTCCTTAGGATAAAACAGATGGCAGCTACAGGTGAGGGTACAGAAGCAATCTGTCACTTCTCCCATTGAGGTGAGGCCACACAAACACTTCAAAGCTTGTCACCTACAGAAAAATCTAAACACATTAAAAATTACTTTCCCAACATTTCCTTACCTCTGATACTCACCAGTGTCCCAATGCATCCTTCACACCACTTCTGCAGCTGTCATCTGTACACCAACAGTACAACAGACCCACAGCACGCCTCACTTACCCTGGCGGGGTTCCCCAATGTCAGGAAGCCCACAGCAGCAGTCGAAAAATTGGGAAAAGCCTCTTAACTGCCTGTTAACTACCTGTTAACAGGCAGTTAAGTGGTTATAATCCTCTTCCCACCGCTAGCAGTCGGGTCCCTGCGCAAATCAGGGACCCAACTCCCAGGAAGATTGGTTGGAGGCGGGTTGGGAGCGGGTTCGGCATCCGCTCCCATTCATTTTGAGGTTCCCAGCAGTCCCGCCTCCAAACCCGCCTCCTCAGGGCTGGTAAAATCCAGCCCCAAGAGGCAGTTCACTGGTCGAGGGAGGGGGTAAAATTTACTGGCCGAAGGCCTATGGTAAGTCAGGGAGTGGGTAGGCGAGCGGGAGGGGGGCTGATGGATGAGGTGATTGGGAGGGAGGCGAGCAGGAGGTGCGTGAGTGCGCACCGGCAACAGCCCACGGTTTTAATTCAGGTAAGTTTTAAAAGCTTACCTCTGTGTTCCTTCCATGATCTTTAAGGACTGCTGGTTAGGCCACTTTCAAAACAAAAAAGCCTGCCTGCGCACTTGCCCAATATGGCAGAGGGGTCCTGCCACAGGCACAGGAGCATTCTTTGTGTATTTAAATAGGGCCAGCGCTGCTTTCAACTGCCCGCCAAGGGTGCCTGAAGGAAGCGCGGTTCAACTTGACAGTTGCCATGCTGACGCCCCATAGCAAGCGCTGGACCTCACGCTCATTTACACGCCCGATAAATGGGTGAAACGCGTGCCAATTTCCGCCACCTCTAATCAGCAACTTACTGGTGAACTGAGTGCTCCAAATCTAAAGCAACCTGGTTAAGAATCATCTACAAGAAATTTGCAGCTTCTTTTCCGTAATATTGACACCCAACAGAAAGAGTAGATTGCTACAATATTGGGCCAGAAATTAGGATCGGGTGCTTGCCGCGCGTGCAAGCCCCCGATGTGCACTCACCCGGCGCGCCGACATCTGAAGCCTGGGCCTGCTTGGAATTCCTGTCACTGGCCCGGTTCAGATGTCGGCACGATGTGCTTGCCTGATCCAGTGGTGTAGTTAGTGCGATGTACCGGCTGGGATCAGGTGAGCACTGTGCAGCCAATCAGGGGAGGGGAAACTTCATTCATGAGTTTGATAGTAAAGACTGTCAAACTCATGAAAAGTACGGGCACCCAAAAGACTAGTTTAACTTTAAATAAAATTTAAAAAAACATCCCAATAATTAAATAAACTATAAATAACTTTTAAAAACTATTTTAAACAATTAATAAAATTTTTGAAAAAAATAATTTTTTAATAAATCGGGTCTAAAAATAAACTTACCTTACTGTAAAGTCCTTAAAAACAATGAAGCTGTGGAAAAAATGTAGTAATTTTAAATAATAGACCACTTACCTTCAAGAATCCAGTCCTTCCGCCTCCTTTTTATATGTATAAAAAGTTCAGGCCCTTGCACACGGGCAAACCTGTCAAAAAGAAGGAAGTTCAACACGTGCGCGGAGAGTCCTGCGCGCACGCGTTGGACCTCTGATACCCTGGGAGGAAATGCCGGTTTCCCGCGCATGCGCTGTGCATGCTGAAATCCGGCACTTCCAACGGGCCCACGCGTGAGTACCCCGTCCGTACTCACGCGTTGGGACCGGAATTACTGGCCCATTACTTCTTATCACATGTCCACTATGAATGGTTCGTGCTCCTGATTTTTTTATCTCTGTTCAAACCAGTCAGGCAAAGTCTTAAGACCATATGCAAACTGCAAAGGAAATTTGGTACAATTATATTGCGATATCCAGCCACAAATAGAATCAAGGATCAGTATCTGTTCCAAGAGGTGCTAATTGGGTACTTTTGCAGTAATTGTAATAATTATACTGCCTTTTGGTGCCTAATTATTTCTCCAATTGTGACTAATAATTTCAGGGTCCATCAAGTTTATTTCTGTTCGAATGATGTGTTTATTCAACTGAGAACTGATCGCTATTCAGAAGATCGGAATGGAAGCATCAGTGTTCCCTGTAAGCTGCACTTTGTTCTGCACGGCCTCTTTCTTTTAATGCAAACCCTTGAAATTTCAGCGCGTGCGCGGTATTTACACTGTAAACGCCAGTGAGCGGCCTGCACGGGACTTTTCCCATTGCTGCCCGGCGCTTGGAGGGAACATTGAGAAGTGTGTCTTCTTCTTCTTCTTAGGCAGTCCCTCGGAACCGAGGATGACTTGCTTCCACGCTAAAAATGAGTTCTCAGGTGACTGGTGAGTCCAATGTGGGACCTACAGTCTCTGTCACAGGTGGGGCAGACGATGGTTGAAAGGGCGGGTGGGTGGGGTGCTTGGGGTGACGTGCGCTCCTTCCTCTGTTTGCGCTTGGCCTCCGTTTGCTCCTGATGAAGAGACTCGAGGTGTTCGGCGCCTTCCCGGATGCTTCTCCTCCACTTTGTGCAGTCTTGGGCCAGGGATTCCCAGGTGTTGGTGGGGATGTTACACTTTTTCAAGGAGGCTTTGAGGGTGTCCTTGAAGCATTTCCTCTGCCCACCTGGGGCTCTCTTTCCGTGCCGGAGCTCCGAGTAGAGCCCTTGTTTTGGGAGTCTCGTATCGGGCATGCGGACGATGTGGCCCGTCCATCGGAGCTGATTGAGCGTGGTCAAAGCTTCGATGCTGGGGATGTTGGTCTGAGCCAGAACACTGACGTTGGTGCGCCTATCCTGCCAATGGATTTGCAGGATCTTGCCGAGGCAGCGTTAGTAATACCTCTTCAGTGCTTTGGGATGCCTGCTGTACATGGTCCATGTCTCTGAAGCATACAGGAGGGCGGGAATCACTACTGCTCTGTAGACCATGAGCTTAGTGCCGGGTTTGAGGTCCTGGTCTTCAAACAGTCTCTTCTTCAGGTGACCGAAGGCTGCACTGGCACACTGAAGGTGGTGTTGGACTTCATCATCAATGTCTGCCCTTGCTGACAGTAGGATCCCGAGGTATGGAAAGTGGTCCACGTTATCCAAGGCCTCATCGTGGATTTTGATAATCGGGGGTGGGGGGGTGGTGCAGTACTGTATGGTGGGGGCAGGTTGGTAGAGGACCTTTGTCTTATGGATGCTTAGTGTAAGGCCCATGCTCTCGTACGCTTCGGTGAAGGTGTTGACGATGGTTTGGAGTTCGACCTCAGAGTGTGTGCAGACGCAAACGTCGTCTGCACACTGCAATTCATTGCTAAGCAAAGCAGCGCAGCTACATACACACCACTGTAGACAGGACAAGCCAACCTCCCATCTACAGTGAAACCTGGTCCTATCGATACTCGCAAACGGCAGACAGCTGTGAAATATGGACTTTTCATCACCGTCCCAAATATTTTACATTATAAAAGATACAAGGCACACTAAAGCGATGGGCTCTCGCAAATTACTAAGTACGGACAGCCTTCAATGTACCAAGTCCTATTTACTTTTACACCTTAAAACGCGGGACAGTGTATCTTTCCTGAGGTGATGAGCTCAAAACTGAACATAGTGCTCCAAATGAAGTGTGACCAGTGATCTGTGTGAGGACACCGATACTTTGTGCTTTTATAGTTGAAATTACTTGTGACAAAAACCCAATATCCAGACAGCCTTTCGATCACTTTCTGAACAAGTAAACACGCTTTTAATTACTTCTGTCGATTTCTAAATCGGACCACCTTTGTTCTTTTATCCTTTCCCTTGCCCCATAGAATCTCCATTTAGGGCACGTTCACCGTTACATTTTGCACTTTAACTGCAAAGGTTTCCTCTTGCTATCTCAGTGAGCTTCACATCCCACATAGCTGATGGCTGGGTAACTTGTAGCGAGTCCAGGGTCCAAAAGGAAGTCTCGTCAAGGTATTGGGCTCTCACGCGAGTTCCATCAACCCGTGGCTTACGCTATGAACTGGAGAACGGGTAAAGCAGCTGATTTTATCCGGTGTCCTGAGATTCTTTATAACTCTTCTTTTTTCTTCTTAGGCAGTCCCTCGGAACTGAGGATGACTTGCTTCCACATTAAAAATGAGTTCGCAGGTGACTGATGAGTCCAATGCGGGACCTGCAGTCCCTGTCACAGGTGAGGCAGATGGTGGTTGAAGGGGCGGGTGGTGGGGTGCTTGGGTTGACGTGCGCTCTTTGCGCTGCCTGCGCTTGGCTTCTGCTTGCTCCCGGCGAAGAGACTCGAGGTGTTCGGCGCCTTCCCGGATGCTTCTCCTCCACTTTGTGCGGTCTTGGGCCAGGGATTCCCAGGTGTCGGTGGGGATGTTACACTTTTTCAAGGAGGCTTTGAGGGTGTCCTTGAAGCATTTCCTCTGCCCACCTGGGGCTCTCTTGCCGTGCCGGAGCTCCGAGTAGAGCGCTTGTTTTGCCCTTATAACTGTCACAAGCTTGGTGTGCAACAGATTGGCTGGAACCCCACCCCCACCGGGAGTCACCTTCTTAAAATACGGACAACGACTAAAAACGGACAACTGATGCCAGCCCCCTAGGTGCCCATAATTCACAGCGTTCACTGTATATAGAAATATATATCTATCTTTTTACTTACATAGAAGTTACAACACAAAACCTGTTCCCATTTTAAATTCACACTCCTCCCTCTTTGCCCCTTTACTCATAGTCTGCAAGATGGCACAATTGTACCAGCTGTATGATTCGCATGCAGGACTGATGCGTCGCTGAGATGAAGTGATCCATCACCCTAAACTTCTCCCTTCAACAGCCATTTGTTTTAATTTGTTCAATGGACATGAAAATCGGGAGAGATGTGTAATGGGCGGCTGAATTGATAGCACCCATTTTACACAATTGGCCAAAGTCAAAATGACCCCCAATCTGATTCGGTGTGAATAGCCAACTTAGTTTTTTTGATATAACAACAGAAAATGCTGGAAAAACTCAGCAGGCCAGGCAACATCCGCGGAGAGAAATTAGAGTTGACGTTTCGGGTCGAAACCCTTTTTCAAAACTGGAAAGGAAATAAAATAGATCGAAGGCAGGGCTGCGATAGAACAAAAGAAGTAAAAGAGACATTAAGAGGTATTCAAAACCAGACGAGATGGTAATAGGACAAGTGGAGACAAAAGACAGCTGAGATTAGGTGTGAGGTGTACTGGCAGGATAAGAGACAGCTGCCATGTGGGAGAGAGAAGAGAGAAAAAAAAGGAAAAGTGGGTGGGACGGGAAGACCCAAAACAAAGGGGTGGAAAAAAATATAAGTAAAAATGTAATGGGGGCCGAGGTTATGATTTGAAATTGTTGAACTCGATATTGAGACCGGAAGGCTGCAAAGTGCCTAATCGGAAGATGAGGTGCTGTTCCTCGAGTTTACGTTGAGCTTCCGTGGAACAATGCAAGAGGCCAAGGACGGTGAGGTCCGAGTGGGAATGGAGCGGTGAATTAAAATGACAGGCGACCAGAAGCTCGGGGTCACCCTTACGGACTGAATGGAGGTGTTCCGCAAAGCGGTCACCCAATCTGCATTTGGTCTCCCCAATGTAGAGGAGACCGCATCGTGAGTATTGTTTTGTTGATGCCAGGGTTGCAGTTTGCTTAGCACGAATTACATTTTTGGTGCCCTACGTTCTTAATGCTCTCCATTCCCAACCATCTCATGGTGTGTTGAGGATAAGGGAGAATTGAATGGCTGATGTGCATGTTTCCTAGGTGCAAAATAGGACAACTTCATTATGTTTTAAGGTGGCCATTTGAAAGATCCTGCAACTGAGATTATATCATCCTGGCTTTCTTTTGTTTTTGGCTGATTAATGGTTTGGATTCTCATCTTCTACCATCCTCCTGCCCTCCTCCAATTCAGAATGGACAATCATTGTGTCTGAGGAGGAGAACGTGCCAAAGGGAGCAAGCTGGCAAGGAAGAATTAGAGGAATATGAAGGGATAGGCTTTACTGGCACCAGGTATCCAGCACAGCCAGCCAGCTTGGCTCAGTTAGTTACACTCACATCGCTGGGTCAGAAAGTTGTAAGTTCAAACCCACAACAGGGCTTAAGTTCATCACTCCAGCAGGTAATGTACTGTACAAAGGTGTTGGTGATGTTTCAATGGCACCACTTAAGTGCAAGTCTTTGGGCTGGATTTTGCCAATGGGGAGATTTTGGAGGCGGGGCTCCCACTTGTCGGGTTTCAGTCACGCCTCCATCAACTTCTGGCCAACCCACGCTACTTTCCCTTGATTGACCTTGTTAAGCCCGCCCAGCGGGATTAGCAGGCCAATTAAGGGAAAGCCGGTTACATAGAATTTTTGACAGATGAATTGTCATCGTTTGACAGCTCTGTGAAGCTGTCAAACACTGACATTCTCTGTAGTTTGATGAGTTCTTGAATTCAAAACTCATCAAACCTCTTTCTTTGGCAGAAATTAGATGGTTGTTGCATTGGAGAATGCAACGGCCATCTGTCATCTCTGCCGCGGAGGTGCGAGACTCTCTGTATAACCACCGACTGAAGCCTGCAGGAAGAAACAAAGGTAAGTACACTTTTTCTAACATTTTCCACTTACCTCACATACTCACCTCTCCACACTTGCACCCATCACTTACCTTCACAGCGCACTTTTGGACCCCTCTTACCCCACAGACCCACGACTCACCTCGGTGACCCTGGCGGGTTTCGGAGCCTTTGGGAAGCCTGCACTTGTGTGGGCAAAATGGGGATAATCCTCTTATCTGCCTGTTAACTACTTGTTAACTCAGTTAACTACTGAGGAACTGGAAAATAAGCTACCCGCCTCCTGGCAAGATGGCACGGAGGTGGGTTGGGGGCGGGATGGGCACCCGCCCCCAAATTCTGCCTTTTTCCCGGCAGTCCCGCCTCCAAACCCGCCTCCCCAGGGCTGGCAAGATCCAGCCCATCTCAGTAATAGCATTTGGTTTAATTCTTCATAGATCCTTTTAATGGATCATCTTCCTTTGAGAAATTTTGGCTGCTTTTGGCAGCCCTGTGGTTTTCTCTTGAATTTGGAAATGTTGTTGAATTTTGGAATATTTGAGCCTGTGCATGTTAGCCATTGTTATTATTAGAGATCACGGTGTCCTTTTTTTAATGAATTGTTTCTCCAGATATGAATCCCTGATCCCTGATCCCTGAAAAATACCGTAGACATTAGTTGTTCTGCATGCAGTGTTCCATCAGTGGAACCTTAATCATGCTCGCTAGCAAAGATCAAGTTGCTAGTTTCTGATTAAAAAGTTATTTAATTGGCATTAGTACGTGCTACGTTCCATTGAATGACTTAACTCACTGTCGGCAGTATATTGCCATGCAAAAATAAGGGAAATGCCTTTACTAATAATTCAGCACTAAGTATGCCTGGTTGTCTTTCACGTCCGCAGACAGAACGACTCCAGCCAAAAACGTTAGCTATTTATCTAAATGGATTCATTCAACAGCTCCTTCAATGATTGTCATAGTTGAAGCAATTTAATGACACTGCACTCTTTAAAGAATCCCAAACCGTCTTGTCATTGGTAACGCAAGCTCACCTTTCTTCATAAGTGCATTAAAAAAAGATTGGTTACAGGAAAACTGAATGTTAAAAATTGACTTTGGTGAGCTAAATGTGACTATTTTCCTTAGAACATGCTAAATTTCAGCATTCTGATTTTTTTTTTAATTACTGTAGAATCTCTGTTATATATAGTAGGTCAGGGTGAGTAAATTGCTCCTGAAACACTGTGCTTTGCTGTTATAAAGTACTCGGGCTAAAGTTATATTTTGCCAGTGAGGGAAAGCAAGTTGAAATGTCAGGCGAGGCTGGGATTAAATCACAATTGTGTCAACCTAGTACTAAGTCAGCAAATAAAATATAACCTGGGAACGATAAATGTCCAGAGTTTGATAGGAATGTTTCTTGGTCAGAATGCGCTTGTATCATACTTTTGTGTTTGTTGATTTACCTACAAGCGAAGCTGTTGAAGCAGAGACATACTTTTGTGGGCATTATAATGTAATTGATGGCACAGTGGCAGCACTGTTGTCTCTGAGTCAGAAGGTTGTGGGTTCAAATTCCCACTCCAGAAACCTGTAGTACAAAATCTAGGCTGACACTCCAAGTGCAGTACTGAGGGAGTGCTACACTGTCAGAGGTGCCGTCTTTCAGATGAGACATTAAACAGAGGCCCCGTCTGCCCTCTCGAATGGACGATAAAGATCCCATGGCACTATTTTGATGAAGAGCTGGGAAGTTTTCCCCACTGCCCTGGCCAACATTTATCCTTCAACCAACATCACTAAAAAAGGTACAGATTATCTTGTAATTATCATGTTGCTGTTGGTAGAGCCTTGCTGTGTGCAAATAGGCTGCCACAGTCCCTACAGTACAACACTAACTACGGTTCAAAAGTACTTGATTGGCTATAAAGCGCTTTGGGACGTCCTGAGGTCGTGAAAGGCGCCATATAAATGCAAGTCTCAGCTAGGATTCTCCTTTATGAACACCCACAGTAGAATATAATGTTTACCAGTTTATGTAAAATAAACAATGTGAATATGTTCCCTGTTAAGCTGTTTTGGCATGGTGTAAATTGCTGCTAGGCTATTCAAAGCCAGGCCTGTTAGCGATTAAAATATGCAGTGAGCATAGCTGTTCTGATTAGCAAAGTGCAGCAAAAGCTTATTTTCCAGTTCCTCTCTGCTACTCTGATTGCTACAGCTTTTGTTTTCAAACTGGGGAAAAGAGTCTGCTGGGCCGAGGTTGATGGATGGCAAAGGTCAGTTGGCTGAGAATTGATTCGAAGGCTGTGAGGCTGAAGAAAAACAATTGAAAGTTCGGAGCTTGGAGTGTCCTGGGCCTGGGCCGAAAGCCTCTGTGGTCAAGTCAGTGACATGTAGAAAATGATAGTCTTGTGGTTTACTCTCCTTATACCTCCCTTCCATTTTCTCTCTCGTCGTGCATCCTCTTTTCTTTCTAAAGGCTGGATTATAGGGATTACTGTTACGACACAATTGGCCAATGCCAGTTAGGGTTGCCAACTCTGATTGGATGTATTCCTGGAGCTTTCATCATTGACCTTCTGCCTCCTACCGCCCCATCAGGTCAAACAGCCTTTTATTTCCCCCATTGCTGATATTTTTACAACGAACAAATTAAAATGTTCAAAGAAAATTTTAAAAACACATGTTTTTTTTTAACGCCTCTGTGACTTTTCTCCCGTATTGCTCACAGCAGTGTTCAGGAGATTAATCTTTAATTCCTGGAAACCCTGGAGGGCTGGCAACGATACTGCAAGTTGGCAATTGGAGCACCTAACTTCACCAGGGTCTTGGGTATCTGTGGTCACACAGGGAGTGGGACTCCTTCATGCAAGATCTTCATCATGGTTCCAGGAAAATGTTATTACATACATGTTGGGAGCGTGCATGAATAAAGTTGAAGGTGAAGGATACAAGCACTGTGAAATGGAACACTATTATACCTTTGTTACCCAGAATTTCCAGATGAGCAATTGCGCAGGCCAGCTATACCGAAGGGGATTTTAATGCGTCATTTTTAGCTGGGAGAAGAAGTTGATTGGATAAGCAGAGCACTCTGGAATAAGCGCAATATCAAGGTTGCCACTAAACTAAAGAGTATAAAGCAGTTGTCCTTCTCAATCTCCTATATGGATGCAAGACATGGACACTATAGAAGACACACTCAACTGCTGGAAAGGTTTCACCAAAGACACCTTCGCATTTTAGGTGGCAGGGCAAGATCAGTCACAACAAAGTACTTGAAAGTGCTGATAGTACCAGCATTGAAGCTATGATAATCAATGGTCACATCTGTCAGGCTGGACATGTTGTTAAGGTGGATGACATACAGTTGGCAAAGCAAGCGCTTTATGGAGAACTGGTGGATTGTAGAAGAAAGCAGGGCAGGCAACAAAGGGGCTACAAGGACACTCTGCAGATTCACTTGAAACATGGTCATTGACTCTTGGAAAACCCTGGCCACCGACAGAGGGCAATGGCGTGCCGAAGTGAGAGAAGGAGTGACGGGCTTTGACCGACAACATCACGCTAGTGGGAAGGCAAGACGCAAGGGACAGAAGGATCAGCAATGTCAAAGGGATCAACAGGAGAACCCGTCAGGAACTTGGTTATGTGAGGCTGATAGTAGGCAACATCTGTCACATATCAACCTGCACAGTCATCAATGCACACAGCTTCCATGCACTCATGTTTCACTTACTGTTGGCACCGTTATCATCGAGTACAAGGGACACACTACTGCTACCCTGGAGATCACTCCAATGCAGAAACAGATACTCTTCTAACGTGGAGCCACCAGCTTTTTTTCAAGCAGTTCTATAATTAAAGAGTAAACTTGGTACCAAATTTCAGTCAGTCTGAAATCAAGGTAGCCTAAGAATATTATTGTCCTTCAATTACATTACTCTGTGTATCACTCCGAAAATCTGAAACCTTTCAAAATGGATAGCAAGCTGGCTCCAAAACAGAAAACAGGGAGTAGGGGTTAAGGATAGTTACTCAGGTTGGCGGAAGGTGGAAAGTGGTGTTCCACAAGGATCGGTGCTGGGACCACTGTTGTTCACCATTTACATAAATGATTCAGACTCGGGAATGGGAAGTTCAATTTCAAAATTTGTGGGTGGCACCAAATTGGGAGGATTACATAGGATTCCATAAGATATACGGCACAGAAACAGGCCATTCAGCCCAACCAGTCAATGCCGGTGATTATGCTCCATTCGAGCCTCCTCCCGTCTTTCCTCATCTAACTCTATCAGCATAACCCTCTATTCCCTTCTCCCCCATATGCTTATCTAGCCTCCCCTTAAATGTATCTATACTATTCACTTCAACCGCTCCCTGTGGTAGCGAGTTCCACATTCTCACCACTCTCTGGGTAAAGAAGTTTCTTCTGAATTCCCTATTGGATTTCTTGGTGACTATCTTATATTGATGGCCTCGAGTTATGCTCTTCCCCACAAGTGGAAACATTCTCTCTGTATCCACTCTATCAAAACCTTTCATAATTTTAAAGACCTCTATTAGGTCACCCCTCAGCCTTCTCTTTTCAAGAGAACAGAGACCCAGCCTAAGAACATAAGAACATAAGAAATAGGAGCAGGAGCAGGCCAATCGGCCCCTCGAGCCTGCTCCGCCATTCAATAAGATCATGGCTGATCTGATCCTAACCGCCAATCTACTATCACAGAACCATCTCCTGAATCTAACAGAATTAGACACACGAAATAGGAGCAGGATCAGGCTACACGGCCCCTGGGCCCGCTCCGCTACCCACAGGGCCATGACCGATCCGAACCTAGACTCATGTCCAAATTCCTGCCCGCTCCCCGTAACCCTTTATTCCCTTTACTTCTAGGAAACTGTCTATTTCTGTTTTAAATTTATGTAATGATGTAGCTTCTACAGCTTTTTGGGGCAGCATATTCCATGGACCTACCACCCTCTGAGTGAAGTAGTTCCTCCTCATCTCAGTTTTGAAAGAGCAGCCCCTTATTCTAAGACTATGCCCCCTAGTTCTAGTTTCACCCATCATCGGGAACATCCTCCCCGCATCCACCCGATCCAAACCCTTCACAATCTTATATGTTTCAATAAGATCGCCTCTCATTCTTCTGAACTCCAATGAGTAGAGTCCCAATCTACTCAACCTCTCCTCATATGTCCATCCCCTCATCCCCGGGATTAACCGAGTGAACCTTCTTTGTACTGACTCGAGAGCAAGTATGTCTTTTCTTAAGTATGGACACCAAAACTGTATGCAGTATTCCAGGTGCGGTCTCACCAATACCTTGTACAACTGAAGCAATACCTCCCTATTTTTATATTCTATCCCCCTAGCAATGAAAGCCAACATTCCATTGGCCTTCTTAATCACTTGCTGCACCTGCATACTAACCTTTTGAGTTTCGTGCACCAGGACCCCCAGATCCCTTTGTACTTCAGTACTTTAAGTTTCTTGCCATTAAGATAATAACTTGCTCTACGATTTTTCCTGCCAAATTGCATAACCTCACACTTTCCAGTATTGTATTCCATCTGCCAAACCTCTGCCCACTTACTTAGCCAGTCTATGTCCCCTTGCACGTTTTTTATGTCCTCCTCACTCACTACTTTCCCTCCCATCTTAGTATCATCTGCAAACTTTGATATGTTACACTCGGTCCCCTCCTCCAAATCGTTAATATAGATTGTAAAGAGTTGGGGACCCAGCACTGACCCCTGCGGAACACCACCAGTTACTGATTGCCAGTCTGAGAATGAACCATTTATCCCAACTCTCTGCCTTCTGTTAGATAGCCAATCCTCTATCCATGCCAGAATATTACCCCCAATCCCGTGATTTTTTTTATCTTAAGCAATAATCTTTTGTGTGGCACCTTGTCAAATGCCTTTTGGAAGTCTAAATACACTACGTCCACTGGTTCCCCTTTATCCACCTTATATGTTACTTCCTCAAAGAACTCCAGCAAATTTGTCAAACATGACTTCCCCTTCATAAAACCATGCTGACTTTGTCCTATTAAATTATGATTATCCAAATGTCCTGTTACGGTCTCCTTAATAATGGACTCCAATATTTTACCTACCACAGGTGTTAGGCTAACCGGTCTATAGTTTCCAGCCTTCTGTCTACTGCCCTTTTTAAATAAGGGTGTTACATTAGCAGTTTTCTAGTCTGCCGGGACCTTTGCTGAGTCCAGGGAGTTTTGGAAAATTATTACCAATGCATCCACAATCCCTACCGCCACTTCCCTCAAGACCCTAGGATGTATACCATCAGGTCCAGGTGATTTATCCGCCTTGAGTCCCATTATTTTACCGAGTACCACTTCCTTAGTGATTTTGATCGTGTTTAGCTCCTCCCCCCCTATAGCCCCCTGTTTGTCCAGTGTTGGGATATTCTTAGTGTCTTCCACTGTAAAGATTGATACAAAATATTCATTCAGTGTTTTTGCCATCTCCATATTTCCCACCATTAATTTCCCAGTCTCATCCTCTAAGCGACCAACATTTACTTTAGCCACCCTTTTTCTTTTTATATAACTATAAAAACTCTTACTATCTGTTTTTATATTTTTTGCTAATTTACTTTCATAATCTATCTTCCCTTTCTTAATCAATCTTTTTGTTATTTTTTGTTGTCTTTTAAAGTTTTCCCAATCCTCTATCCTCCCACTAGGTTTGGCTACCTTATATGCCCTTGTTTTTAGTCGAACACTATCCTTAATTTCTTTACTTAGCCACAGATGGCTGTCTTTTCTTTTACACCCTTTTCTTCTCAGTGGAATATATATTTTTTGGAAGTTGTAAATTAACTCCTTAAATGTACACCACTGATCATGTATCGTCTTACCCTTTAATCTATTTTCCCAATCCACTCTACTCAATTCCGCTCTCATACCTTCATAGTCTCCTTTATTCAAGCTCAGCATGCTTGTTTGAGATCCAACCTTCTCACCCTCTAATTGAATATGGAATTCAACCATGTTATGGCCACTCATTCCAAGGGGATCCTTTACTAGGACATTTTTAATTAATCCTGTCTCGTTACACAGGACCAGATCTAAGGTTGCTTGCCCCCTGGTCGGTTCAGTTACATACTGCTCAAGAAACCCATCCCTAATACACTCAATGAACTCATCCTCAAGGCAGCCCTGCCCAATTTGATTTGTCCAATTAATATGATAGTTAAAATACCCCATAATTATAGATGCTCCCTTATTACAAGCCTCAACTATTTCCTGATTGATACTCCGTCCAACAGAGTTGCAACTGTTCGGAGGCCTATAAACTATGCCCACTGGTGTTTTTTTCCCCTTATTATTCCTTACCTCCACCCAAACTGTTTCATTACCCTGATCTTTTGACCCAATATCATTTCTCTGTATTACAGTGATTCCTTCCTTTATTAACATAGCCACCCCACCTCCCCTTCCTTCCTGCCTGTCCTTCCTGATCGTTAAATAACCTGGTATGTTTAATTTCCAGGCATTGTCACCCTGCAGCCATGTTTCTGTAATGGCCACAAGATCATACCCATATGTAGTTATTTGTGCCATTAACTCGTCTATTTTGTTACGAATGCTACGTGCATTCAGATAGAGAACTTTCAAATATGTTTTGTGACACTTAGTTCCTGCTTTTGCCCTTTTTATTACTTTACCTTTTACTCCATACCTTCTGCCCCTTCCTGACACGCTCTGGTTTTTAATTTCCCCACTGCTACCTAAGTCTATGACCTTCTATGTTGTCATTTTTATTATTTGCTCTCTGGGAACCTCCCCCCCAGCCTGTTCATTCTTTCCTGATATGTATACCCTCGCATTTCTGGTATCATCCTTGTAAATCTTTTTTGTACCCTCTCCAGTGCCTCTATGTCCTTTTTATAATATGGCGACCAGAATTGTACGCAGTACTCCAAGTGTGATCTAACCAAGGTTTGATACAAGTTTAGCATAACTTCTCTACTTTTCTATTCTATCCCTCTAGAAATAAACCCTAGTGCTTGGTTTGCTTTGCTTATGGCCTTGTTAACCTGTGTCGCTAGTTTTAGTGATTTGTGTATTTGTACTCCGAGATCCCTTTGCTCCTCTACCCCATTTAGATTCTTATTTTCCAAGTAATATGTGACCTCCCTATTTTTCTTACCAAAATGCAATACCTCACCTTTATCTGTGTTGAAATTTATTTGCCAATTATATGCCCATTCTGCAAGTTTATTAATTTCTTCCTGTAAGTTATTGCAGTCTTCCTCGGTATTGGCTAACCCCCCAATTTGTTGTCATCTGCAAATTTAGAAATTAGTTAATTCAAAGGGAGAATGCGACAAAATACAGGAAGACATTAATAAACTTGCAGAATGGGCCTTTATTTGGCAAATTAATTTCAATATAAATAAGTGTAAAGTGGTGCATTTTGGTAGGAAGAATACAGAGGCCACATAGTCCTTGGAAAATAAGGCCGGACTTTTCCCTACCTGGGCCGGTCCGGTGTGGACGGTGTCCGTGGCGGGTGCGACCCTGTTTGTGGACTCCATCCCACTGTTGAAAATGAACTTACCTTAATGGGGCCTATTAAGCCCGCCCAGCGTGTTACCCAGCCCAATGAGATGGAGTGGGTCTGGTGATGTCATTGATAATGCGTTTTCAGCCGGGATCTTCAAATGGACCATGGCCACATTACATTTGAAGTTTAATCTAACATAGTGCTGTCAGTGCAGTGCAGCATTGGATGCTGCAAACACTGACAATAACTGCACAGAGGCAGAGGGCTGCACCCAGGTTCTCCGATGACTCCCTCCATATGCTTATAGAGGGAGTCACAGCACGCAGGGAGGGCCTCTTCCCTTCCGATGGGCAAAAGAGACCTCCCCAGAAGACCAAGACAGCCTGGTTGCAGATTGCATAGGGGGTCACAAGCAGGGATGTTGTCAGGAAGACCTGGGTGCAGTGCCACAAATGTTTCAATGATCTCATTAGATAAGGAAACATTAGTACAAAGCCATATTCAACTGCATTCTGCTGTGCTTCTCATCACATCCCCATCACTCTGCCTTCCCTACCCTACTCCTGCACATCCTTACTCACACCAACTTACCTTGCCCCTCCACCCATCCCTCTCTATCTACATTATTACTTCACCATCTCACTAGCCACCCCTCAAACTCACCCTACTGCAATCATACCAACTAACAACACACAAGGGTAGCCACTTAGGTGTTTTATCCAATGTTTATGTAAAGTTTCTGTTAATGTGGTGACAAACATAAAAATCTTTATTTTCAACGCTTTGTGTTCTTGGACAGATTTGTGTGCACCTTCGGAAGTGGCTTAGTGAGTTGGAGTGAATGGTGAGACATCACGGTACCCCCCGCAATGGTGGTGAGTGTGAAAGGAATGGCTTGGCCATTGTTGAGATGCTTTATGGTGTTGGTGTGGGGTGGTGCCAACCTGGCACATCACGTGGCAGCCATATGGGTGTTCAGAGTTAAGTTAACTAAATCTGGCCATGATGAGGCCATCCCTGGCCTCCTGGGCAGCAATGTGCTTGGGTGCTGATGCCCTCTGTCCTGTGCAGCATCAGTTGATTGCGGAGAAGGTTGGTGTCGTTGTTGGTGCAGCTGGTGTGCATGTTGCTGTTGGTGTTGGAGCTCATCGAGGTCTGATTCTGTGGACCAAGGTGAGACGGTATAAACGGCACCCATGTTGATGGAATAGATGGCAGGTGAAGTAGAGATGACAGAAGGTGAGAGAGTTCTTCCAATGAGGTGACACTGGATGGAGACTTTGCTGGAAAGACTTGAAGCCTGCAGAATCTGTGTTGGCAATGGACTGAGCAACAGCTTCTGCCTGAGGAAAGTGATCATCTGTCAGGTGGGACCTTTACTGTACATTTGATGCTGTCAAATAATCAGCTGGAGCAACTCCCGCCTCAGGTTGACAGATGTGGTTCCTGAGCAGCGTGAATCCTGTGGCCATGCAGGGAAATTTAAAAAGAAAGTGAAAAAAGGCTTTTAAGTGCCTTTAAACTACCTGATAATGATTTCAATTGGATTGCCTGCTGGTGCTGGTAGGATCGGCTGCGTGGTGACAGACGTGCCTGGGGGATAGAGGCGTGGGGGTGAGATAACAGCGGGTTCCCGACCCTCGGTCAAAAATAACAACTTTCCCACCCGACCCGCCACTGATCGCGCCCGCTACCACCCCAGAAAATTCAGCCCAAAGAGTCTGAATGGGGCAGAGGAGCCAAAGCACCTAGGTCTACAAATACACAAATCACAGAAAGTAGCGAAGCAAGTTAATAAGGCCATAAAAATAGCAAACCAAGCACTGGGGTTCACTTCTAGAGGGATTGAATTGAAAAGTAGAGAAGTTATGTTAAACTTGTAATAGAAACATAGAAACATAGAAGATAGGAGCAGGAGTAGGCCATTCGGCCCCTCGAGCCTGTTCCACCATTTAATGAGATCATGGCTGATCATCCAAATTCAGTACCCTGTCCCTGCTTTCTCCCCATATCCCTTGATCCCTTTAGCCTTAAGAAATATATTTAACTCCTTCTTGAATATATTTAATGAATTGGCCTCAACTGCCTTCTGTGGTAGAGAATTCCACAGGTTCACCACTCTCTGGGTGAAGAAATTCCTCCACATCTCAGTCCTAAATGGCTTACCCCTTATCCTTAGTTTCTCCCACCATCGGGAACATCCTTCCTGCATCTAGTCTGTCTAGTCCTGTTAGAATTTTATAAGTTTCAATGAGATCCCTCTCATTCTTCTAAACTCTAGCGAATATAAGCCCAATCGACACAATCTCTCTTCATATGTCATTCCTGCCATCCCAGGTATCAGTCTGGTGAATCTTCGCTGCACTCCCTCCATGGCAAGAACATCCTTCCTCAGATAAGGCGACCAAAACTGCACACAATACTCAAGGTGTTGGCTCACCAAGGCCCTGTACAACTGCAGCAAGACATCCTTGCTCCTGTACTCGAATCCTCTCGCTATGAAGATATACTATTTGCCTTCTTAACCACCTGCTGCACCTGCATGCTTACCTTCAGCGACTGGTGCACAAGGACACCCAGGTCTCGTTGCACTTCTCCTTTTCCCAATCTATTGGCGGTCAGATAATAATAAGTCTCCCTGTTTTTGCCACAAAGTGGATAACCTCGCATTTATCCACATTATACAGCATTTGCCATGCATCTGCCCAATCACCCAACCTGTCCAAATCATACTGGAAATTCTCTGCATCCTCCTCATAGCACACACGCCCACCCAGCTTTGTGTAGCCTGCAAACTTGGAGATATTACATCTAGTTCCCTCATCTAGATCATTAATGGCCCAGAAATTCGGGTCGGATGCTTCCCGCAGGTGCAAGCCTCCGACCTGCACTTACCTAGCGCGCTGGCCATTGAGCTGTGCGTCCGCATGGGATTCCGATCCTGGGCCTGCTCTAACTGCCGGCGCACAGTGTTTGTGTATCTCAGGAGCGCAGTTAATTCGATGCGTCCCCTGGGATCACATGTGCCATGGACAGTCAATGGTAGCAGGGAATGCTTCATTCATAAAATTGACAGGAAGAGCTGTCAAAACTATAAATATTATAAGCCCCAAAGCATCACTAAAACTTCAAATAATTTTTTTTTTAATCACATTTTTAAAATAACTATAAATTACATAAATAACTATTTTAAACAATAATTTAAATTTTTGAAAAAAATTAATTACATTTTCTAACAGGGCTAAAAATGAACTTACCTTTCTTTAAAGTATTTAAAAATAATAAACCTTTGGAAAAAATGATTTAATTTTAATTAATTCACCAATTACCTTGTTAAAAGCAGGCCTTGCGCCTGCTTTTCACATGTGTAACTCTTGGAGACTTACCCTCCCAGAGAATCCTTCAAAAAAAATGTAAGTTCCATGCGCACGCGCTGCCTCTCCGGCGTACGCATTCGACCTCTGAACCCCTTCCTTTAAGGGAACGGAAGTTCCGGTTTCCTGCGCATATGCAGTGCATGCACGAAAGCGGCACTTCCGTTGGGCCTACGGGTGAGTACCCCGTGCGTACCCATCCGTGGAGACCTGAATTTCTGGGCCAATAGATATTGTGAATAGCTGCGGTCCTAGCACTGATCCCTGAGCTACCCCACAAGACACTGCCTGCCACTTGGAAAAAGACCCGTTTATTCCAACTCTTTGCTTCCTGTCTGCCAAACAGTTCTCTATCCAAGTCAGTACCTTACCACCAATCCCATGTGCTTTCACTTTGCACGCTAATCTCTTATGTGGGACCTTATCGACAGCCTTCTGAAAGTCCAAATACACCACATCCACTGGTTCTCCCTTATCTATTCTACCAGTTACATCCTCAAAAATTTCCAGTAGATTAGTCAAGGATGATTTACCTTTTGTAAATCCATGTTGACTTTGTCCGATCCTGTCACTGTTTTCCAAGTGCTCTGCTATTACATCTTTTATAATGGACTCTAGCATTTTCCCCACTAACGAAGTCAGGCTTACCAGTCTATAATTCCCCGTTTTCTCTCTACCACCTTTTTTAAATAGTGGGGTTACATTAGCTACCCTCCAATCCATGGGAACTGTTCCAGAGTCTATAGAATTTTGGAAGATGTATAGCAATGCATCTACTATTTCTATGGCCACTTCCTTAAGTGCCCTAGGGTGTAGATTATCAGGCCCTGGGCATTTATCAGCATTCAATCCCATCAATTTCCCTAACACCATTTCCCTACAAATACTGATTTCATTCAATTCCTCCCTCTCATTAGACCCTATGTTCCCCGACATCTCTGGGAAGTTATTTGTGTCCTCCTTTGTGAAGACGGAACCAAAGTATGTATTTAATTGGTCTACCATTTCTTTGTTCCCCATTATAAATTCCCCTGAATCTGACTGCAAGGGACCTATGCTTGACTTCGCCAATCTTTTTCTCTTCACATATCTATAGAAGCTTTTACAATCAGTTTTTATGTTCCCTGAAAGCTTACTCTCATACTCTATTTTCCCCCTCTTAATTAATCCCTTTGTCCTCCTTTGCTGAATCCTAAACTGCTCCCAATCCTCAGGTTTGCTGCTTTTTCTGGCCAATTTATATGTCTTCTCCTTGGATCTTATGCTATCCATAATTTCCCTTGTTAGCCATGGTTGTCACCTTTTTTGTTTTATTTTTATGCCAAACAGGGATGAACAAATTCTGTAGTTTATCCATGCAATCTTTAAATGTTTGCCATTGCCTATCCACTATCAACCCTTTAAGTAACATTCCTCAATCCATCCTAGCCAACTCGCATCTCATACCATCGTAGTTTCCTTTATTTAAATTCAGGACCCTAGTCTCTGAGTCAACTACTTCACTCTCTGTCTTAATGAAGAATTCTACATATTATGATTGCTCCTCCCCAAGGGGCCTCGCACAACAAGATTCCTAATTAATCCTTTCTCATTACATAATACTCAGTCTAAGATGGCCTGATCTCTAGTTGGTTCCTCGACATATTGGTCCAGGAAACCATTCCGTATGCACTCTAGGAATTCCTCCTCCACAGTATTGTTACTAATTTGGTTAGCCCAATCTATATGTAGATTGAAGTCACCCATGATAACTGCTGTGCCCTTATTGCACGCATCTCTAATTTCCCATTTAATGCCATCCCCAACCTCAGCATTACTGTTTGGGGGCCTGTATACAGCTTCCACTAATGTTTTCTGCCCCTTGGTATTTCTCAGCTCTACCCATACAGATTCCACATCATCAGAGCTAATATCCTTCCTTACTATTGTGTTAACCTCCTCTTTAACTAGCAATGCTACCCCACCTCCTTTTCCTTTTTGCCTGTCCTTCCTGAATACTGAATACCCTTGGATGTTGAATTCCCAGCCTTGGTCACCCTGGAGCCATGTCTCCATAATCCCAATTTTATCATATCTGTTTACATCTATTTGCGCAGCTAATTCATCCACCTTATTACAAATGCTCCTCACATTAAGACACAAAGCCTTCAGGCTTGTTTTTTTAACATTCTTAGTCCTTTTAGAATTATTATTTATTGTGGCCATGTTTGATTTACACCCTTGATTTCTCTGCCTTCCACTTTTGCTTTTCTCCTTCCTGTCTTTTGTTTCTATCCTTGCTTCCCTTTCCTCTGTCTCCCTGCACAGGTTCCCAACCCCCTGCCATTTTAGTTTAAACCCTCCCCAACAGCACTAGCAAACACTCCCCCTGGGACATCGGTCCCGGTGCCGCCCAGATGCATTGTATAGAACCTTGGTTAGACCACACTTGGAGTACTGTGCACAGTTCTAGTCTCCATATTATAAAAAGGATATAGAGGCACTGGTGAAGTTTCAAAATAGATTCACAAGGATGATACCAGAACTGGGAAGATATACTTATCAGAAAAGGCTGAACAGGCTGGGGCTCTTTTCTTTAAAAAAGAGAAGGCTGAGGGCTGACCTGATAGAGGTTTTTAAAAGAATGAAAGGGTTTTGATAGGGTAGAAGTAGAGAAAATATTTCCACTTGTAAGCAGTCCACAATTAGAGGTCGTAAATATAAGATGGTCATTAATAAATCCAACAGGGAATTCAGGAGAAACGTCTTTACTCAGAAAGTGGTTAGAATATGGATGTGCTACCACAAGGAGTAGTAGAGGTGAATAGTTAAGATAAGCACCTGAGGGAGAAAGGCATAGAAGGATATGCTGATAGGCTTAGATGAAGTAGGGAAGGAGGAGGCTTGTGTGGAGCATGAACACCGACATAGACCAGTTGGGGCGAATTTCATGTTTCTGTTCTGTACACACGATATAACTCAACAACAACAACTTGTATTCATATAGTACCTTTAATGTAGTAAAACATCCCAAGGCGCTGCACAGGAATATTACAAGACAAAAAAAATTGAAACTGAGCCACACAAGGAGCAATTAGGGCAGATGACCAAAAGCTTGGTCAAGAGGTAGGTTTTAAGGAGCGTCTTAAAGGAGGAAAGAGTGGTAGAGAGGCGGAGAGGTTTAGGCAGGGAATTCCAGAGCTTAGGGCCTAGGCAACAGAAGGCATGGCCTCCAATGGTTGAGCGATTATAATCAGGAATGCTCAAGAGGACAGAATTAGAGGAGTGCAGATATCTCATAAGAACATAAGAAATAGGAGCAGGAGTAGGCCAATCGGCCCCTCGAGCCTGCTCTGCCATTCAATAAGATCATGGCTGATCTGATCCTAACCTCAAATCTACTTTCACTCTGCATCCCACCCGAACCCATGTGATCTCCCGGGAGAGGCGAAAAACCAGATAAAAAAACGAATGTGCCAAGTTGGGAGAAAAAATCTGGGAAATTCCTCTGCGACCCATCTGGGCGATCGAAACTCGTCCAGGAGATCACTCTGTCCCTGTATTTCCTACAGTACTTACCTTCTGTAAGAGGTGATCTCCACCCCAGCCAGGAACAGGCCCAATTTACTCTTGAAGGACTCCTAGCTGGCAGCCTGTTCCCAAGGTCTCCACTAATCCCTGTGAATAGAACCATTTCCTGAAATCTAACACAGAATTAGAACACAAGAAGTAGGAGCAGAACCAGGCTACACGGCCCTTGGGCCCGCTCCGCCACCCACAGGGCCATGGCCGATCCGAACCTAGACTCATGTCCGATTTCCTGCCCACTCCCCGTAAACCCTAATTCCCCTTACTTCTAGGAAACTGCTGTCTATTGCTGTTTTAAATTTATTTAATGATGTAGCTTCCACAGCTTTCTGGGGCAGCAAATTCCACAGACCTACCACCCTCTGAGTGAAGAAGTTTCTCCTCATCTCAGTTTTGAAAGAGCAGCCCCTTATTCTAAGATTATGCCCCCTAGTTCTAGTTTCACCCATCATTGGGAACATCCTCACCGCATCCACCCGATCAAGCCCCTTCTCAATCTTATATGTTTCAATAAGATCGCCTCTCATTCTGCTGAACTCCAATGAGTAGAGTCCCAATCTACTCAACCTCTCCTCATATGACCACCCCCTCATCCCCGGGATTAACCGAGTGAACCTTCTTTGTACTGACTCGAGAGTAAGTATGTCTTTTCTTAAGTATGGACACCAAAACTGTATGCAGTATTCCAGGTGTGGTCTCACCAATACCTTGTACAACTGCAGCAATACCTCCCTGTTTTTATATACCATCCCCTTAGCAATAAAAGCCAACATTCCATTGGCCTTCTTGATCACCTGCTGCACCTGCATACTAATTTTTTGTGTTTCGTGCACCAGGGCCCCCAGATCCCTTTGTACTGCAGTGCTTTCCAGTTTCTTGCCATGAAGATAATAACTTGCTCTATGATTTTTCCTGCCAAAGTGCATAACCTCACACTTTCCAGTATTGTATTCCATCTGCCAAATCTCTGCCCACTTACTTAGCCTGTCTATGTTCCTTTGCAGGTTTTATATGTCCTCCTCACTCGCTACTTTCCCTCCCATCTTTGTATCATCTGCAAACTTTGATATGTTACACTCGGTCCCTCCCTCCAAATCATTACTATAGATTGTAAAGAGTTGGGGTCCCAGCACTGACCCCTGTGGAACACCACTAGTTACTGATTGCCAGTCTGAGAATGAACCATTTACCCCAACTCTCTGCTTTCTATTAGATAGCCAATCCTCCACCCGTGCCAGAATATTACCCCCAATCCCGTGATTTTTTATCTTGAGCAATAATCTTCTGTGTGGCACCTTGTCAAATGCCTTTTGGAAGTCTAAATACACTACGTCCACTGGTTCCCCTTTATCCACCCTGTATGTTTCGTCCTCAAAGAACTCAAGCAAATTAGTCAAACATGACTTCCCCTTCGTAAAACCATGCTGACTTTGTCCTATTAAATTATGTTTATCCAAATGTCCTGTTACTGTCTCCTTAATAATCAACTCTAAAATTTTACCAACCACAGATGTTAGGCTAACTGGTCTATAGTTTCCAGCCTTCTGTCTATTACCCTTTTTAAATAAGGGTGTTACATTAGCAGTTTTCCAATCTGCCGGGACCTTTGCTGAGTCCAGGGAGTTTTGGAAAATTATTACCAATGCAGCCACAATCCCTACCGCCACTTCCCTCAAGACCCTAGGATGTAAGCCATCAGGTCCAGGGGAGTTATCCGCCTTAAGTCCCATTATTTTACCGAGTACCACTTCCTTAGTGATTTTAATCGTATTTAGCTCCTTCCCCCCTAGAGCCCCCTGTTTGCCCAGTGTTGGGATATTCTTAGTGTCCTCTACTGTAAAGACTGATACAAAATATTTGTTCAGCGTTTTTGCCATCTCCATGTTTCCCACCATTAATTTCCCGGTCTCATCCTCTAAGGGACCAAAATTTACTTTAGCCACCCTTTTTCTTTTTATATAACTATCGAAACTCTTGCTATCTGTTTTTATATTTTTAGCTAATTTACTTTCATAATCTATTTTCCCTTTCTTAATCAATCTTTTAGTTATTTTTTGCTGTCTTTTAAAGACTTCCCAATCTTCTATCCTCCCACTAGATTTGGCTACCTTATATGCCCTTGTTTTTAGTCGGATACTATCCTTTATTACTTTACTTAGCCACGGATGGCTGTCTTTTCTTTTACACCCTTTTTTCCTCCGTGGAATATATATTTTTTGAAAGTTGTAAAATAACTCCTTGAATGTACACCACTGATCATGTACCATCTTACCCTTTAATCTATTTTCCCAGTCCACTCTAATCAATTCCGCTCTCATACCTTCATAATCTCCTTTATTCAAGCTCAGTACGTTTGTTTGAGATCCAACCTTCTCACCCTCTAATTGAATATGGAATTCAACCATGTTATGGTCACTCGTTCCAAGGGGATCCTTTACTAGGACATTTTTTATTAATCCTGTCTCATTACACAGGACCAGATCTAAGATTGCCTGCCTCCTGGTCGGTTCAGATACACACTGCTCAAGAAACCCATCCCTAATACACTCAATGAACTCTTCCTCAAGGCTGCCCTGCCCAATTTGATTTGTCCAGTAAATATGAAAGTTAAAATCCCCCATAATTATAGCAATTCCCTTATTACAAGCCCCAACTATTTCCTGATTAATACTCCATCCAACAGAGTTGCAACTGTTAGGAGGCCTATAGACTATGCCCACTAGTGTTTTTTTCCCCATCTTATTCCTTATCTCCACCCAAACTGTTTCATTATCCTGATCCTTTGACCCAATATCATTTCTCTGTATTGCAGTGATTCCTTCCTTTATTAACATAGCCACCCTACCTCCCCTACCTTCCTGCCTGTCCTTCCTGATTGTTAAATACCCTCGTATGTTTAATTCCCAGTCATGGTCACCCTGCAGCCATGTTTCTGTAATGGCCACAAGATCATACCCATATGTAGTTATTTGTGCCGTCAACTCGTCCATTTTGTTACAAATGCTACGTGCATTCAGATAAAGAACTTTCAAATATGTTTTGTGACACTTAGTTCCTGCTTTTTCCCCTTTTACTACTTTACCTTTTACTCCATACATTCTGTCCCTTCCTGACACTCTCTGGTTTTTAATTCCCCCACTGCTACCTAAGTCTATGACCTTCTCCGTTGTCATTTTTATTATTTGCTCTCTAGAAACCTCCCCCCCACTAATTAGTTTAAAGCCCTCTCTACAGCCCTAGTTATATGATTCACCAGGATTTTAGTCCCAACACTGGCCAGGTGAAGTCCATCCCAATGGAACAGCTCTCTCCTCTCCCAGTACTGGTGCCAGTGTCCCAGGAAGCAAAACCCATTTTTCCCACACCAGTCTTTGAGCCACACATTTAACTCTCTAATTTTATTTATCCTAGCCAAATTCGCTCCTGGCTCAGGTAGTAATCCAGAGATTATTACTCTTGAGGTTCTGTTTTTTAATTTGACCCCTAGCTGCTCATACTCCTTTAACAGAACCCCCTTCCTTGTTCTATCTACGTCGTTGGTACCAACATGGACCACGACAACTGGATCCTCCCCCTCCCACTCCAAGTTTCTCTCCAGCCCAGAAGAGATGTCCTTGACCCTGGCACCGGGCAGGCAACATAGCCTTCGGGACTCCCGCTCTCGACTGCAGAGAACCCTATCTATCCCCCTAATGACACTATCCCCTACCAGTACAACATTTCTATTTACTCCCCCCTCTTGAATGGCCCCCTGTTCCATGGTGCTGTGGCCAGGTTGCTCATCCTCCCCGCAGTCCCCGCTCCCGCCCCCACAGGGAGTAAGAACCTCAAACCTGTTTGACGAGAGCAAGGGCTGCGGCTCCTCCAGCACTACCTCCTGGATCCCCGTACCTGCCTCACTCATAGTCACACCGTCCTGTCCCTGACCACGGACTACATCTGGATTAATTAATTTCATAGGTGTGACTACCTTCTGAAACATAGAGTCCAGGTACTTCTCCCCCTCCCTGATGTGTCGCAGTGTCTGAAGCTCGGCCTCAAGCACATCAACATGGTGCCGAGTTCCTCTAGCATCAAACACTTGTCGCAAATGTATTCACCGTGAGCATCAATGGTGTCCACCGGCTCCCACATTTCACAGCAGTAACACATCACCTGCTCACCCATTTCTATATAATTAATTACATTTCTTATTATTAGTTATAAAGACCCTCTGCCCCCGATATATATGATGACTATCACACCACTATTTAATAGGACTTACCAACTTATAAAGGTATAAAAGAGAAGGAAGAGGACCTACCAACCAGCTGATCACCCGCCTCCCTTTTGAATGCTGTCTGTGGGGCCTGTTAGGTTGAGTTGTCTCGTTGCTCCGCTTCCGTAGTGCTGGCTAAGCCTGAGAGTGGGAAGCAAAACAGAGCAAAACACCCCCTCACCTCCCACTTGCCCGAACTCTCTCACTTACTAAACTCTTGCTTACACTCAACGCCGACTGCACTCGCACTGCTGCACTCGGCCCGCCCCTTTTTATACCCGGATTCTACTTCCGGCTTAAACTCCCCAACAGTTTAATTTACTTTAATAAATTAAACTTACTTCAGAAAACTAAATTTTCCCTTCACTTAAATTCACTAAATAAACTTAAATAACTTTTCTCTCACTTACCAAACTCTTGCTTACACTCAATGCCGACCGCATCTCGGTGGGGTTGTGGGGCTGGAGGAGATTAAAGAGATACAAAGGGGCGAGGCCATGGATGGATTTGAAAACAAGGATGAGAATTTTGAAATCGAGGCGCTACTTAACCAAGAGCCAATGTAGGTCAGCGAGCACAGGGGTGATGGGCGAACGGGACTTGGTGTGAGTTAGGAAACGGGCAGCTGAGTTTTGGATGACCTCAAGTTTAGGCAGAGTAGAATGTGGGAGGCCAGCCAGGAGTGCATTGGAATAGTCAAGTCTAGAGGTAACAAAGGCATGGATTAGAGTTTTACCAGTGGATGAGTTGAGGCAAGGGCGGAGACAGGCGATGTTACAGAGGTGGAAATAGGCAAAATACAAGTATCATTTTTTTATATTCATTTTCAGTATGAAGATGCCAGTGGCAAGGCTGGTGTTTATTGCATTTCCATAGTTGCACTGAGTAGGTGGTGGTGGGCCTTCTTCTCGACCAGCTGCAGTGATGTGGTGAAGGTGCTCCCACAAGAATTCTTTGTAGTGGTTCGATGCAACTGAATGGCTTTCTGGGGCGCTTCAGAGGGCAGGTAAGAGTCAATCACGTTGGCACTATTCGAAGAAGAGCAGGAGAGTTCTCCCTGGTGTCCCGGCCAGTATTTATCACTCAACCAACATCACTAAAACAGATTATCGAGTCATTGTCACATTGCTATTTGTGAGAGCTTGCTGTGCGCAAATTGTCTGCCTGGTTTCTTACTTTACAACAGTGCTTAATGGGCTGTAAAGCATTGTGGACATCTTGAGGTCATGAAAGGCACTGTATAAATGCAAGTCTTTCTGAAGTGGCCAAGCAAGTCACTCCGTAGCTTCAAGAAGGTAGTTCAGTGCAGGATAATAAATGCAGCCTTTGCAGCGTCATCCATACCCTGAGAAGAGATATTTGCTATCATCACGTAAAGATCTGTGCCGGGAACATTGATTGTAAACGTTGTTTCATATGTGTTTAGAAATGTTCTCCCTCAACTATTCAAATGTCCAAAAGAGTGGAGATTCCTGCACACCCACATGATATTTATTGATTTCCATTGCTCCGGCAATAACCAAGCAAATCAATTATACGTTCTGGAGGAGCACAAGCATCGTGGCTGTCAAAGTTTATTCTTTCACGATGTCGCCACATTTCCTCTTGTAGGTTTAATGGGGCATTTAACAGTCTCAGTGTGCTTAATAATTGAGCTCGGACGGGATTGTACCCGATATATGCATAGATTATAAGTGGTAATTATGTGCAACAGTTTTCAAAACAAAACATTCATTACTGAAGATAAAAGTTATAAAAAAGACAAAGCTGTCAACTTTTATTTTTAAGTTAACCAGTGTTAATGAGAACCAGATGCTAAATCTTGCTTTTGTGCTGGATTCATAAATAAAAAATCTGTCAAAATGCAGTCTTTGCGAGGATGTGTGCTTCCACTCCATCGTACCTACCACCTGAAGCATGTTCCTTAACCATTTCAACAAGCCAGGTGGAAGAAGTACATGTCAGTCCCATTTATCCTATTCGGTACCAAGCAGCTGACAGCTGTAAGAAGCAGAATGCAAGTGCGTTTTTTTTTTGCCAGTGAATCTGGAACAAACCTTTCACAAATCTTCCTTTCAGGGAGTCAATGGACGTATGTTCTGAGAATCTGTTCACTCTTGCGGGTTTCCAGTCAGATTTCTTTTGACAATGCAGATCTAACTTGCCAGATGGTCCACTTCTTCTACCTATCACGCTTCAAGGAGACGATAGCCTGTGACACCAAGCAAAAACATTGTATTCAATGCCGTATAACGGGAGATGAATGCACTGCTCTCGGTGGCCCAGTCAATGTCCATCGTTTGCCGACAGTGATCCGAAATGAGCACCGAGAGAAGTACAGAGCAGGCGTTCTGCAGAATTATAAAAAACAGTTCCTTTGTTTAGAACGGGTTAAGGTGCTATATAAATGCAAATTCTTCATTTATTTTGGAAATTGCAGGTTTCCATTTACAAGATAATTAAGGATAACTTTCAAAGTTTAGAAAATGTGACGTCTTTACTGGCTACACGTTACGGGTTACAATATTTCCTCAGGTTGCAAGATTGGGCACGGGTGGATAATTTGAAAAGACTTGCATTTATATAGCGCCTTTTACAACCTCAGGACGTCCCAAAGTGCATTGCAGCCAATTAAGTGCTTTTGAATGTCGGCGGGAGGCGCGAGCAGGAAGCTTAAAAAGGCTTCAGAGACCCAGGTAAGGCCTCAGACCGCGGGTGTGGGCGGGAGGCGCGAGCGGGAAGCTTTAAAAAGGCTTCAGAGACCCAGGTAAGGCCTCAGACCGCGGGTGTGGGCGGGAGGCGCGAGCGGGAAGCTTTAAAAAGGCTTCAGAGACCCAGGTAAGGCCTCAGACCGCGGGTGTCGGCGGGAGGCGCGAGCGGGAAGCTTAAAAAGGATTCAGAGTCCCAGGTAAGGCCTCAGACCGCGGGTGTCGGCGGGAGGCGCGAAGCTTAAAAAGGATTCAGAGACCCAGGTAAGGCCTCGGACCGCGGGTGTCGGCGGGAGGCGCGAGCGGGAAGCTTAAAAAGGCTTCAGAGACCCAGGTAAGGCCTCAGACCACGGGTGTCGGCGGGAGGCGCGAGCGGGAAGCTTAAAAAGGCTTCAGAGACCCAGGTAAGGCCTACCAATCTCTAGTCTCCGAAGTCAGAGGGAAGGAGAGAGGTCAAAAGTAATCCAAGTGTGACGTCACCTGAAAGCGGGTAAGTGTTTCTCTCTTTTGAAGCTTAACCTCTGTGGGTTATAGTTTCTAAGGCACGATATTCATCTAGAATCGGGGCAGAGGGTATTTAAGAATAATATTAATAAATTTAATTAATTACATAGAATGGGAGATCAGGTGATGTGTTGCTGCTGCAATATGTGGGAGCTGGTGGACACCATTGATGCTCACAGTGATCACATTTGCAGTAAGTCTTGGCTGCTCGAGGAATTCCGGCTCCGTGTTGAAGAGCTGGAGTCCGAGCTTCAAACACTGAGACACATCAGGGAGGGGGAGAGTTACCTGGACTCTGTTTATCAGGAGGTAGTCACACCAATTAGATTAATTAATTCAGATGTAGTCCGTGGCCAGGGTCAGGATGGTGTGACTAGAAGTGAGGCAGGTAAGGGGATCCAGGATGTAGTGTTGGAGGAGCCGCAGCCCTTGCTCTTGTCCAACAGGTTTGAGGCTCTTACTCCCTGTGAGGATGGGAACGGGGACTGCGGGGAGGATGAGCAACCCGGCCACAGCACCGTGGAGCAGGGGGCCATTCAAGTGGGGGGAGATAAAAGAAATGTTGTAGTGGTAGGGGATAGTATTGTTAGGGGGATAGATAGGGTTCTTTGCAGCCGAGAGCGAGAGTCCCGAAGGCTGTGTTGCCTGCCCGGTGCCAGGGTTAAGGACATCTCCTCTGGGCTGGAGAGAAACTTGGAGTGGGAGGGGGAGGATCCAGTTGTCGTGGTCCATGTTGGTACCAACGACATAGATAGGACAAGGAAGGAGGTTCTGCTGAGGGAGTTTGAGCAGCTAGGGGCCAAATTAAAAAGCAGAACCACAAGGGTAATAATCTCTGGATTACTACCTGAGCCACGTGCAAATTTGGCTAGGGTAAATAAAATTAGAGAGTTAAATGCGTGGCTCAAAGCCTGGTGTGGGAGAAATGGGTTTTGCTTCCTGGGACACTGGCATCAGTACTGGGACAGGAGAGAGCTGTTCCATTGGGATGGACTTCACTTGGCCAGTGCTGGGATTAGAGTCCTGGCGAATCGAATAACTAGGGCTGTAGAGAGGGCTTTAAACTAATTAGTGGGGGGGAGGTTTTAAGAGAGCGAAAAATAAAAATGACAGCGGAGAAGGCAATAGAGCAAGGTAGCAGTGGGGGAATTAAAAACCAGAGCTTGTCAGGAAGGGACAGAATGTATAATGATAAAGGTAAAGTAGTAAAAAGGGTAAAAGCAGGAATAAATTGTCGGAAAACATATTTGAAAATTCTTTATCTGAATGCACGCAGCATTCGTAACAAAATTGACGAGTTGACGGTACAAATAACTACACATGGGTATGATCTGGTGGCCATTACGGAAACATGGCTGCAAGATAATCATGACTGGGAACTAAACATACAAGGGTATTTGACAATTAGGAAGGACAGACAGGAAGGAAAGGGAGGTGGGGTTGCTATGTTAATCAAGGATGGAATCACTGCAATAGTCAGAAATGATATTGGGTCAAAGGATCAGGATAGTGAAATAGTTTGGGTGGAGATAAGGAATAAGAAGGGGAAAAAGTCACGAGTGGGCGTAGTCTATAGGCCTTCTAACAGTTGCAACTCTGTTGGTCGGAGTATAAATCAGGAAATAGTTGGGGCTTGTAATAAGGGAACAGCTATAATCATGGGGGATTTTAACTTTCATATTGACTGGACTAATCAAATTGGGCATGGCAGCCTTGAGGAAGAGTTCATAGAGTGTATTAGGGACGGGTTCCTTGAGCAGTATGTAACTGAACCAACCAGGGGGCAGGCAATCTTAGATCTGGTCCTGTGTAATGAAACAGGATTAATAAAAAATGTCCTAGTAAAGGATCCCCTTGGAATGAGTGACCATAATATGGTTGAATTCCAAATTCAGTTTGAGGGTGAGAGTTGGATCTCAAACCAGCGTACTGAGCTTAAATAAAGGAGACTATGAAGGTATGAGAGTAGAATTGACTAAAGTGGACTGGGAAAATAGATTAAAGTGTAAGACGATACAAGAGCAGTGGTCTACATTCAAGGAGATATTTCACATCTTTCAAGATAAATATATTCCACTGAGGAAAAAGGGGAGTAAAAGAAAAGACAGCCATCCGTGGCTTAGTAAAGTAATAAAGGATAGTATCCGACTGAAAACAAGGGCATATAAAGTAGCCAAATCAAGTGGGAGGATAGAAGATTGGGAAGCATTTAAAAGCCAGCAAACAATAACTAAAAGATTAATTAAGAAAGGGAAGATAGATTATGAAAGTAAACTAGCAAAAAATATAAAAACAGATAGCAAGAGTTTCTACAGCTATATAAAAAGAAAAAGGGTGGCTAAAGTGAACGTTGGTCCCTTAGAGGATGGGACCGGGAAACTAGTGGTGGGGAACATGGAGATGGCAAAGATGCTGAACAAATATTTTGTATCACTCTTTACAGTAGAGGACACTAAAAATATCCCAACACTGGACAAACAGGGGGCAATGGGGGGGGGGGAGGAGCTAAAGACGATTAAAATCACTAAGGAGATGGTACTCAGTAAAATAATGGGACTTAAGGCGGATAACTCCCCCGGACCTGATGGCCTACATCCTCGGGTCATGAGAGAAGTGGCGGTAGGGATTGTGGATGCATTGGTGATTATTTTCCAGAACTCCCTGGACTCAGGAAAGGTCCCGGCAGATTGGAAGACTGCTAATGTAACACCCTTATTTAAGAAGGGAAGGAAAGGTCCCGGCAGATTGGAAAACTGCTAATGTAACACCCTTATTTATGAAGGGAAGTAGACAAAAAGCTGGAAACTATAGACCAGTTAGCCTAACATCTGTGGTTGGCAAAATGTTGGAGTCCATTATTAAGGAAACAGTAACAGAGCATTTGGATAAACATAATTCAATAGGACAGAGTCAGCATGGTTTTGTGAAGGGGAAGTCATGTTTGACAAATTTGCTCAAATTCTTTGAGGATGTAACATACAGGGTGGATAAAGGGGAACCAGTGGATGTAGTGCATTTGGACTTCCAAAAGGCATTTGACAAGGTTCCACACAAAAGATTACTGATCAAGATAAGAAATCACGGGATTGGGGGTAATATACTGGCATGGGTGGAAGATTGGCTATCTAACAGAAAACAAAGAGTTGGGATAAATGGTTCATTCTCGGGCTGGCAATCAGTAACTAGTGGTGTTCCGCAGGGGTCAGTGCTGGGACCCCAACTCTTTACAATCTATATTAACGATTTGGAGGAAGGGACCGAGTGCAACATATCCAAGTTTGCCGACGATACAAAGATGGGAGGGAAAGCAATGAGTGAGGAGGACATAAAAAACCTGCAAAAGGACTTAGACAGGCTAAGTGAGTGGGCAGAGATTTGGCAGATGCAATATAATGTTGGAAAGTGTGAGGTTATGCACTTTGGCAGAAAAAATCAAAGAGCAAGTTATTATCTAAATGGAGAGAAACTGCAAAGTGCTACAGTACAAAGGGATCTGGGGGTCCTGGTGCATGAAACACAAAAAGTTAGTATGCAGGTGCAGCAGGTGATCGGGAAGGCCAATGGAATCTTGGCTTTTATTGCAAGGGGGATGGAGTATAAAAACAGGGAAGTCTTGCTGCAGTTATACAGGGTATTGGTGAGGCCACACCTGGAATACTGCGTGCAGTTTTGGTTTCCATATTTAAGAAAAGATACACTTGCTCTCGAGGCGGTTCAGAGAAGGTTCACTCGGTTGATTCCGGAGATGAGGGGGTTGACGTATGAGGAAAGGTTGAGTAGGTTGGGACTCTACTCATTGGAGTTCAGAAGAATGAGAGGCGATCTTATCAAAACATATAAGATTGTGAGAGGGCTTGATCGGGTGGATGCGGGGAGGATGTTTCCACTGATGGGTGAGACTAGAACTAGGGGGCATAATCTAAGAATAAGGGGCTGCCCTTTCAAAACTGAGATGAGGAGAAACTTCTTCACTCAGAGGGTAGTAAATCTATGGAATTTGCTACCCTAGAGAGCTGTGGAAGCTGCAACATTAAATAAATTTAAAATGGAGTTAGACAGTTTCCTAGCAGATAAGGGAATTAGGGGTTACGGGGAGAGGGCAGGGAAGTGGACGTGAGTCTAGATTCAGATCAGCCATGATCCTATTGAATGGCGGAGCAGGCCCGAGGGGCCGTATGGCCTACTCCTGCTCCTACTTCTTATGTTCTTATAACGTTGCGAGCTATGCAATTTTAAAAATTCATCTCGGTAATTTTCCTTGTACTGTGCAACTCAAGATGAAGGATATCAAAATTGGGATGCAATTTCTTTTCCCAAAATGATTGTTGAACATCAGTATGCCAACACTCCCAGATGCAGACGCAAGCTTCCTCTGCTCTGCCTCAATAATACGGCTAACCCCCACCTCTTAAGAACACATCCGGCTGCACCGGTGCCAGATGTTTTCATTTCTCACACCAATCACCCCTCGTTCAGCTTCTGTTGAATGAGATTGCCAATTAGTGCTGTGCGCTCAGTTCCCCTGAGCAACGGGATTGAGACTTCTCAAGCTCATTTCATTTCGGATCAATACGAGCCAGCAGAGAGAGGAAGCTTTTATCCCATCACTCTGAGCCGGTGCTTGAACTCAGATCCCAGAGGTAGAGTTAGCATTGCACAAGTTGGCTCCTAATCAGCTCGTGGCGGTACAATGAGAATAAATACTACTCGAGGTGAAGCTCAAAACAGATAGCAATTTTACTAAAACAGATGCAGGTAAGAATCAAGTCCCAGCACATCTGAAAGTTGCATTATAAGATATATTTCTAATTGTTCCAAATGTGATGCAAAAATATTCAGAAATTCTCCACAGTAACATCACAACAATGTGTGTACAGGCGTGCACAACCTTGTGGAAACACATTTATGATTTTTGGGGCTCCTGATGTTTATTTACTGCACAGTAGGGCTTGAGTCAAGATAATTAGAAGTTTCCGCATGCGATCCATGCTTATCCCACTTTTTCCTTCTTCTTACCAAGTGGACAGTTCAATGGGCCTCAGACTACCTCAGGTTCAATTTAACAGCAAAACACAAGCAGGAGCCAATAGTAAACTCAAAGACGCTAAATCCTGTAAAACAAGTGCCACAACATTTTCCTAGACCTCTTCCACTTTTCACAAGCCCACACTAAAATATTAGAAATGTGCTAATGTGCTAGTTGATTTCCCTGTAGCATTGCTTATGGTCAAGAAGAAAATAATATTTATGTCTCTCTATCTCATTGCTTGTCTCCCACTCTTTAGTCTTTGTGTCTCCTTTTCTCAGTCTTGTGCTTATTGCTGTCCCTCTGTCTTTCTCCCTCTGAGACACTTTCTATTGTCATCTCTATCTTGCCTCTGAGTCTTTCTCATTCTGGCTCCATCCTCTATAAATCTCTTCGTTCCTCTGTCTTCAATTTTGTATGTTTCGCACTTTGCATTTATCTGTCATACAGTTTGAGCTCCCTGTATCAGTACTTACGTATATTCTTCTTCATTGCTTTGCCAGTCTGTGTGCTTCTTGCACACTTTGATTTTGTGCTTTTATTACGTTATGAACTTGCTTTGCTTTTTTCTTTCTGATCTACTTTCCTCCTTTGATTCTCACTCTACATTTTCTTGCAAATTCACTTCTAATTATATATTTTAATTTTACTGTAGCATTTAATTCCCCAGTCTCATCTCTGCAGTGGTGCTTGGAGGGGAAGTGGGTGATTGGTGGGGGTGAGCGGAGGAGGAGGGGAGAAGACGAGATGTGCGTTGGCACAGATCTGGCAGAGCAGACAGGCTAAATAGACCAGGTCCTCAGTGTATGGGCTGTGCTTCAAGGGGAGAGTCAGGTGGGACAGAGGAAAGAGGCTGAGGAGCCAGACCGGTTCTTAATGGGGCAGAGATTGCATCATATAGAAGGTAATCCTTGTACATGAGTCACTGAAAGTGAATGTGCCCGTGCAGCAAGCCATTAGGAAGGCAAATGGTATGCTGGCCTTCATTGCAAGAAGATTTGAGTACAGGAGTAAAGAAGTCTTACTCCAATTATATAGGGCCTTGCTGAGACCACACCTGGAGTACTGTGTACAATTTTGGTCTCCTTACCTAAGGAAGGATATATTTGCCATAGAGGGAGTGCAACAAAGGTTCACGAGATTGGTTCCTGGGATGGCGGAACTGTCATATGAGAAGAGATTGAGTAAACTAGGCCTGTATTCTCTTGAATTCAGAAGAATGAGAGGGGATCTCATTGAAGCATACAAAATTATTACAGGGCTTGATAGGATGGATGCTGGGAGAATGTTTCCCTTGGCTGGGGAGTCTAGAACCAGGGGCCACAGCCTCAGGATAAAGGGTAGGCCATTCAGGACTGAGATGAGAAGAAATTTCTTCACACAGAGGGTGGTGAATCTTTGGAATTCTCTACCCCAGAGGGCTGTGGAGGCTCAGTCATTGGGTATATTCAAAACAGAAGTCGATAGATTTCTGACTAGTAAGGGCATCAAGGGATATGGCGATAGGGCCAGTGAATGGAGTTGAGGCAGAAGATCAGCCATGATCTTATTGAATAGCAGAGCAGGCTCAAAGGGCCGAATGGCCGACTCCTGCTCCTATTTCTTATGTTCTTATGTAAGTGGATTATAGATAATACATGGTCCATGTCATCTCATGGACTGGTTTCGATCACCTGAGGGTGTTGGAGAGGAATTCTCCAGAGCATTTTTTCCCTTATTGGCCCTGGGTATTTTGCCTCTCCCAGGAGATTGCGTGGTTGTGGGGGATAGGAAGTGTCTATCCATGATGCTTCAGCCATCATGAGTGTGAGGCAGGCTTGATGGACCAGCTGGTCTTTCCCTGCCCGGCATTTTGATATGTTCGTATGTATGCACAGCCAGTCTCAGAGGGGAAGGGAGATGATCAGGAGTAACTGCACAATCTACAATATTGAGCCAGTAATTCCTGTCCCAACGCGTGAGTACGGACGGGGTACTCACGCGTGGGCCCGGAGGAATTGCCGGTTTTTAGCATGAGGTGCGGGGGAAACCGGCATTTCCTCTCCTCTGACCCAAGGGGTTAAGAGGCGGAACGCGTGCGAGGTTTCAGGTAGCGTGTGCGCGCTGAACTTCCTTTCTTTTTGAAGAGTTGCCCGTGGGGAAAAGACTCCGTTTTTTACGCGTGAAAAAAGCAGCCGTAAGTACTTACTTTTAACAGGTAAGTGGTCTATTAAGTAAAATTAGAAAATTTTTCCACAGGTTCATTATTTTTGAAGACTTTACAGTAAGGTAAGTGTATTTTTAGCCCCGATTTTTTATATAATAATTTTTTTCAAAATTTAAAATTATTGTTTAAAATGGTTTTTTACAGTTATTTATAGTTCATTTAAGTAGTGCGATGTTTTTTTAAATTTTCTTTCAAGTTTAAGTAGTGTTTTGGGGCCAGGAGTTTTCATAATTTGACAGTTCTTACTATCAAACTCATGAATGAACTTTTGCAACCTCCCATTGGTTGCCCAGTGCTCACGTGATCCCAGCCGGCTCATCGCACTAAGTACGCCACTGGGTCACGCATGCACAGCGCGGCAGGACCTGAAGCGGGCCAGTGAGAGGAAATGCAATGCGGGTCAGGATTGAAATGTCAGCGCGCCGGGGAAGTGCACGTCGGGGGCTTGCACGCGCGGCAAGCCCCCGAACCTAATTTCTGGGCCATTATATTCTTACAGATATATAGGCCCAAAACATTTAATAATATCAATGTTTGGAGGAACTTAAGTGTTTACTGAGATGAAAGGCATCAATACTAGCAAATTGACCACTTTTCCACTTTGGTCACCTAAGCAATCCGAAGTAAGGATTAGTGCAGATCAGATGCAAAGCAATGCAGTTTTTACTCTAGTACAACAAGGCTACAACTTCAAAAAGTCAGCCCCAGTTGCGCTATTGTTGCACTTCCTACATTAGCAATCCTTGTCGTCTCACTGGGTGAAGCTTTCAGTTTGATGCCTCAATCAGTACATAAGAACATAAGAAATAGGAGCAGGAGTCGGCCATTCGGCCCCACGAACCTGCTCCGTCATTCAATAAGATCATGGCTGATCTTCTACCTCAACTCCACCTTCCCGCACTATCCCCATATCCTTTGATTCCCTTAATATTCAAAAATCTATCGATCTCTGTCTTGAATATACTCAACGACTGAGCCTCCACAGCCCTCTGGGGTAGAGAATTACAAAGTACCAAGTTACAGGCATAAGATCATAAGAATTAGGAGCAGGAACAGGCCATATGGCCCCCTGAGCCTGCTCCGCCAGTCAATAAGATCATGGCTGATCTTCAACCTCAACTCCACTTTCCCGCCCGATCCCCATATCTCTTGATTCCCTTAGAGCCCAAATGTTTCATGCTGTGGGGACTAAACTTACAGGGCTGAAGCTGCCCAAGCTCATTTTGTGTAGGTTCCTTGCAGCTGGCAAAGAGGACTCTGGGCTAGATTTATACTTAGTCACCACAGGTGCAAGGGCAATCTATTGACTCGCTGTGCCACTCAAGCCCCCAGTCGCTAAAATTTTGTTCTGAGTTTTTTTTGTGTAACGGGGATTTTTTTCAGTGTCTTCCATATTATTGTTACTTCTCATTCATTGTAATTGTTACGGTAATCCGATTTGTGCAATGCATTCACAGAAGACAAGTAGCTCTAACTTGCATCAGCATTAACAGTAAAACATCGCAAAAAATGCAGTTTAGGTGTCACAAATTCAACTTAAACTTTTCCACTCCAAGGTTGAACACTGTGTCCTTCAATGATCCCTAAAAATGGCTTTGGAATCCCATCTGCATCGCCAAAAATGTAATGTATGCGGGTAGGACAGAGACAGGATGAGTTGCTCGTCAAGGTGCTTGTTTACTAGGCCAGGGCGAACTGAGCATGCTCATACTAAATCATGTGACAAACCATGTGATAATACAGTACACTATACTTCTACCTCCCTTCCATTTTCTCTCTCGTCGTGCATCCTCTTATCTTTCTAAAGGCTGGATTATAGGGATTACTGATGCAACACAACTGGCCAATGCCAGCTAGCAAATGTGAGGTCATCCACTTTGGACCTTTAAAAGGATAGAACAGGGTACTTTCCAAATGGTGAAAAGCTAAAAACAGTGGATGCCCAGAGAGACTTGGGGGTGCAGGCACATAGATCATTAAAATGTCATGAACAGGTACAGAAAATAATCAAAAAGGCTAATGGGATGCTGGTCTTTATATCTAGAGGACTAAAATACAAGGGGGTAGAAGTTATGCTGCAGCTTAACAAAACCACACCTGGAGTACTGAGAGCTGTTCTGGGCACCACACCGTAGGAAGGATAAATTGGCCTTGGAGGGAGGGCAGCGTAGGTTTACCAGAATGATACCTGGACTCCAAGGGTTAAATTACGAGAGGAGATTACACAAACTAGGGTTGTATTCCCTGGAATTTAGAAGGTTAAGGGGTGATGTGATCAAAGTTTTCAAGATATTAAAGGGAACAGATAGAGTAGATAGAGAGAAACTATTTCCGTTGCTTGGGGATTCTAGGACTAGTCTAAAAATTAGAGCCAGACCTTTATGGAGTGAAATTAGGAAACACTTCTACACACAAAGGGTGGTAGAAGTTTGGAACTCTCTTCCACAAACGGCAATTGATGCTCGATCAATTGTTAATTTTAAATCGGAAATTGATAGATTTTTGTTAACCAAAGGTATTAAGGGATATGGGGCAAAGGTGGGTATATGGAGTTAGGTCGTAGATCAGCCATGATCTCTTGAGTGGCAGAACAGACTCGAGGGGCTAAATGGCCGACTCCTGTTCCTACATTCTTATAACTGTGGTTATGTGCATAATCTACTCAGAAAGTTAGTCACCAGAATCCACTGTGAATATTACTCAGCTAACACAAACAAATGCAGTGGGTGCAGATAGAAAGGGTTTGGGATCTTGAGCTTCTATTCAGCAAAAATATTGAGCAATCAGCTATTCACTTAAGTGGAATACACTGGATTAGTAGTTAGTAATTGAAAAGTGATGGGAATAATAAGATAAGGGAAACTCTTATTGATAAAAGACTAACCAATTACTTAACATCACGAGAATTTAATTAGTTACACACAGAGTAATGGCTGGGCAGGCCCCACAGCAGCAGCGGCGGTGGCAGTGCGGACCTGGGAGGAACGGCGAGGCGGCGGCGGCGGCGATATAAAGAGAGCCCAAGGTGCAGGTAGGCCCCACAGCAGCGGCGGCGGCAGTGCGGACCTGGGAGGAGCGGCAAGGCGGCGATACCAACTCAGCACCGACAGAATTTTCAAAGAGTGACGTCAAAAGTGATGTTGGCACAAGGGGAGGGAGCTGATTGAGGCCAGTGTCGGGGGCGGAGAGAGCGGCAGTACTAGGCTTACTAATCTCACAGAAGGGCGGCGGCTTTCCGGAGCCACGTCACGATTCAAAAAGTGACGCGGGCAAGAGGAAGCAGCTGATTGGGTGAGTACGGGCAGGTGAGTATTCACAGAAACCACAGAAACCACACATATTTATACTACACTATAGTTTGACAGTTAAGATTAATAGTTTATAAAGTTTAAATGTTCTTAATTTTTGTGGTTACAGTTACTAAGGTCCCTGTTGTGTATCGGGGAGTGCTAGTAACCAAGGGCCCTTGAGTATATCATTTAATTGTAGTGTAATTAGTGGTATTGATTTGATTTAAATTAATTAAAGGGTAAGTCATGGCAGGACAGCTCGGCCCCATGGCATGCTCCTCCTGCGCTATGTGGGAAATCAGGGACACTTCCTGTGTCCCTGACGACCATGTGTGTGGGAAGTGTATCCAGCAGCAGCTACTGACTGACCTCATTGTGGCGCTGGAGCTGTGAATGGATACATACTGGAGCATTCGCGATGCTGATGACATCATGGATAGCACATTTAGGGAATTGGTCACACCGCAGGTAAAGGCTGCACAGGCAGGAAGGGAATGGGTGACCACCAGGCAGAGTAGTAGGCACAGGCAGGTAGTGCAGGTGTCCCCTGTGGCCATCCCCCTCTCAAACAGATATACCAATTTGGATATTGTTGAGGGAGATGGCTTATCGGGGGAAGGCGGCAGCAGCCAACTTCCTGGCACTGTGGGTGGTTCTGCTGCACAAGACGGGAGGAAAAAGAGTGGGAGAGCTATAGTGATAGGGGATTCTATTGTAAGGGGAATAGATAGGCATTTCTGTGGCTGCAAACGAGACTCCAGGATGGTATGTTGCCTCCCTGGTACAAGGGTCAAGGGTGTCTCAGAGCAGCTGCAGGGCATTCTGGAGAGGGAGGGCGAACAGCCAGTTGTCGTGGTGCATATAGGTACCAAAGATATTGGTAAAAACCGGGATGAGGTCATAAAAGCTGAATATAGGGAGTTAGGAGGTTAATTAAAAAATAGGACCTCAAAGGTAGTAATCTCAGGATTGCTACCAGTGCCACGTGCTAGTCAGACTAGAAATAGAAGGATATTTAAGATCAATACGTGGCTAGAGGAATGGTGCAAGGGGGAGGGATTCAAATTCCTGGGACATTGGAACCAGTTCTGGGGAAGGTGGGACCAGTACAAACTGGACAGTTTGCACCTGGGCAGGGCCGGGACCGATGTCCCAGGGGGAATGTTTGCTAGTGCTCTGGGGGAGGGTTTAAACTAAAATGGCAGGGGTTTGGGTACCTGTGCAGGGAGACAGAGGAAAGGGAAGCAAGGATAGAAGCAAAAGACAGGAAGGAGAAAAGCAAAAGTGGCAGTCAGAGAAATCAAGGGTTTAAATCATACATGGCCACAGTAAATAATAATTCTAAAAGATCTAAGAGTGTTAAAGAAAACAAGCCTGAAGGCTTTGTTTCTTAATGCGAGGAGCATTCGTAATAAGGTGGATGAATTAGCTGCGCAAATAGATGTAAATGGATATGATATAATTGGGATTACGGAGACATGGCTGCAGGGTGACCAAGGCTGGGAATTCAACATCCAGGGGTATTCAATATTCAGGAACGACAGGCAACAAGGAAAAGGAGGTGGGATAGCATTGCTAGTTAAAGAGGAGATTAACACAATAGTAGGAAGGATATTGGCTCTGATGATGTGGAATCTGTATGGGTAGAGCAGGACAGATTGGGTGATTGGGCAGATTCATGGCAGATGCAGTATAATGTGGATAAATGCAAGGTTATCCACTTTGGTGGCAAAAACAGGGAAGCAGATTATTATCTGAACGGCAATAGTTTGGGAGAAGGGGAAGTGCAACGAGACCTATGTGTCCTTGTGCACCAGTCGCTAAAGGTAAGCATGCAAGTGAAGCAGGCGGTTAAGAAGGCAAATGGTATGTTGGCCTTCATAGCGAGAGGATTCGAGTACAGGAGCAAGGATGTCTTGCTGCAGTTGTACAGGGTCTTGGTGAGACCACACCTTGAGTATTATGTGCAGTTTTGGTCACCTTATCTGAGGAAGGATGTTCTTGCCATGGAGGGAGTGCAGCGAAGATTCACCTGGCTAATACCTGGGATTGCGGGAATGACGTATGAGGAGAGATTGGGTCAATTGGGCTTATATTCGCTGGAGTTTAGAAGAATGAGAGGGGATCTCATTGAAACTTATAAATTCTAATGGGCTAGACAGACTAGATGCAGGAAGGATGTTCCCGATGGCGAGGGAGTCCAGAACCAGGGGTCACAGTCTAAAGATGAGCCATTTAGGACAGAGATGAGGAGGATGAATTAGCTGCGCAAATAGATGTAAACGGATATGATATAATTGGGATTACGGAGACATGGCTCCAGGGTGACCAAGGCTGGGAATTCAACATCCAGGGGTTTCAATATTCAGGAAGGCAGGCAAAAAGGAAAAGGCAGTGGGGTAGCATTGCTGGTTAAAGAGGAGATTAACACAATAGTAAGGAAGGTGTGGTAAACCACGGTTTGTATTCCACTGTGTACATGTCTGTACATGCCTCGGCTGACTCCTCCCACGAGTCCAGGTATAAAGGTGACTGCTCCACAGTCCCTCTGTATTCTGGACTGGTCGACCACTCGAGGCACACCTTCATTCTCTTGTTAATAAAAGCCTGTTAGTTACTCGCTTAACCTCAGTCTTTTGAGTGATTGATAGCGCATCAATTTTATTAACAAGATTTTTTTATAATGGAGAAGATCCTCACACCAGCATGCCTGGACTTAGACCATCGGGAGGCGGACGCATCCACCAAGTTTGCTCACTGGCTTAAGTGCTTTGAAAAATTCCTGATCACCTCCGCTGCAACGGTCAAATCGGATGAGGACAAACTGGATGTCCTGATCTCCAAAGTGAACCACCGAGCGTACTCGGTCATCCAGGACGCGACCTCGTACACGGCTGCTCTCAAGCTCCTCAAGGACCAGTACACGTGCCCAGTGAACGAGGTGTACGCCAGGCACCTTCTGGGGAGTCGTAAACAACAACCTGGGGAATCGACCGAGGAATACCTTCAGGCACTGTCTGTGCTTGGCCGGGCCTGTGGTTGTAAGGATGTAAAGGCCGCCGTGTACACAGAGGAACCTATCCGGGACGCTTTTGTGGCGGGCCACAGGTCCAATTACACCCGACAGCGACTGTTGGAGCAGAGTGACCTCGACCTCAACAAGGCCTCTGAACTCGCACTATCATTGGACGCAGCCTACCGGGGCATGGATGCCTACTCCTCTGCACCGTGGACGCTGCGGGGAACGACAGCCTGGGACACGGTAGGACCGTCTCATAGCGCCGTGCCACCCCAGCCACATCCCAGCAACGGCCCAACTACCGCAGCAGTGTCCCAAGGCCAGAAATGCTACTTCTGTGGCCAGGCCAAACACCCCAGAGCACGCTGCCCGGTGAGAAATGCGATCTGCTCGGGCTGCGGGAAGAAGGGACACTACGCCAGCATCTGCAGGGCCAAAACCACCCCGAACCCCAGCAGCGCCGCGTGTGGGCCGTGTGGGCCGCCATCTTCGGCCTCCCCAGCCATGTGCGAACCACCGGAACAGCAGCCATTTTGGACGCCTCCAGCCACATGGGGATCATGGACGCCGCCACCTTGGACGCCAGCCGCCATCTTGGCCCCCAACACCGCCTCATCTGATACCCGCAACGACACACCGACCCCTACGCTGGCCTCTGTTATGCTGGACCAAGCAAGACCGCACCAACTGGCCCGGTTCACAATGGACATTAAGGTAAATGGTCACGAAACAATCTGCCTTTTTGACTCTGGGAGCACGGAGAGCTTCATCCACCCCGACACGGTGCGGCGTTGCTCTTTCCCAGTCCTGCCTGCGCACCAGCGGATTTCTATGGCCTCCGAGTCCTAGTCGGCGGACATTGGCGGCTACTGCGTGGTGACACTCTTAGTAGACGGGACTGTGTACGATAATTTTAAACTTCTGGTCCTGCCCCACCTCTGCGCTGCCGTTCTACTGGGGTTAGATTTTCAGTGCCACCTTAAAAGTGTTACGATGGCGTACGGTGGACCCCTCCCCCCACTCACAGTCCGCAGCCAGCAGCTTCCAAATTGCCCGCCGCGCACCAGGTGCAACCTCTCCACACTCAGAGTCACCCCCCCCCACTGTTTGCTAACCTCACCCCCGACTGTAAGCCCATCGCCACAAAGAGCAGGCGATACAGTGCCGGGGACAGGGTTTTCATTAAAACCGAAGTGGAGCGGCTCCTGAAGGAGGGGATTATTGAGGGCAGCACCAGCCCCTGGCAAGCCCAGGTTGTGGTCGTTAAGACCGGCGAGAAGCAGCGCCTGGTCATCGACTACAGCCAGACAATAAATCTCTACACCCTGCTGGACGCTTACCCACTCCCCCGCATAGCTGATATGGTCAACTAGATCGCGCAGTACCGCGTCTTCTCGACCATTGACCTGAAATCAGCGTACCACCAGCTCCCTATCCGCCCTGAGGACCGCCAGTATACTGCCTTTGAGGCAAACGGCCGCCTCTATCACTTCCTTAGGGTTCCCTTTGGTGTCACCAATGGGGTCTCCGTCTTCCAAAGGGAGATGGACCGGATGGTCGATCAAAATGCGTTGCAGGCCACTTTCCCATATCTGGACAATGTGACCATCTGCAGCCATGACTTGCAGGACCATGACGCAAACCTCGAAAAATTCCTCCGCACCGCCCAACTCCTGAACCTGACGTATAACAAGGAGAAGTGCATATTCCGCACAACCCGCCTCGCCATCCTTGGCTGTGTTGTGGAACACGGAGTCATCGGTCCCGACCCCGACCGGATGCGTCCCCTTATGGAACTCCCACTGCCCCACTGCCTCAAGGCCCTGAAGAGGTGCCTAGGGTTTTTCTCCTATTACGCCCAGTGGGTCCCCTACTATGCGGACAAGGCCCGTCCGCTGATCAAGTCCACCTCTATCCCCTTGACAGCAGAGGCCCGCTTAGCCTTCCACCGTATCAAGGAAGACATTGCCAAAGCCACCATGCACACAGTGGATGAATCCATCCCCTTCCAGGTGGAAAGCGACGCGTCCGACTTTGCCCTGGCCGCTACCCTTAATCAGGCGGGGAGACCCGTGGCCTTCTTTTCACGAACCCTCCAGGGCCTGGAGACCAGACACTCCGCTGTTGAGAAGGAGGCCCAGGCTATTGTGAAGGCTGTGCGTCATTGGAGGCACTACCTGGCCGGAAAACGATTTACCCTGCTCACTGACCAGCGTTCAGTTGCTTTTATGTTTAACAACAAGCAGAGGGGCAAAATCAAAAACGACAAGATCTTGAAGTGGAGAATCGAACTTTCCACCTACAATTACGAGATCTTGTACCGGCCCGGGAAGCTCAATGAACCCCCGGATGCTCTATCGCGTGGCACCTGCGCCAGTGCGCAGATCGATAGACTGCGGGCCCTCCACAATGACCTCTGCCACCCGGGGGTCACCAGGTTCTTCCACTTCATCAAGGCCCGCAACCTGCCTTACTCCATTGAGGAGGTCAGGACCATGACCAGGAACTGCCAAGTCTGCGCTGAGTGCAAACTGCACTTTTATAGACCAGACAGGGCTCACCTGATAAAAGCCACTCGCCCCTTCGAGCGCCTGAGCGTTGATTTTAAAGGGCCTCTCCCCTCCTCCGACCGTAATGTGTACTTCCTCAACATTATTGATGAGTACTCCCGTTTCCCGTTCGCCATCCCCTGCCCGGACATGACCAGTGCCGCGGTCATTAAATGTCTAAACGACCTCTTCACCCTGTTCGGTTTCCCCAGCTATATCCATAGCGACCGGGGCTCATCGTTTATGAGCGACGAACTCCGCCAGTACCTGCTCGCTAGGGGTATCGCCACAAGCAGGACCACCAGTTACAACCCCCGGGGGAACGGACAGGTGGAAAGAGAGAATGCGACAGTTTGGAAGGCCGCCCTGCTAGCCTTAAAGTCTAGGGGCCTTCCGACCTCCCGCTGGCAGGATGTGCTCCCTGATGTGCTCCACTCTATTCGGTCACTGCTCTGCACTGCCACTAACGCCACCCCTCATGAGAAAATGTTTGTCTTCCCAAGGAAGTCCACATCGGGGACATCGCTACCGCCATGGCTGACGTCCCCAGGGCCGGTCCTACTGAGAAGACACGTGAGGACCCATAAAATGGACCCCCTGGTCGAGAGGGTCGACCTCCTCCACGCCAACCACCAGTACGCTTACATTGCGTACCCGGACGGGCGGGAGGACACAGTCTCCATACGAGACCTCGCACCCTCGGGGGCTCCAGTAACCCACTGCCCACTACCACCCCCCCACCACGATCCAATATCCAACCCCAGCAGACGGCACGCCTGGGCCCCGCGACCCGCTCGACACCCACGAGGACTACACACCAGTGCCCCAGCCTACGCGGGACTCGATGCCGGAAGCTTCACTACCCCTGCCGTCGCCACGTCGATCACAGCGGCAGACAAGACCTCCGGAGAGACTCCAATACACAAACTTTTAATACACTTCACCCCGCCGGACTCATTTTTAAACAAGGGGTGAATGTGGTAAACCGCTGTTTGTATTCCACTGTGTACATGTCTGTACATGCCTCGGCTGACTCCTCCCACGAGTCCAGGTATAAAGGTGACTGCTCCACAGTCCCTCTGTATTCTGGACTGGTCGACCACTCGAGGCACACCTTCATTCTCTTGTTAATAAAAGCCTGTTAGTTACTCGCTTAACCTCAGTCTTTTGAGTGATTGATAGCACATCAGAAGGATATTAGCTCTGATGATGTGGAATCTGTATGGGTAGAGCTGAGAAATACCATGGGATTGAAAACGTTAGTGGGAGTTGTATACAGACCCCCAAACAGTAATGCTGAGGTTGAGAATGGCATTAAACGGGAAATTAGAGATGCGTGCAATAAGGGCACAGCAGTTATCATGGGTGACTTTAATTTACATATAGATTGATCTAACCAAATTAGTAACAATACTGTGGAAGAGGAATTCCTAGAGTGTATACGGGATGGTTTCCTGGACCTATATGTCGAGGAATCAACTAGCGGTCAGGCCATCTTAGACTGGGTATTATGTAATGAGAAAGGATTAATTAGCAATCTTGTTGTGCAAGGCCCCTTGTGGACGAGCGATGGTAATATGATAGAATTTTTCGTTAAGATGGAGAGTGAAGTAGTTGATTCAGAAAGACTTGGTTACTGAATTTAAATAAAGGAAACTACGACGGTATGAGGCGCGAGTTGGCTAGGAAGGATTGGGGAATGTTACTTAAAGGGTTGATGGTGAATAGGCAATGGCAAACATTTAAAGATCACATGGATGAACTACAGAATTTGTTCATCCCTGTTTGGCATAAAAATAAAACAAAAAAGGTGACTCAACATTGGCTAACAAGGGAAATTAGGGATAGCATAAGATCCAAGGAGAGGATGTATAAATTGGCCAGAAAAAGCAGCAAACCTGAGGATTGGGAGCAGTTTAGGATTCAGCAAAGGAGGAAAAAGGGACTAGTTAAGAGGGGGAAAATAGAGTATGAGAGTAAGCTTGCAGCGAGCATAAAAACTGACTGTAAACATTTCTATAGATATGTGAAGAGAAAAAGATTGGTGAAGTCAAGCGTAGGTCCTTTCCAGTCAGAATCGGGGGAATTTATAATGGGGAACAAAGACATGGCAGACCAATTAAATACATACTTTGGTTCTGTCTTCACAAAGGAGAACACAAATAAACTCCCAGAGATATCGGGGAACATAGGGTCTAATGAGAGGGAGGAATTGAATGAAATCAGTATTTGTAGGGAAATGGTATTAGGGAAATTGAAGGGATTGAAGGCCGATAAATCCCCAGGGCCTGATAATCTACATCCTAGGGTACTTAAGGAAGTGGCCCTAGAAATAGTAGATGCATTGCTGGTCATCTTCCAAAATTCTGTAGACTCTGGAACAGTTCCCATGGATTGGAGGGTAGCTAATGTTACCCCACTATTTTAAAAAGGTGTTAGAGAGAAAACGGGGAATTATAGATCGGTAAGCCTGACATCGGTAGTGGGAAAAATGCTAGAGTCCATTCTAAAAGATGTAATAGCAGAGCACTTGGAAAACAGTGACAGGATCGGACAAAGTCACCATGGATTTGCAAAAGGTAAATCATGCTTGGCTAATCTACTGGAATTTTTTGAGGATGTAACTGGCAGAATAGATAAGGGAGAACCAGTGGATGTGGTATATTTGGACTTTCAGAAGGTTTTCGATAAGGTCCCGCATAAGCGACAAGCATGCAAAGTTAAAGCACATGGGATTGGGGGTAAGGTACTGACTTGGATAAAGAACTGATTGGCAGACAGGAAGCAAAGAGTTGGAATAAACGGATCTTTTTCCGAGTGGAAGGCAGTGACTAGTGGGGTACCACAGGATCAGTGCCAGGACCCCAATTATTCACAATATATATTAATGATCTAGACGAGGGAACTAGATATAATATCTCCAAGTTTGCAGACTACACAAAGCTGGGTGGGCGTGTGTGCTGTGAGGAGGATGCAGAGAAACTCCAGTACGATTTGGACAGGTTGGGCGATTGAGCAGATGCATGGCAGATGCAGTATAATGTGGATAAATGCGAGGTTATCCACTTTGGTGGCAAAAACAGGAAGGCAGATTATCTGAACGGCAATAGATTGGGAAAAGTGGAAGTTCAACGAGACCTGGGTGTCCTTGTGCACCAGTCGCTGAAGGTAAGCATGCAGGTGCAGCAGGTGGTTAAGAAGGCAAATGGTATGTTGGCCTTCATAGCGAGAGGATTCGAGCACATGAGCAAGGATGTCTTGCTGCAGTTGTACAGGGCCTTGGTGAGACCACACCTTGAGTGCAGTTTTGGTCGCCTTATCTGAGGAAGGATGTTCTTGTTATGGAGGGAGTGCAGCGAAAATTCACCAGACTGATACCTGGGATGGCAGGAATGACGTATGAAGAGAGATTGGGTCGATTAGGCTTATATTCGCTAGAGTTTAGAAGAATGAGAGCGGATCTCATTGAAACATATAAAATTCTAACAGGACTAGACAGATTAGATGCAGGAATGCTGTTCCCGATGGCGGGGGAGTCCAGAACCAGGGGTCATGGTCTAAGGATAAGGGGTAAGCCATTTAGGACTGAGATGAGGAGGAATTTCTTCACCCAGGGAGTGGTGAACCTGTGGAATTCTCTACCACAGAAGACAGTTGAGGCCAATTCATTAAATATATTCAAGAGGGAGTTAGATATATTTTTTAAGGCTAAGGGGATCAAGAGATATGGGGCGAAAGCAGGGACAGGGTACTGAATTTGGATGATCAGCTATGATCGCATTGAATGGCGGAGCAGGCTCGAGGGGCCAAATGGCCTACTCCTGCTCCTATCTTCTATGTTTCTAAGTGAACTACTGATACGTCTGTAGTCCCAAGTTGGTTTGGAGATGCTCAGTTATGATGCTGTTATATTTGTCATTAAGGAAAACACACCTCCATAATTTTTGCATCTTTATAATTGTGCACTATTTCTGGAATTGTATCATTAATATGATTTCCGCCCTGTATTATACATTTTTATTGCTGCAGCTTCCTTGCAGAAGTCTTAGAATCAGCTGTGTGGGAGATAGACAAGTAAGGGCTTTTGTGCAGCTAGCTTTAACCATCAACCCCGCTCTACCCCTCAGCATATGCTACCTCCTCCTCAGCTCGTCTCTCCTCTCTCCCCAACCCTCCTCCCCCTCCCCAACCCTCCTCCCCCTCCACCTGCTCCACCTCCCCTTTCTCTCTTCCTCCTCCTCCACGAACCCACCTCAAACCACATCCATTTTTTTAAATATAGGCCATATGAAGTCTAAATCCCTGCTCTGCACCCGAGGAAGGGCTTGAGCCGGTCTGCTGACCAGCAGGTGCCTACTTCTGCTCTCTTATGTATCATCAACTGGACACTCCTCTAACTGCCTATCTAAACCCCCCCCACCCAGGGTGGACATACCACTTGCTGCAACAGGAGTCTTCCCTTTTATGTTCTCAGGCTCCAGATGTCAAGTGCGGCCTGCTCAAATTGGCTAAATGGTTCCAAATTCCTGGGCTCTCCTCCCGTTTAGGTTGGCTCCCTCCTGTTACCTGTTGCCTTGTCCTGCAAACAGAGAAATCGTTTTGAGATGTTGGGAGTTTGAGCAGCACTGAAAGGACACCCAAGTGTGTCCACCCTGCACCCCAGCTTGTGTGTGAGTAGATGTACATGTGACGTGTTGCTAGGTTGTGTTGGAAGGTTGCTTTACAGCCCATCGACGCAAATGGTAACACAGCAACAGCAGCAGTATTATCGTGTGCCCTGCTGCAGTATGGGTAAGCAAGGGAAGCTTAGCAAGCCATTTTCTAAGGGCCTAGCCTGCTGTCTCACCATTATGTAACAAGGTGAGAAGAAACTCTAAATGCTATGTTTATTTGCCCATATATTTGCTATAGTGAAATGAGGGCTAACTTTACCTTGGCAGTAGCAGCTCCACGGCAGCATTTGAAAATGGAGGTGCCCTGCATCCTTGCCCAGGTATTTCTAGGTCCCTATCCTGAAACAATCAAGCAGCTCCTTTAAACAGCGGCTGTAGGGGGTAATTCTGACTTTGTGCGATAGTGTAAAATGGACGATAGCGAATCGTCAGCCCGTTTTACACCCCTCCCATTGACGTCGATGGAAATAATAAATGGGGAGAGATGTCCGCCGATTCGTTATCAGACGTTTTACACTCTCGCTCAAAGTCAGAACGACTCCCGTAGCCTTGCAAGAAACACGCCTACATGTTAATTCCTGCCCTCCCCTGCTGATAGTGAGATCTTGCCGGTGGGCCTGCATCAGGACAGGAGCTTGCCTTGCATACTTAATGAGGCTGAGCTCAGGAAATTCAACAAGGTCGGCCCAGCTTGAATTCGGTGAGTTCAATGCCCCGTGTCAGTTTAATGTAGAATGCGAATCGCTTAAAAAAACATCTTTTCACAGTAGCTAGCAGCGGGTGAGTAACGATATTAAAACTTGCAATCTTTTTCCTTCGCTTTTAAATCTATCTCAGACAGCTTTGATCCAAACTTTCCCCACTATGCTGGCTCATGTATTCAATCAGTTGTAATACAATGTTCCAATCGGTTGAATGCAGAACCTTCAAATGCGATTGAGGACACTCAGGCTTGATTGAAAATAACCTCACGAGACATTCTAGCAGATGACGGGGTGGCAACCAATCACCCTCTTCAGCATGTCAGCAGCAATTGAAAGTTCTCTGCTGCTGTTTGACCCCCCAAGGTGCTGGTTTCTGAAAACTGCAAAGGACTGGGGAAAAAAAAGAGAAGTGGCTTAAGTGGCAGAGACTGTGGCTGAGCAGTAATGATGGACTCCTGCACAACAAAATCTGTGAATATCGAAACATAGAAGATAGGAGCAGGAGTAGGCCATTCGGCCCCTCGAGCCTGTTCTGCCATTCAATGAGATCATGGCTGTTCATCCAAATTCAGTACCCTGTCCCTGCCTTCTCCCCATATCCCTTGATCCCTTTAGCCTTAAGAAATATATCTAACTCCTTCTTGAATATATTTAATAAGTTGGCCTCAGCTGCCTTGTGTGGTAGAGAATTCCACAGGTTCACCACTCTCTGGGTGAAGAAATTCCTCCTCATCTCAGTCCTAAATGGCTTACCCCTTATCCTTAGACTGTGACCCCTGTTTCTGGACTCTCCCGCCATCGGGAACATCCTTCCTGCATCTAGTCTGTCTAGTCTTGTTAGAATTTTATAAGTTTCAATGAGATGCCCTCTCATTCTTCTAAACTCCAGCGAGTATAAGCCCAATCGACCCAATCTCTCCTCATACGTCATTCCTGCCATCCCAGGTTTTGCTGGGGTTTCGAAATAAAAAGCAGAAAATGTTGGAAATTCGCAGCAGGCCCATCATTATCTGATAAGAGAAAGGACTGGTTGACTTTTCAGGCTGACAGCTTTACGTTAGAACTAATAAAGGAACGTGGGAAAGTCCTTTTGAAAATACTCAACCAGCTATCAGTTGTGATGAAGGCTCTCGATCTAAACTTTAGCCTCTCTCTTTTCAGATGTTGATGGATCTCCTACACAGTTCCAGAATGTTCTGTTTTCATTTCTTCCGTACTTTACCAGGAGACAAGCCAGAGCTGATGGAAGAAATCTATTTGTCATCTCATCCTTGCAGGGAGCTTGCTGGGCACAAATAGGCTGCTGCGTTTCCTACATTACAACAACATCCAGGACAAAGCAGCCCGCTTGATTGGCACCCCATCCACCACCTTAAACATTCACTCCCTCCACCGCCGGCGTACTGTGGCTGCCGTGTGTACCATCTACAAGATGCACTGCAGCAACTCGCCAAGGCTTCTTCGGCAGCGCCTCTCAAACCCGCGACCTCTTCCACCTAGAAGGACAAGGGCAGCAGGCGCATGGGAACACCATCACCTCCAAGTTCCCCTCCAAGTCACAGACCATCCTGACTTGGAAATATATAACCATTCCTTCATCGTCGCTGGGTCAAAATCCTGGAACTACCTCCTTAACAGCACTGTGGGAGTACCTTCACCACACTGACTGCAGCGGTTCAAGAAGGCGGCTCACCACCACCTTCTCAAGGGCAATTAGGAATGGGCAATAAATGCTGGCCTTGCCAGCGATGCCCACATCCCATAAACGAAATTAAAAAAAAAAAATGACTACACTTCAAAAGTACTTCATTGGCTGTACAGCGCTTTGGGGCTTCCCAAGGTCGTGAAAGGCGCTAGAGAAATGCACATCTTTTGATTTACACAGGATGAAAACTACAGCTTAACAACAATTCAGAGAGCACAGGGTGGTTTGAATATTCTACAGTAGCCTAAAAGCTAATTTACAGCCCATCAGTGCTGTGAGGTGAGGTCATATTAAAAAAATCACAGCAATTTAAAATTCTAATTAAAATAAAAATCCCACAGATTTACTTCCAAGTATGTGCAGCGACTAAACAGATTTTTATTTTGTTATTCATTAAATAATTTAAAATGCAAAGCCCAACCGCTCAAAGGAGGAGCTATAAACAGTTATGAAATCACCGTGTTATCACAAGATAACACAGCAAGTAAACCTGTCGGCTATATTGATATTTTTATTAATAAAAGAAAAATGTTGTGAACTTTCGCGTAGTTTCAGCTTCAAAAATGAAACAGCTTTCTGCTCAGCTGCACGATATTACCTGGTATACCACCCTTGCTAAGTGTTATGTATGGCCCAACAGTGCAGATCAAGCCACATAGCATAAATTGGCACTTACACAGCAGAGCAGATCCCATCTATAGAATGAAGACCGAGGCCGTGATTTTCCCTACCTCGGCGGGCGATGTCGGTGGCGCGTCATGGCCCCGCTGCTGGCTCCATCCCAGCCTCCGACATGAGTTTCCCCTGATTGGGCTTGTTAAGCCCGCCCAGCGAGTTTCCCAGTCCAATTGAAGGAAGTGGGTCTGGTGACGTCATTCATGACGCATCAGCAGCCGGTTTCCTCAAAGGGACCATGTGCAAATTTACTTTGGCATTTGTGCTGTCAGTGTTCTACAGCATTGAGGTGCTGCAAACACTGACAAGCACAGCACAGAGGCGCACGGCTGCACCCAGGCTCTCCCATGACAGTACGCAGGGAGGCCCTCTTCCCTTCCCATGGGCAGAAGAGACCTCCCCCAGGAGATCAATGCAGCCTGATTGCACATTGCACAGGAGGACACAATCAGGGAAGTCATTAGGAGGACCAGGCTGCAGTGGTGCAAACCTTTCAATGATCTCAGTAGATGATGAAATGTTACTGCCAAGCCACACTCAACTTCATCCTGCTATGCCACTCATCACAACCCCATCACTTTTCCTTCCCTACCCTACTACTGCACATCCTTACTCACACCAACTTACCTTGCATACATAGAAACATAGACGATAGGAGCAGGAGTAGGCCATTCGGCCCCTCGAGCCTGCTCCGCCATTCAATGAGATCATGGCTGATCATCCAAATTCAGTAGCCTGTTCCTGCCTTCTCTCCATATCCCTTGATCCCTTTAGCCTTAAGAAATATATCCAACTCTTTCTTGAATATATTTAATGAATTGGCCTCTACTGCCTTCTTTGGCAGAGAATTCCACAGGTTCACCACTCTCTGGGTGAAGAAATTCCTCCTCATCTCTGTCCTAAATGGCTTACCACTTATCCTTAGACTGTGACCCCTGGTTCTGGACTCCCCGACCATCGGGAACATCCTTCCAGCATCTAGTCTGTCTAGTCCTGTTAGAATTTTATAAGTTTCAATGAGATCCCCTCTCATTCTTCTAAACTCCAGCGAGTACAAGCCCAATCGACGCAAGCTCTCCTCATACGTCATTCCTGCCATCCCAGGTATCAGTCTGGTATCATCCCAGGTATGCAGCTCCACGTATCCCTCTCTATCTACATTATCACTTCCCCATCTCACTAGCCACCCCTCATACTCACCCTCATCCTAGTGCAATCATACCAGCTAACAACACACAAGGGTAGGCACTTGTGTGTTTTATCCGATGTTCATGCAACGTTTCTGTTAGTGTGCTGTCAAACATTGAAATCTTTATTTTCAACACTTTGCGTTCTTGGACAGATTTGTGTGCACCTTTGGAAGTGGCTTTGTGAGTTGCTGTAAATGGTGAGATATAACCGTACCCCCCCACAATGCTGATCCATGTGAAAGGAATGACTTGGGCATTGTAGATATGCTATATGTTGTTGGTGTGGGGTGGTGCCAACCTGGCACATCATGTGGCAGCCAGGGTGTGCAGCATCAAGTGAAGTAAATCTGGCCATGGTGAGACCATCCCTGGCGTCCCGGGCAGCAATGTGGTCGGGTGCTGATGCCCTCTGCCCTGTGCAGCATCAGGTGATTGCGGAGAAGGTTGGTGGTGTTGGTGCTGCTGATGTGCCTGGTGATGCTGGTATTGGGGCTGATTGTGGTCAGATTCTGAGGACCAAGGTGAGAGAGTATAAAGGGCACCCATGCTGATGGAATAGATGGCAGGTGAAGTAGAGATGACAGAAGCGATCTGTCGTTGGTGGGAGAGGTAATGAGGTCAGACTGCATGGAGACTTGTGTAAAGACTTTGCAGCATCCTGAATCTGTAGTGGAAATGCAGTTTAGAGATGCTAGTGCTAAGGGAACATTTCTCAATCAGCTGGGAGCTTAGAGTTGACATTTGAAGCTGTCAACTCATCAGCTGATTCAATGGCCGCTGACCTCCCGCCTCAGCTTCACTGACGAGGTCTAGGCACAGCGGGAAACCCGTGAATGTTAAAAAGCTGGGAAAAAAAGCATTGTTAAGTGGCTGTAAACAAGCCACTCCCGACCCGCTGTTAATCATTTTAAATTTCACAGCTGACCCGCCACCAATCAGGTCCGCTGAGCGCTGGCAAAATCGCGGCCTAAGAATGAGTAACACAAGTAGCGGTGTGAATGACACATCCCCATATCCATACCTACAGAAAAGGTCTTCAAACATCAGTACCTAACTACTTCCAATCCAGACTGCATAACAAAGTAACTCCTCTATGCAGATCAGTAGGTGCACAACTAATAAAAAAGAGAATTATCAAGATAGCAAGTTGAAGGTTCATTGTTCAGGATACGATCAAGTTAGTAACCAATCTTGAGTTTTAAAAGCCTGATGATTGTGGGAGGAAATAAAGAGTAAGGGGGTCATTTTCACCTTCATTGTTTGAACAGTAATCGTAGGCGTGGATCGCCCGCCCATTGTACAATTCATCCACCTTTCATCCCATTGGTACAATATCAGAAAGCAAATCTTGACCCTTATAGGTAGTTAGGAGTTATTGAAGGGAAGATAAATGTTCCCTAAATGTTCTCGAAAGAGAAACTGAGTTTCATGGAGGATGTTTTAGGAATGGAAGAGATGTGTGAATCTTCATTGAGGCCAGAGGAGATAATGATACCTTCGATGTGACTTTGCAGGCAGAATGCGCCCATCGTGCTCATGTAAATAAACCCCAGGATTTGGGACAGGGTCTCCAGGTTGTGCTTGGGGTAGATGGGGGTATTGCCCTATTGTACTTCCAAAGGCAGAGAGAGTTCCCAGAAAGATGGACAGACAAAACTGACCTGTGACCCCTCCCTCAGCTCTGTGTGTTCTGGATAGTCTCACTGAACTGCGAACCATAGCTACCACCTTGAATGAGGAACCTGCCCCTCTTGGTATGGGAGCCATGGCAGTAGATTAGTTATTGATCTAGGCTTCCTGCTGTACTCATGAATGAAACCAATCCAAGATTATAAATACAAACCTCTCTTGAATGTGACAGGGAATCCTTCCTCCATTGCCTCAAACCGACACGATATTGCCAGTGTATACCATTCTGTTAATAACTCCATTTGGTATTTTAGCTAATGGGCCTAATCAACATTCTGGAAAACTTGTGTGTGTGTGTGTGTGAGTGAGTTAACACCTTGTGAACCAAATTTAACTTCATAGCAACATCATAACATAAATTAATTCCAAAAATCACTTCCGGGCCAGATAGGCAAAGTCTCAAAATGGGACAAGAGGAAGTGAAGATTCACAAAAGTTACAAGAGACAACTGTGGCAGAGATTGAAAGGAGCAGCTGCTGGAGGCAGGGGGTGGGGAGGTGGGATAGGCAGGTCACGACATCAGTGGGACAAGACATCAGTTGATGCTTCCAGCTTGCATTTAGCTGCACTAATAGTGGATCAACACATGTTGCAAGCAGAGATAAACCTGGCTTGCGATGCTGCGTATTGATCAAGTTGTTAGCTGTGTTAGGCTGAGCTGTTATAAGAGACAAAGCTAGAAGCTCAGGCATAATTGAACCAATTAACCAGTTCAGCTCCCACTACGGGGTGGATTTTAACCTGCAGTGCATTTCTGATGGGAAACCAGACTTGCGAGTTAATTTCCCTCCCACCTGTTGCAGAACAAGGCCACGGCTGTTTTAACCAGCAAGACTCATTAACATTCAATGTTGGGGCTCTTTTCTCTAGTAGAGAGAAGGCTAAAGGGTGACCTGATAGAAGCCTTTAAAATTATGATAGGATAGACATAGAGAAAATGTTTCCGCTTGTGGGAGAGTCCAAAACCAGTGGACATAAATATAAGATAATCACTAATAAATCCAGCAGGGAATTCAGCAGAAACTTCTTTGCCCAGAGAGCGGTTAGAATGTGGAACTCGCTACCACAGGGAGTAGTTGAGGTGAATAGTATAGATGCATTTAAGGGGAAGCCAGATAAACACATGAGGGAGAAAGGAATAGAAGGTTATGTTGATATGGTTAGATGAAGTTAGATGAAGTAAGGTGCCTTCATACACTTGTGAAGCATAAACACCGGCATAGACCAGTTGGGCCGAATGGCCTTTTTAAAAAATTTGTTTATGGGGTCTGGGCATCGCTGCCAAGGCCAACATTTATTGCCCATCCCTAGTTACCCTTGAGAAGATGGTGGTGAGCCACCTTCTTGAACCGCTGCAGTCTGTGTGGTGAAGGTACTCCCACAGTGCTGTTAGGGAAGGAGTTCCAGGATTTTGACCCAGCGACGATGAAGGATCGGCGATATACTTCTAAGTCAGGATGGTGTGTGACTTGGAGGGGAACTTGGAGGTGGTGGTGTTCCCATGCGCCTGCTGCCATTGTCCTTCTAGGTGGAAGAGGTCGCAGGTTTGGGAGGTGCTGCCGAAGAAGCCTTGGCGAGTTGCTGCAGTGCATCTTGTAGATGGTACACACTGCAGCCACGGTACGCCGGTGGTGGAGGGAGTGAATGTTTAAGGTGGTGGATGGGGTGCCAATCAAGCGGACTGCTTTGTCCTGGATGGTGTCAAGCTTCTTGAGTGTTGTTGGAGCTGCACTCATCCAGGCAAGTGGAGAGTATTCCATCACACTCATTAGTTGTGCCTTGTAGATGGTGGAAAGGTTTTGGGGAGTCAGGAGGTGAGACATTTGCCATAGAATACCTAGCCTCTGACCTGCTCTTGTTGCCACAGCATTTATGTGGCTGGTTCAGTTAAGTTTCTGGTTAATGGTGACCCCCCAGGATGTTGATAGTGGGGGATTCGGCAATGATAATGCCATTGAATATCAAGGGGAGGTGGTTAGAATCTCGCTTGTTGGAGATAGTCATTGACTATCTGGTGTCTGTGCTGTAAGCTCTATGTAGGTGCTGCCGCTCAACTTCCTGCCTGGAACAGGTGGTAAGTGGGTCGGAAGTAGCTGCCGGCTTGTGGAAAACCAGATGGCCCCTCCTCACCTGTCAGCACTCAGGTGAATGTGAGGATTGGGGGTTCCGGGGTCGGGAAGTGGGGGAGCAGCCCAAGGCAAGGCCTAAGAACGTAAAAAAAAACTTACTTTGAATGGCCTCCTCTGCCCCCGATCCTCTTCTGACTGGCCTTCTCCTGGTGGGAAAGACGCAGTGGCTCCCCTGCTCAGGCTGGGGTTAAAATCGCAGTCAGGGCCTGAAGACGACCTTTGGACCCCGATCTGCATATTGAAAGAAAGGACCCCCCTGGCTTTGGGCGGCTGGCTTAGCCGCCTGTCCAAAGGTGGCGGTAAAGATTGGAAACGGCGTGATCCGGGCAGGACATCAGTGGGTGAAGTCAGCTGGTGGTGTATTTTAACTGCTTACCCGTTGGGTTTCTGCTGGGCGGGGAGGGTTAAAATCCACCCCTCTAGCTTTCTCTTGTACCAAAGCACTTCCTGATCAGCCCAAACTCAGAGAATTTCTGATCTAAATATAACCGATGGATAATATGGGGCAACAAGTGTAATTCCCGGACTTGAAACTGTAAATCGTGGCAGCAGATGGATTTAGCTAGATTCTCACCGGAGAAAAGAGGATTAGAGTGAACATGATCCTGGTCTTTTAAATGCTACCGTCATGGGCGTTGCAGTTTACTTAACTTAGTTGGAGCTTATGAGATAAATGGATCAACAGTATAAACTTAGCAAACCTGAAGTCACAAATTGGCAGACGTATGATAAAGACCCACATGTAAACTGATGTGTTGAGAAAGCAGCTGGAGGAAATGTTTATGTATGGGAAGAAATGGAGAGCAAGTGGAAAGGTATTGGCACAGATGATCAAACAGTGTATGGAACAGTAGGGTTTTAATCCTTTTGGAACTATGGGAATGTCATCTGCAGCACACTGACAGCAAGGTTTGAAACATTCATGTTGTTGAGTTTTTGTTTGATTGCAGGAGGATTATTCACAGAGCTCCCCCGCATCTGGGAGGCTGAGATCAGCAACAAGGCGGAGTGGAAAGTGGAAAGGGCCCTCTCGTTCTGCGACATGGTGGTGCTGCTATATGTCACTGTGATTGTCGTCTTTGCACAGGAACTCTCTTTTTTGGCCTAGTACTCTGAAAACATGTTCACGGCAGATTACTTGCTGTAAAAAAAAAAGACAATGCAACAGATCTCAGCTGAAGAACTGGAGTTATGCGGGAGCATGTTCTCACGCTGTCTTTTTAACAACACAGCAAAGCAAAGACAAAACTCAAATTAACATAATACAACAATTCCACTTCAATCCCCAGAACCGAATCGAATGCAGAATCACATATATTACCTAAGCAAAATACTGCGGATGCTGGAAATCTGAAAGGAAAGCAGAAAATGCTTGAAACACTCAGCAGGTCAGGCAGCATCTGTGGAGCGAGAAACAAAAGTTAACAACCTGAAACGTTAACTCTGTTTCTCTCTCCACAGTTGCTGCCTGACCTGCTGAGGGTTTCCAACAGTTTCTAGTTTTATTTCATATATATTACATTACTGGAGGGGGTGTGAAAGAAAAAGCACTAATATTTATTACATATGCTTCTAACATTGGTATTGTACCTTAAATGGCGCAACAACAGGATGCAACTGAAGACAAGGACAGGCACCTCAAGATATTATGGCCCGGAACTTGCAATCCTGATGACGATGAACTGGCAGCGCTCGCCGTCATTTCGCCTTTGAAACTGACCGCAACTTCAGGATTCAGCGCGCGCGCAGTCTAACGCGGAAATCCTGAATTGCGGTCTGTCATTCACTGCTCCAACACAGGCTGCGCTGTGGACCCCCCACCCCCAGCAACACACCCCCACCCTCCACCCCCCCCAGAGCCAGTAATCAGTGTAATCTGTCAAATCACGGAAACTGACAAAAACTTCGGCTCTTCCGCGGTAATACCGTTGTTAAATACCCCTTTAAAAGTTAGACCCTTTTGGCTTCGGTGTAACTGGGGTTTTATCAGTGTATTGACTGCTAAACAATGGTTATGGCCCTGAAAAACCAATTTAAATTTTGTGGAGTGTCAAATTTATCCATTATGATCAAAATTAAAATTTTTAAGAAACTTTAAAAAAAACATTTTTCTTTAAAGTTTGTTGATCTTTATTTCAGGTTTGCCTTTTCTCCATGTGAGAATCCCAATCTCTGTTTTGCACTTTCTAACACTTTTAAAAAGTTAGAATCGAAGGAGGTTACCCACTTCCTGGTTTGCTGTCTGTTGAGAATTCTGCATTTTCATTGGCAGCTTAGACAGTTTGTTGACGTCACAACAGCTCGCGTTAGGGGATGCCCGTTAACTTGCGTTGATTTCAATTGCGCGTCAGAAGGGCCAAACTTCTCGCCACAGAGATCGCTTACTTCAGGGCCAACGGTGAGAACCTTTGCTTCGCCGCTGACTGCAAATTACAGGCTTCCAGTGGTTACTAGGAGCATGGAGAGACTCGGGAAAATTGCACCAGGGTACCAACAAGCAATAGATTTCTCCTAGCTTCATCCATGTCCAAATAACCCTGATTGATCAAGTGATTGCATTTGATCTTCTGTGTTTAATGCTCCAAGGAATGATGCTAACATCATAGAGTTATAGAGGAAACAATTGAGTAGCGCCTTTTAGCGCCCTGAAAAAATTAGCACCCCCACGGCCAAAATTCATTGGTAGCGTCCTGCCTCCCTCTTGGGGCACTCTGCAGGGGTGCTAGTCAGGAGGCCGGGGACGGCAATGGGGGCTGACAGGCGGCCAGCAACAAAAATGGCCGCCCAGCAGCTCGCCTTTAATTAGCGCCGCCCCAGCTGCATGAAGGCCCCCCTGATCCCGTCGGGCATAGCGTCCGACGGTAAGTCAGGGGGCAATACCGAAGATTGCGGCTGGGGTGCGAGCGAGGCACTGCACACGGCGATGACATCATCGCTGGCGGCGCAGCACCGCGGGGCGCTAACGGTTACCGCCGCCGCTAACCTCCCGCTGAATTTCGCGGGAGGTGTTGGCGGCACCGCGCCCGGGTGCTAGTTTCTTTGAGCCTGGTTAGGGCGCTAACAGGAGGTGCAAAGCAACCGAATTTTTCCCCCATAGAGTCATAATGGCACAAAAGGTGGCCTTTTGGCCAGTCGAGTCCGTGCTGGCTCTCTGTAGAACAATCCAGTCAGTCCCATTCCCCCACTCTATCCCCGTAGCCCTGCAAGTTTATTTCCCTCAAGTGCCTATCCAGTCTCCCCTTGAAAACATTGAGTGTCTCCGCTTCCACCACTTCCGTCGGCAGCGAGTTCCAGGTCCGCACCGCTCGCTGTGTAAAAAAGCTTTTCCTCACATCCCCCCTGTATCTCTTGCCCAAAACCTTAAATCTGTGTCCCCTAGTCCTTGTACCATCAACTAGTGGCAACAGCCTTTCCCTGTCTAGCCTATCCAAACCCGTCATAATCTTGTACACCTCTACCAAATCGCCCCTCAACCTCCTTTGCTCTAATGAAAACAAATCCAACTTCTCCAACCTGTCCTTGTAGCTAAGATCCCCCATCCCTGGAACCATTGTGGTTAATCTCCTCTGCACCCTCTCAAGGGCCTTCACATCCTTCCAAAAGTGTGGTGACCAGAACTGGACGCAATACTCCAGTTGTGGCCTAACCAGTGCTTTATAAAGGTTCAGCATAACTTCTCTACTTTTGTACTCAATACCTCTATTTATGAAGCCCAAGAGCCTGTAAAGTCCGTGGGTTGTATAGCGAAGTAATACACAGACTACAAGAGTAACTTAAACAGGACTTTACTATTCGAAGGTCAGGGCGAATCTGCCCAATAAATTCTGCCACAGCACTTATATACCGGTGTGGTCACCGTCGGTATTACAGTATACAGCAGCCAGGATAAAGTAGTGCCACACCTAAAATAGTTCTCTTAAAGGTGGACGGTTACATACAATAGTTCTCTTAAAGGTAGAACAGTTACATACACTACAATCCTCCCTTTTTAGCTTACAACATACTTATTCCCCATTAACATAACATCATAACATATCCAATTTCATGTTACAACAGTTCACAGAGGTAGTCTCTGCGGAAACAGTTCACAGATTCAGTCTCTGCGGGAAACAGTTCACAGATTCAGTCTCTGATCTTCTTGACTCGGTCCGGACCACGCCTCCATGGTGTAGTCGGGTCCCCTTGCTAGAGGGACTCATCCCATAGTCCTTCCCTAGACTTAACAGCTTTACTTCCATCACTTCTGAACCAGCATTGCTGACTTTTTAAAACAAACAAAAAAAACAGTTGGATTGCCTTGGGAAATTTTCCTACTTTCCAACTGATTTGGCTCCGTTCGGGGGACCACGTGTGTGATCGGGTAGAGGTAATAATGGTTCAGATAGTTATCATCTTCTGCTTCGTCTTTTCCTTTTTTGCTTCTTGGAGACTCTCGGGGCTCCATTGTCAGCTGCCAGCTGTAACGCCACCATCTCCCTATGTTCCTTAGACTTTAAGTGATTCATCCTGATTTCGGCACTTTGGGAGTTCTCAGCACAAGCTGGGCAGACCAGGTCCTCGTAATATTCAGTGTCACTCAACAGATCATGGTAATATTCGGTGTCGTCCTGAGCTAGGCCAGCGAGAGGGTCTTCTATTTCCTCCTTACCCAGCTGGACGTTAGCCGACTTTTGTTCCAAATCCCGACATCTGTCCTGAAGAGACTTCATCATGCGTTCAGATTCATCCCGCTTTTTCTGGGCTTCCTGCAAGTCTTTTACTAATGACCTCATTTGTGATTTCAATACTTCAACTTCATTCGGAGATTGATTGATCGGACTATTCAATCCCTCTACTGAAGTAGCTGTTTCAGTATTCTGTTGTTCTACATTGCCGTGCGTCAGCGTACTTTTGGCATCCAAGGGCTGTTCTGCTGCAGACTTCTCAGTCTGGGTTGCCACCTCAGCTCTTCCAATGACTTTTGAGAGCTCCCTTCCCTTTGAAGATTGAGGCTCGTATTTAAGTTTTTCCCATTTTAGAGTTTTATCCCTCAGCATATGAATGAGTTGGCTGACTGTTAACTCTTCTGCCATCATCCCTTTTCCATTAACTACAGGGCTGTTTATAACCTTGCCCTGGAGGAGTTGGCTGACTGTTAACTCTCCTGTCCTCATCCCTTTTCCATTAGCTGCAGGGCTGTTTAGAACCTTGTCCTGGGGCTCCTTTGCTGCTTCTACTTCGCCATCATCCGCAGGCCCCATCCTTCGAATTTCCACAAATGAATCGTCTGGTGATGCTGCACCCAACTTCAGTAGGAGCTCGGAAGTCATGTCGACCAACTCAGCTTTTTCTGCCTGCAACCTGCTAACCAGCGCCTTCAGTTGCGGCCCATCTTGTTCCACCGGATTGGAGCACGCCCCTTCAGAAGCCGAATCAGCTTTGATTCGTTTGGCCTCCTCGTGCAGACGATTTGTGTGCTCCTGCTCCCTTTTCTTCCCCAGCTGCTTCTGTTGTCTTTCCAGATTCTCCCATTCAGTATCATAGAACTTTTTCATTGCTTTCAGCTCTTGCTCGAGACGGCAATTCAATTGTTCTAATTGCTGTCGTAATCTGAAATAAGTTTGCGTTTGAGCTCGATGTTCCTCAGTAATATATATGTCTGTAACTTGAACAGACTCAGAATTCTCTGTCAAGCTATGTTGTTGTTGTTCAGAGGAATTCTGTTCTGAAACTTTGTTCTCCTCTGGAGCATAAGCCTTTATGCCCACATTCGTTCTACCAACCTTAGTCAGCAAGTTCATTTTAGACTTGTCTTTCATGCTTGGGCTGGTCTTATCGTCATCCGTTTCAGAGTCTGAGCTGATTGTCTGCCCCGAGTCCTCACTCGTTATTGCTTTGAGGTAGTGCCATTCCATGTCTATTTTCTTGATCCACTCCCGTCCTAGAAGTGGTGGTCCTCCCTCAGGTAGTACGTATAAGTCCATTCCTGGGTGTTCTTTGCCCCTGTCTCTCACCTTGACTCTTATCTTTCCCATGGGGTATACTTTATGCCCCGTGTATGTCTGCAATACGAACTTGGTATCTCTCAAGGGTATATGTGAGAATAGCCGGTTGTAATCCCTTCAATTTATGACTGATAGGGCTGATCCAGTGTCCAATTCCATTCTCACTTGGACTCCGGCTATTTTTAGCATGACCCAGATAGTTTGTAGGTCAGCTTCCTTACTCACATTATGAATTCTCAGACTACCCAGTTCCTGGCCGCTTGGGTCTGAATCCGAATTCTGTTCATCTGAACTCTTCTCAACCACCTTGTGTACTTTGTTGTACTTTTCCTGTGATGGCTTTTTTTTTTGGTTGTTGGTCTTCTTCCCTGACCAGCATACTTTGGCTATGTGACCCAGTTTGCCACATTTCCTACAGTCCTGGTTTTTAAACCAGCATTGGTTCTGGTCATGTGTTGTCTTCCCACAACGATAACATTTCGTTGCACCCGAAGTAATTTGATCCACACTGAGGACCGCTGCCTTCAGCTGCATTTCCGCAGTTCCTTTCGCTGCATCTTCGTGTGATGCTGCAATAAGGACAGCCCTATCCAGTGTAAAGTCGTTCTCTTTGAGCAGTCGCTTTTGCGTTCCTTCCTTCGACAACCCGCACACGAACTTGTCTCGCAATGCCTCTGTCAGATTTCCTCCAAACTGGCAGTATTTTGCTAGCCTACGCAGTTCGGCCAAGTATTCCGCGTTGCTTTCCTCTTTCCGTTGCGTTCTCGCATAAAATTTGAATCGTTCCGCCAACATCAGCGGTGTGGGGTTCAAGTGATCCTTCAGAACAGCAACAATATTATCGAAGGTTTGATCCGCCGGTTTAACTGGTGCTAGAAGATGCTTCAATAGCCCGTATGTCTTCGCCCCCATCGAGTTTAGCAAGGTTATAGCTTTATCATCATCCTCTATTTTATTGGCCTCACAATATATCTCAATGCGTTCTACATACGTGGCCCAATCTTCTACCTCGGAATCGAAATCGTTGATGTTACCACGCTTAGGCATCTTCACCTCCCTGATAAACAACAACGAAATATTTCTTTAACTCTTTTTTTTTCCAAGATGGCGGTTTCCCCGCGCTTATCTTCTTTCCCCGCCCCTTTCAAAATGGCGGTTCCCGCTTCTGTCTTTTTCTCCGCCTACTGGCGGCTTCCCGCGGTTTCCCGCACTTATCTTCTTTCCCCGCCCACTTTCAAGATGGCGGTTCCCGCTTTTCTTCCCCTGCAGGAGGGGTAAGCTTTTCCCTCGGGCGACGGCCGCTGGCTTTCGGGGTTCGCAGCCTGCGCTTCGGCTTCAGCGCGTTCCCTTCTCTCGGCCGGGCAACCGGCTCTGGGTACAACCCCTTGACGGCGAACAGTTTCAGCCGCTGGGCTGGATCTCGCTCAGTCTTCCTCGGGCTCTGTCTCTCCCGCTCGCGCGGCTCTCGCTCGCTCTCTCTCGGGCTCTGTCTCTCCCGTTCGCGCGGCTCTCGCTCGGGCTCTGTCCCTCCCGCTCGCGCGGCTCTCAATTGCGCCTCCCAGCCCTCTCGCAGTCCGGTGCTTCCCTCCCCGGCTGCGGCTGAGTTCTCCGCGATTTATTTATTTTATCTCTTCCCGCGCCTTACGATCCCGGTCGCAGCGCTTCATGGCCTCGGTCACTGTCCGACCTTTTTCACCCCAATCGCGCCTCCCAGCTTCTCGCAGTCCGGTGCTTTCCTCCCCGGCTGTGGCTGAGTTCTCCGTGGCTTATTTATGTTTATATCTTCCCGCGCCTTACGATCCCGGTCGCAGCGCCTCGTGGTCGCGGTATTTGTCCGGCCTTTTTCGCCGTCACGGTCTAGTCGTCTCATGACGCTCCCCAGCCCGCTTGTACCGCGGCTTCTGCTCCACGCTGCCCCAGTCTCAGCGCCTCTGGGCCCGACTTCTGTCCGGCTCCTTTCCCCCTCGACCGTGGTCGAGTGCACTGCCCTTATCCTACGTTTATTTGTTTCTATTTTCCCTTTACTCACAGTCACCGTGGCCGACTTGCTTCTCGTGTTGATCGGCTCACTCACCACCGTGGCAGAAGGGACAATCCGTGCCTATTGCTGATGGAAGACTTCGTGTTTGAAATCTTCCTCCTTTCTTGGTCTGCAGACTCGAGTTTTCTCTCAGCAAAACGACGAGGGCGGGTGCCTCTTCTCGACGCTCGTTTACTTCTTCAGAAGTATTGTTGCCGCAGGGTAAGATCGAACTCGTCGCCACTGTAAAGTCTGTGGGTTGTATTGCGAAGTAATACACAGACTACAAGAGTAACTTAAACAGGACTTTACTATTCGAAGGTCAGGGCGAATCTGCCCAATAAATTCTGCCACAGCACTTATATACCGGTGTGGTCACCGTCGGTATTACAGTATACAGCAGCCAAGATAAAGTAGTGCCACACCTAAAATAGTTCTCTTAAAGGTGGACGGTTACATACAATAGTTCTCTTAAAGGTAGAACAGTTACATACACTACAGAGCCCATATGTGTTAAGTATGTGTATTATATTGAACAATTAACACAAAGACTTAAACGTATAACTCAAACAGGTCTTTACTGGTTGGAGGTAGGGACTATACATAGGTCTTTACTTCATGCCCACAGGCGGGAACTGAGGGGGATCAGTACCCACAGTACTATTTATACCCCTATGGCCAGGAGTGGTACTGCGTATCACTACGCCCAACAAGTCGTGCAGTCCTGTCCATAGGTTCAAAGTAGCACACATATTACATACACAACATTCCTCCCTTCCTAGCTTTACAGTCATCTCCCCATTTAACATAACGTAATAACATATATACATATATAACTTCAGGTTTACATAACAGAATAACATAGATACATAGATAACTTCATGTCAAAACAGATCACAGATTCAGTCTCTGCGGAAAACAGTTCACAGATTCAATCTCTGTGGTGGAGTCGGTTCACGTTGCTGGAGTGACTCATTCAATAGTCCTTCCATGGATTTAACAGTTTGAACTTCCGAACTGAATTGGCTCCGTTCGGAGGGACCACGTGTGTGATCTGGTAGAGGTAATAATGGTTCAGATGGGTCATCTTCTGTTTCGACTTTTCCTTTTCTGCTTCTTGGAGACTCTCTGGGCTCCACTGTCAGCTGCCAGCTGCATGCGCAGTTCCTCCTTCTCTCCCTCCTTTTTCCGTAGTAGAGCCACCTTCTCCCGATGTTCCGTAGACTTTCGGTGCTCCTCCATGATTTCTGTATGGTGGGAGTCGAAGTTACAAGTTGGGCAGGACAGGACATAGTAATATTCGGTGTCATCCTGATCTAGGCCAGCGAGAGGGTCTTCTATTTCCTCCATACCCAGCTGGGCGTTAGCCAGCTTTTGTTCCAAGTCCAGACATCTTTCCTGAAGAGACTTCTTCATGCGTACCTCTTCATCCAGCTTTTTCTGGGCTTTCAGCAAGTCGTTTACTAATGACCTCATTTGAGATTTTACTACTTCAACTTCTTTTGGAGATTGATTGATCGGACTATTCAATCCCTCTACCGGAGCAGCTGTTTCAGCGGTCTGTTGTTCTACGTTGACGTGAGTCAGCGTACTTTTGGCATCCAAGGGCTGCTCTGTTGCAGTCATCTCAGTCTGTGTTGCCACCTCAGCTCTTCCAATAACCTTTGAGAGCTCCGAACCCCTTTCGTTTGAATATTGAAGTTCGTGTTCAAGTTTTTCCCATTTCAGAGTCCTGTCCTTCAGCATATGCAGGAGTTGGCTGATCGTTAACTCCTCTGACATCAGACGTTTTGTGTGCTCCTGCTCCATTTTCTCCATCAGCTGCTTCTGTTGTCTTTCCAGATTCTCCAACTCTATATCAAAGAACTCTTTCGTTGCATTCAACTCTTGCTCAAAACGGCGAAGCATTTGTTCTAATTGCTGTTGTAGTTTGAAATGGAGTTGAGTTCGAGCCCGGTGTCCCTCAGAAATGGGCACATCAGTAGACTTGCCAGACTCAGAATCCACAGTTAAACTATGTTGTTGTTGCTCAGTGGAATTCTGTGCTGAAACTTTGTCTTTTGCACCTGAGTTGGGCTTACCATCATCCGTTCCAGAGTCTGGGCCGACTATCTTCACCGAGTTCTCACTCGTTATTGTTTGTAGGAAATGCCAGTCCATATTCATTTTCCTAATCCACTCCCGTCCTAGTAGTGGAGGACTTCCTTCAGATATCACATATAAGTCCATTATTTGACTGTCTTCGCCCTTGTGGACCACTGCAACCTCTATTTTCCCGATGGGGTACACTCTTTGCCCCGTGTATGTTTTCAATATAATCCCCGTATCCTGTAGGGGAATATGTTGGAATAACTTTCCGTAATCTTTCTTATTTATGACCGTCAATGCCGATCCAGTGTCCAATTCCAGTTTTACTTGGACTCCTTCTATCTGAAGAGTGACCCAAATTGTCTGGAGGTCTGCACCCTTACCAGCGTTGAGTACTCTTAAGCTAGCCAGTTCATTACAGCTTAAGCTAGCCAGTTCATTACTGCTAGCGTCTGAATCGGACTCCTGTTCGGCCACCTTGTGTACCTTTGCGTATTTCCCTTGCGGTGACTTCTTGTTGCTGGTCTTCTTCGCTGACCTGCATACTCTAGCTATATGTCCAAGCCTACCACAAGTTCTACATTCTTGGTTTTTAAACCAACACTGGTTCTGATCATGCGTTGTCTTTCCACAACGATAACATTTGCCAGAACTTACACCCAATTTGTGTGCACTGAGCTCCGGTGACCGTAGCTGCATTACTGCCGTGCCTCTCGCTGCGGCTTCGTGTGCTGCTGCCATAGTGACCGCCTTCTCAAGCGTCAGCTCATTCTCCTCGAGCAGTCGCTTTTGTGTATCCTGTTTAAATAAACCACACACAAATTTGTCTCGAAGTGCCTCTGTCAGTCCCGTTCCAAACTGGCAATATTTCGCTAATTTACGCAATTCCAGCAAATAATCAGCATTGCTTTCATGCTGTAGCTGCCTTCTGTCGTAAAATTTAAATCGTTCCGCTAGCATCAGCGGCGTGGGGTTTAGATGATCTTTCAGGACAGTAACAATCTCATCGAACGTCTTATCCGCCAGTTCATCTGGTGATAACAGGTGTTTCAATTGCCCGTATGTCTTCGCACCCATTAAATTTAATAATGTTAGTGCTTTATCAGCCTCACGAATTTTATTGGCCTTACAATAATTTTTAACTCGTTCAACATATATGGCCCAATCTTCGATGTCACTATCAAAGTTGCTAATATTCCCGTGTTTAGGCATTGTAGTACTTTATCAGATTTGCAATTTCTCAGATTTTTTTTTTTTACTGTTATCCAAGATGGCGGCTTCCCGCTCTTGCCATCGTCCTCCGCCCACAAAATGGCGGTTTTCCCGCTTCTGCCTTCTTCCCCAGCGGTTTTCCCGCAAAAAATGGCGGCTTTCCCGCGCTTCTCGCTCTCCCCGCCCACTTCAATGGTGGTTTTCCCGTGCTTCTCGTCGCTGACTTTCAGCCCGACTGCGGCTCTTATCTCCTGTGCGATCGCTGGTGCGCCGCCCGCCCAAAACGGTTCTCAGCCCTTATCACCGGTGCGATCGCTGGCCCGCTAAGCGCCTCCCGCTTGAAGCGGCTCCCGGCCTCTGGCTCACCCGCTCGGCGGCTCTTGCTCGCTCCCTCCCGGGCTCTGGCTTACCCGCTCGCGCCCTCCCGGGCTCTGGCTTACCCATGAGGTTATGGAGGCTTCAGGGTCCTAATGCCTGTCGCTTCCAGTCACTGGAAGCTGTCAGGATTTCTGCTGCCCTTCAGTTTTCAGTGGGGTGTTGAGGATTGGAACCTCTCTTCAACGTCCTGTGTTTGGACGAAGCCGCTGTGGAATAACTGCCGCAGGGTTCGAACCGACTCGTCGCCAGTGTTAAGTATGTGTATTGTATTGAACAATTAACACAAAGACTTAAACGTATAACTCAAACAGGTCTTTACTGGTTGGAGGTAGGGACTATACATAGGTCTTTACTTCATGCCCACAGGCGGGAACTGAGGGGGATCAGTACCCACAGTACTATTTATACCCCTATGGCCAGGAGTGGTACTGCGTATCACTACGCCCAACAAGTAGTACAGTCCTGTCCATAGGTTCAAAGTAGCACACATATTACATACACAACAATATGCTTTGCCAACCACTCTCTCAATATGTCCCGCCACCTTCAGGGACCTATGCACATTAACTCCTAGGTCCCTCTGTCCATGCACACTCTTTAAAACTGTGCCATTAAGTGTATATTGCCTCTCCCTGTTCCTTCTGCCAAAATGCATCACCTCACACGTCTCTGTATTAAATTCCATCTGCCACTTGTCTGCCCATTCTGCTAACCATTCTATGTCCTGCTGCAGTCGATCGATATCATCATCACTGTTTGCCACACCCCCAAGTTTGGTGTCATCAGCAAATTAGAAATTCTACTCTCTATTCCAATATCCAGGTCATTTATATACATCAAAAAAAGCAGTGACCCCAGCACTGACCCTTGGGGAACACCACTGTCTACCATCCTCCAGTCTGAAAAACAGCCATTTACCACAACTCGTTGTTTTCTGTCCTTAAGCCAATTTCTTATCCAAGCTGCCACTGACCCACCTATTCCATGAGCCTCAATTTTGTTAACCAGCCTTCTATGTGGTACTTTGTCAAACGCCTTCCTAAAATCCATGTAGACATCCATTGTAGACACCCTTCATCAATCCTCCCTGTTACTTCGTCAAAAAATTCACGGGTGTTGCAGCTTATTTAACTTAATTAGAGCTTATGGGGCTGAATTTTGCCGATGCTTAGAGTGTGGGTTTGGAGGCGGGTCCACTGCCAAAGTCAAAATGATTGACAGTGGGTTGGGAACCTGCTCAGGACCCGCCTCCGTGTAAGTTTCCAGTGTCGGGTCTGCGATCTCAGAACAGACCCGACACCAAGCGGCGGGTGAGGTATTTAAGATACTTAACTGCTTGCTAAGTGCTTGTTTACTACTATTTTGCCAGCCTTTTTCTATTTTACCACATTTTTAAAGGGTTCACATCGTTTGGAGATCACGTCAGGTAAATAGGTTGGGTTCTCTGTCTCCCCATTGGTGTGAATAGGTGACAGCTGCAAAACGTGGTGTGAAAGCTACAGTTTCACAGCTGTTCACGTTCCAATGCCAGAAGCTTGAGCCTTCATGACTTGGAAGGCACTTTTGAGCTGTGTGCAGTTTGGAAGTGTTTAGAGTAAACTCTCTATCCACTGTCACCTTGGAGCAAGCTCTCTCACTATTGACAGATCGATTCTGTCATCACAACTTCAGCTGCCATCTATTCCAGCAACATCGGTGCCCTTGAAAAAATCTCACCTTGGTCCTCAGAATCCCTCCACGATCAGCCCCAACACCAACATCACCAGGCACTTCAACATCACCATCAACACCAAACTTCTCCGCAATCACCTGATGCTGCACAGGACACAGGGCATCAGCACCCGACCACATTGCTGCCCGGGAGGCCAGCGATGGCATCACCATGGCCAGATTTACTTCACCTGATGCTGTACACCCTGGCTGCCATATGATGTGCCAGGTTAACACCACCCCACACCATCACCATAAAGCATCCCTACAAGTCCAAGCCATTCCTTTCACACTCACCACCATTGCAGGGGGTACCGTTATGTCTCACCATTCACTACGACTCACTAAGCCACTTCCAAAGGTGCACACAAATCTGTCCAAGAACGCAAAGTGTTGAAAATAAAGATTTCAATGCTTGACAACACATTAACAGAAAATGTACATGAACATTGCATAAAACACCCAAGTGCCTACCCTTGTGTGTTGTTAGTTGGTATGATTGCACTAGGATGAGGGTGAGTGTGAGGGGTGGCTAGTGAGATGGGGAAGTGATAATGTAGATAGAGAGGGATGGGTGGAGGTGCAAGGTAAGTTGGTGTGAGTAAGGATGTGCAGGAGTAGGGTAGGGAAGACAGAGTGATGGGGATGTGATGAGAGGCACAGGAGGATGAGGTTGAGTGTGGCTTGGCAGTAACTTTTTGTGATCTACTGAGATCATTGAAAGGTTTGTGCCACTGCAGCCTGGTTCTCCTGATGACATCCCTGCTTGTGCCCTCCTGTGCAATGTGCAACCAGGCTGCATTGATGTCCTGGGGAGGTCTCTTCCGCCCATGGGAAGGGGAGAGAACCTCCCTGCGTGCTGTGACTCCCTCCATAAGGATATGGAGGGAGTTATGCGAGAGCCTGGGTGCAGCTGTGCACCTTTGTTCAGTGCTCGTCAGTGTTTGCAGCACCTCAATGCTGTAGAACACTGATGGCACAACTGTCAAAATGAATGCAGCCGTGGTCCCTTTAAGGAAACTGGCTGTTGACGCGTCATCAAATGACGTCATCAGACCCGCTTCCTTTTAATTTTCCGGGAACCCCACAGGGCAGGCTTAACAAGCCCAATCAGGGGGAAATCCTTTTCACAGAGCGGGATGGAACCGGGAGCAGGACCGGAACCCGCCAACCACCTCTCCCGCCTCCGCTGGCGAAATCGCGGCCATGGAATCGGGTGGAACCATGGGGGGAAATTGTAACCTTACCTGCCATCAGGAAACTGACGGGATTGATTGGAACGCAGGTTTTAAATCTCACCCAATATTACTCCCCATTAACTTCAATGATTAACATCGGACTGGGTGTAAAAACAGCGTTCCACCCGATCCCGTCAGTTACCCAACGGGCAGGTTGGGTTAACATGGCCCTCCCCGTGGTGTCTGGGCCAAAGTTTCATCAGCAGACAAGGCAGTGTTGAAGCTGGCATTCTATGTTAAGGATTTGAAAGGGCATAGAATGCTGAGGGTCCGTTCCAAAAGCTTTCATGTTGTTGCTATTGTATGAACATGTAGTTTAAAGCATCAGCGATTATTATGATGCTGCTCTGGTCGTATTTCTCTGCCGGTGGACTCACTACTTGACAGGGTATGGTAGCATAATGGTAATGTTACTGGTACTAGTAATCCACAGACCTGAGTTTAAATCTCCACCACAGCAGTTTGTGAATTTGAATTCAGTTAGTTAAATAAATCTGAATTAAAAAAGCAAGTATCAGTACTGGTGACCATGAAATTATGTAAAAACCCCAACTGGTTCACTGATGACCTTTAGGGTAGGTTACCTGGCCTGGCCTATATGTGACTCTAGATGCAGAGCAGTGTGGTTGACTCTTAAATGCCCTCTGAAATGGCCTAGCAAGCCAACTCAGTTGTCACCACCACCTTCTCTAGAGCAGTTAGGGATGGGCAATAAATGCTGGCAATGCCCACAGCCAGTAACTGAATAAATAATGAAACATATTGCCAGTGTCGCATAGGGTAGGTGCAACACTGAGTGGGCCATTTTCAGCCCACAGATTTACATGGCTGTGGATTGTACTGACTCCTGGAGCAGGCGATATTTTACTTCAGATTTTCAGATTGAGCTGCAGTACTCCACCACTGTGCAGCAGCTAGCCTTGTTCCAGGATTCATATTTCATTCACCATGGTTTCCAGCCACCTTCATCACTCATGTCTCCCAGTGCAGATCTGTTGTCATTACTAAGCCAAGACGTTGAATGTTTACGACAGAAGAGAATTTGAAATTATTATCGGATAGGGCTTGTTGCGTTCATTTATAATCCATTAATCTCAAAGGAATTATTGCTTTGGTTTCAGTACTGCAGCTAACACACTATGGGACCAACAATACTGTACTGCTGCCCCATCAAACAGGCCTGGGCAGTGCGTATAGGACACAAAGTAGGCCTCAGCCCTCCACTCCCAATAATTCGGGGCTCTAGCACCTCTCGTGCTGTGGCACTTCGGGCACCGTTACATCACATTAGAGGCCCCTTTATGTCTGCTTGTGCACTGACCTGTTCTGTCTGTATTTTTATTACTGATGATTTAGTCAGTGCTTCGCTGTCAGACGGGGAGTTAATCACCTGGTATAATTAGCAAACACGATCATCTCACTTTTGAATGTATTGACCAGGTCATTGATGCAAAAGAGAATAAAAGTGGGGCCGAACCCTGACCCCTGTCGTAATGAGAAGACGAACACCCGTTCCTCGTGCGTCTGCAGTCTCTTGAGGAAATATATCCAGCACAGCCACTCGTCAGATATGTCACGAGAGGCCAGCTTTTCAGTGCTGGGTCACACGATAATTAGAGATTTGAAATGATATCTGTGGGGCTCCCAAGAGACAAAGTGGTCTATGACATCAAAACATTAGTTTTGTTTGCTATGTGCATCTGAAAAATGTACACTACTTAAACAGAGATCTGTAACACTACCGAATATCAATTTAAGCTTTTAACATTTATGGAGCGGGGAGATTTTCTGTTTCGGCGCTCTCAGCAGCCACTGGAACACGTAGCAGGAAACTGTGCACCTCAGCCTGTGATTTATGATCCATTATGGAGCCCCTGAAGTGTCAAAATGGAAAATCTCCCCCTTATATCTGTTAATGAGGCCCAAGTATCCATCGGGCCTCTCGGTTCAGCCGCGCACTGGCCACGCTGGGCTAATTTCTAGGCCCTGGAGTTTAATCTGTGCTCAGAATCTCTCTTTCCTTTCAGACGTCCCTCATTATTCGAGGATGCGTGGCATAAGGGCCTGGTGCCTTGTTCTCTTGGAGTTTCCCCAATTTTTTCAGTATTTCTTCCTCATCCATAGCTGTCTTCCTCTTGTACTCTTCCGTTCTGCTGCCACAGTTGTACGCCATGGTCGGAAAATTCCTTGGAGCTACTCCTGTTCCCGCTCTGCCGCTGTTACTTCTCCAGAAATGTGGTAGGAACCCTGTTTACGTGAGTGAGCAGGTTTTCCACTGCACTTCCGGCAAAGTAACACCAGCGGAGCGGGAGCTGCTCTGAGGAATTTCTTGGCTGATGGCAATATCAAATTCAGAAATATGCTCTTCAATAGACTATCAGGGAGAAAATGAATTTTACCAGGATGTTACCAGGAATTTAAAAACAAAGGGGGAGAAATTCGGTTGTTAGCGCCACCGATTAACGCCTAAAGAGGCCGAGAAGTGGGGCGCTAGCCAATTTCGGGGCGGGCGCAAGGTGCCTAGCGTCTCGCCCCATATTGAGCATGCATTTAGCGCCAGCGCTAAATCTTAGCACCCGCTCGTGGGCGCAGGCTGATTATGATGTCATTTCAGTGTGCAATGCTTTTTGGGCGCACCGGACCGGAAATTCAGTGGTGCCCCCCTCCGTAGCGCCTGGCGCTAATAGTGACAGCTTACCTGGACCTTACCAAGTCGCTCTCGGGCTGCAGGAGCGTTACTTAAAGGGGACTGGTGTGGTTTAAAAGCGGCAGCCATTTTTGGAGCACAACTTCCTCGAGAGCTAGAAAGAGTTGCTGAGCTGCACACTGAGAGCCATTTGACCACTGAGCCAGCGCAGGCAGACGATCTCCAGCCTTCTGACCATCACCTTGCTGTTGGTGAGCCTTGACAACGGGGAACCTTCCTGTGGGCACTTATTATGGGGGCTGCATTGGAGGGGAACGTCCTGCTGCTGAATCATCTGAGATGCTGGGAGAGGGGGGCGGGCATGGCCAGACGGAGGAGGGCCAACAGACGTCGCCACAGCAGACCTTACGCTGGCAGGGTTTTCCGACAGCAGTTTTCCTACATGAACATGCCGGAGGAGCAGTGTGTCAGAAGGCTGCGATTTAGAAAGGAGGTGGTGACTGAGCTGTGCCAGCTGCTTCAGCCAGAACTGCAGCCTCAGATAAGGTGCAGGACATCTCTGTCAGTGGCTGAGAAGATGCCTGCTGGCCTGAACTTCTACGCGAGCGGCTCTTCTCAGGCTGCGCGTCAGAGGCTGATCAGAAGTAGCTTCTAGGCCCCTCTCACGGAATGCTTGCTGCCATTCCAAGAACAGGAATGGAACCGGTCTGATACCCCCAAGCCTGTGAAGGGCAAGATGCATGTAAATAGAAGGCATGGCCATTGTAAATGAAGAAAGTGTTTCATTACACAAAATGTGGTTCCTTCAAACATGAGAAAGCTATGGCAACAGAAAGCAAAACGAATACACTGACACATAACTGCCTCTCACACCCGGGAGACTGTCCAAAACATAAATCACATTCTGACCATCTTCCTTGGCCTTGATTCCACTGCGCCAACCAAAGCATCCAATGCCCCATCAGTGAGGTGTTCCGCCCTCTGCCTCACCCTTTCCATGTCTTGCTAGGCTGGTGCGCCACAGGTAGGCTCCCACCGCTTTGAAGGCCTACAAGGCAATGAGTGTGTCTGGTGATGCCAATTGACCTTCCCCTTTAAGAGCTGGCCGGCGCCAGTGTGTCCCAGGGAAAGTGATTATTGACAACACCCTCGTTGTGCCCCGCCATGGCGAAATTGGGTTGTGCCGCCGGGTTAGCACCTTAAGAGTAGCATGCAGCGCCTGATTTAGCGCCACAATCACCTTTAGGGGCGCTGCAACCCAATATCGCGCTAGGTGGCGCTAAATTGCGCCTGGCGCTAAACTTTGCGCATCGCCAGGACTAGCGCACCAAACGCGGCTATACCGAATTTCTAGGCCAATGTTTTTTATTTGTTTATGGGATGCGAGTGTTGCTGGAAAGGCCAGCATTTATTGCCCATCCCTAATTGCCCTCGAGAAGGTGGTGGTGAGCCACCTTCTTGAACCACTGCAGTCCATGTGGTGAAGGTACTCCCACAGTGCTGTTAGAGAGGGAGTTCCCAAATTTTGACCCAGTGACGATGAAGGAACGGCGATATATTTATAAGTCAGGATGGTGTGTGACTTGGAGGGGAACTTGGAGGTGGTGGTGTTCCCATGCGCCTGAGGCCCTTGTCCTTCTAGGTGGAAGAGGTCGTGGGTTTTGGAGGTGCTGCCGAAGAAGCCTTGGCGAGTTGCTGCAGTGCATCTTGTAGCTGGTACACACTGCGGCCACGGTATGCCGGTGGTGGAGGGAGTGAATGTTGAAGGTGGTGGATGGGGTGCCAATCAAGTGGGCTGCTTTGTCCTGGATGGTGTCGAGCTGCTTGAGTGTTGTTGGAGCTGCACTCATCCAGGCAAGTGGAGAGTATTCCATCACACTCCTTACTTGTGCCTTGTAGATGGTGGAAAGGCTTTGGGGAGTCAGGAGGTGAGACACTCGCTGCAGAATACCCAGCCTCTGACCTGCTCTTGCTGCCACAGTATTTAGCAGGCTGGTCCAGTTAAGTTTCTGGTCAATGGTGACCCCCAGGATGTTGATGGTGGGGGACTTGGTGATGGTAATGCCATTGAATTTCAAAGGGCGGCATTTAGACTCTCGCTTGTTGGAGATAGTCATTGCCTGGCACTTCTGTGGTGCGAATGTTACCTGCCACTTATCAGCCCAAGCCTGAGCATCATCCAGGTCTTGTTGCATGCGGGCATGGACTGCTTCATTATCTGAGGAGTTCTGAATGGCGATGAACACTGTGCAATCACCAGCGAACATCCCCATTTCTGACATTATGTTGGAGGGAAGGTCATTGATGAAGCAGCTGAAGATGGTTGGGCCTAGGACACTGCCCTGAGGAACTCCTGCCGCAATGTCCTGGGGCTGTGATGATTGACCTTCAACCACTACAACCATCTTCCTTTTTGCTAGGTATGACTCTGGCCAGTGGAGCATTTTCCCCCTGATTCCCATTGACAGGAATAAGGGACTTCAGTTATGAGGAGAGGTTGGAAAAGTTAAGACTGTTCTCCTTGGAACAGAGGAGATTAAGAGGTGACCTAATAGAGGTTTTCAAGATGATGCGAGGTTTTGATAGAGTAGAGAGAGAAAAACGATTCCCTTTGGTGAGTGGGTCAATAAGCAGAGGTCAAAATCATTGGAAAATCTCTAGAGGGGAGATGAGGAGAATTTTTTTCACTCAGCGAGATGTCAGGATCTGGAACGCTCAACCTGATAAGGTGGTGGAAGCTGATTCCATAAATAATATTAACAGGGAGTTGGACAGGCGCTGGAGGATGAGGAACTTACAGGGTTACGGACAAAAAGCGGGGGGGTGTGACTAAGCACGACTGCTCTTTCAAAGAGCCAGCACAGGCGCGATGGGCCGAATGGCCTCCTTTAGTGCTGTAAGTTTCTATGATTCTATGAATTAGTCCACCCCTTAGAGCGCCAGGGATCAGATGAAACTCAACACATAAGAACATTCATAAGTACATAAGACGTAGGAGCAGGAGGAGGTCATTTGGCCCCTCGAGCCTGCTCCGCCATTCAATAAGATCATGGCTGATCTGATCTTGGCCTCAACTCCACTTCCTGGCCCGCTCCCCATAACCCTCAACTCCCTTATCATTCAAAAATCTGTCTATCTCCACCTTGAATATATTCAATGACCCAGCCTCCACAGCTCTCTGGGGAAGAGAATTCCAAAGATTCACGACCCTCTGAGAGAAGAAATTCCTCCTCATTTCCGCTTTGAAAGGGTGCCCCCTTATTCTGAAATTATGCCCCCTAGTTCTAGATTCCCCCACGAGGGGAAACATCCTCTCTGCATCTACCCTATCCAGCCCCCTCAGAATCTTATATGTTTCAATAAGATCCCCTCTCATTCTTCTAAACTCCAATGAGTATAGGCCCAACCTGCTCAACCTCTTTTCATAAGGCAACCCCTTCATCTCTGGAATCAACCTCGTGTACCTTCTCTGAACCGCCTCCAATCAGAAGCATCATGGAGGGAAACTTTAAATGGAAGCATGAAAAAGCCATTATGCATGTGCAATGAATGTCCCTCGATGTACGTACATTGCCATTTAAACAGAATGCTCTTGGTAGATCCAAATCCGAAGCAGTTTGCACCATGTTGCTTTTATTTCCTCAGCTCATATCAGTACAATTTGCATTTCTAGTTTTAATTCAGTGCTCATCCTTAAGTACCCGGGTTCTCTTGAGAGCTTCATAACATGTCTACTAACAAGGCATTCAGTGAGGTCTCCAACAAAGGTTACAGTGCCAAATTCAAACACTCTCTCTGGTTAATCTAGTTTTAATCTATGCATTTATTCATTTCTGCAGGAAAAAACTAAACATGGCCAAAGGCAAAAGCGTAGTAAGTGTTCTGCAGCCTGCTATAGAAACAGAAGCTTAAGGTATACCAGTGGGTGCTATTTACGCTTGTCATTTTAATTGTGGCATGCACAAAGCTTAACCCAGGACCGCCTCATCAATCTAAGGCAGAGATTTCTTGCTGCAATCAGCCCCATTTTGTGGCCGTGTTTTGAGCGGGGGCTCTGTTTTCCCCAGATCCTCGCTCATTTTTTGTGCTCACCCAATTTTCCGCTTGTCATTTTCGGCAAGTGTACAGAAATGCCCTCCGCATTTTTTGGGGGCAGGAACATTCAAGTGAGTCAGTAATGTCGTGGTGATGCCATCTATCCCAGTTTGTATCATTTCTGTCTTATTTGTAATTATTACACCTGCATAAAGTGGGTGTATGTGCTCGCTCGGTGCAGGGGAGAAGGCAGAAGCAAATTTCAAGGGCCAAGCACTAACTACGTGCCTAGGTTTTGCAGAATCCTTTATTTCTGCTATTTTGAACATTTTTCTCTTTTGGTTTGTTGCTCCTGTCAAGCACTTTTCCACCGACCTTTCTGACACTCCTCCTTCAGACAAGGCACAATGGGTTTCTCATTGGGGATTCTCCCACATCACTGGGGCCATTTGCAAAAAAAAATCAAAAGAGTTGTGCACAGTTACGTCAATGAAGGCACTGATGCATTGTTCTCCAGAACTATTCATTTGGCCAGCTAAGGCCCAAGGTGGACCAGTTGCAGGCAGCAGCTCTTATGAAGCTGCAGGGACAGTGTGTTCTTGTACCCTTTCAGCCATATAACCAGGCACCAAAGGAGGCTGACTGGGAGGCCTGCATATACTGCAATCCTGGGAGAGAATGTGATGTGCGTCCATTCCTTCCATGCCAATAGAACTCAGCACTACCTCCGCATGGTCACTGATCTCCGGGAAAGCAGACCTAATAGTGCCAATAAAATCAATGAAGCCCTGTGAGATATTTGCCTGTATCCCCGCCCCAATTGCATGGAGAATTCACCACAATAAGAGATTCTCCAATCTGGTACCCCTGGCCTCTGCATTATCAGCCTGAGCATCTACAGAGGAAGCACAGACAGCCCTTAGGGCCTCTGTAATGGAGGCCTCTGCTGAAGATCTACCTAGAGCTGTCATCTGCTCCAGGGTAGACTACAGTGCCGATAAAATTATCCAGCAGCGTAATGTACAAGTGATTAATGGACTACTCCACTGATTCTGACATCTACGGCATGCTAGCTGACATGGTGAACAAAGGTCCCAGTGTCTGCACATACACTTGACACCCTGAAAGCATTCATCTTTTAAAAGCAGGACCCTTGAGATCTTGATCCCCAGCCCCTTCAGTCAAGTGGCAATGTCTCCTGACCCTCTGGCTTGCGAGTTGTTGCTCCTGCATAGGAACAGGAGTAGGCCATTCAGCACTTCGAGCCTGTTCTGCATTCAGTTAGATCATTCAGCTGATCTGATGTTCTCACCCCCAGCCATGCACTGCGCACCACGCAATGCAATCTCGCTCATTCTCTTGGGTGGATGGTTCTGAGCTTATGCTTACGAGGCAGAGAGTGAGTAGCAATGCATGCACTGAAGTGCGGGCAGGGCGGGAGGCAGAGAGTCCTGGTTCTTCTTCCTCCGCTCCTTCTTCAAGCATATCTAGAGGAGGAAAAGAGGCTTAGAATGGGTAGACGAGGAGCAGAGTTTGCAAGTTACTTTCAGTGGAAGGAATGACATGGGCATCTCATGATATCAGTTGCTGCGAGGGATACAGTAGCACGAGAAGGAAGAGATGCAAAAGTTCAGCACAAACGTGTAACTAATACATCCCGTTCAACTTCCTCATCTTCAACTCGCTCTATAGCCGCCATCCCCAGGATATGAAGAGCTTCCTCTTCGTGGGGGAGGAGAGTGTGGAGATTAGGGGTTCCACAACCTGCTACCAACTCTTTCTGCTGTTATGGGCTGTCTTCTCCTTGAAAGAGAATGCAAAATGTGAGAATGACTCTTGTTTGCCATGCATGCAAAATAACCAGGGTTTCTGCAAGCAGACCAATATGGGGTTGACGACAGGTGGATGCAACAAGCAATTATTGGGTAAGAGTTCCTTTGCCCCCATTCCTGATGTATGCCAGGAGCATATTTTACAAAATTGTCCACTCCCATGAAGTCTGATGGAACCAAAATCATGGGTTTGGAGTGTGCCACCTGGTAATTTGCAACTCCTGGCATGTGGGCACTGGGGTATTTTTAGCCTTACATACCAAGTGAGGCATTTTATTGTGGTGAATACATGTAAGGCTGTGAGTGAAGGAAAACTTCCAGATGAAGGCAGGAGTTGCAAAAAGCACCACACAGCCTTCTGGACATTGACAATAAGCAATTGAAGCCCTTTAACTGAGCTTGAGGGGAGGTGGCATACTTGGCCCAATGCATTCTTGGAAGGTGTGGCTGGTACCATTTACCTTGCCAGACCTGCTATGGTCAATACAATGTTTCCAGCACTGCGTTGCTGTGCATGCAACGTTAAAATTGGCACGACTGCCCTGGCCACTTCTTACCACTGCTGCTTTCATTGCGCATTGCATCACTTTTAGCAAAGCATTGCCACCCTCCTCTGCCAGACTTCATGGAGAAGCACATCCACAGCTTCTTTTTATTAAGTTATTCATTCATGAGATGTGTGCATTGCTGGCAAGGCCATCATTTATTGCCTGTCTCCAGTTCCCTTGAGAAGGTGGTGGTGAGCTGCCTTCTTGAATCGTTGCAGTCCGTGTGGTGAAAGTACTCCCATAGTGCTGTTAGGGAGGGAGTTCCAGGATTTTGACCCAGCAACGATGAAGGATCGGCGATATAGTTCCAAGCTGGGATGGTGTGCGACTTGGAGGGGAACTTGGAGGTGATGCTATTCCCATGTACTTGCTGCTCTTGTCCTGCAAGGTGGTGGAGGTCTCAGGTTTGGGATGTCCTCTATGAACCTGGGTGCCCTGGGCCTTCTTCCAAGCCATGCTACCCTCCAAGATATTTTTTTTGTGCTGTGACCCTCTTTAAGCTGCTGCAGACCTTGAAATCCTACAACAGAATACCTGTTCCTGGTCCCAAATGGTGAGCTCACGATGACTCGTGTTTGCAGTACCAGGAGCTCACCATTGCCCTGATAATTAGGCTGACCTCAGAAACTATAGACGGGTCAATGTAAAAAGTCACACAACACCAGGTTATAGTCCAACAGTTTTATTTGAAATCACAAGCTTTTGGAGCGTTGCTCCTTCATCAGGTGAAGTGGAGAGATGCATAAAGACACAGCTTATATAGTCAAAGAATAATGCCAGATGATTACAGGTAATCTTTCTAACTGCCATTTATCACACCTCAGCAGAGAGATAATCAGAGCAATCAAAGGTGTGAATGGTGTCCAAACAGGTCAGTCAGGATTGCTGTGATTATCTCTCTGCCGGGGTGTGATAAATGGCAGTTAGAAAGATTACCTGTAATCATCTGGCATTATTCTCTGACAATATAAGCTGTGTCTTTATGCATCTCTCCACTTCACCTGATGAAGGAGCAGCGCTCCGAAAGTTTGTGATTTCAAATAAAACTGTTGGACTATAACCTGGTGTTGTGTGACTTCTTACATTTGTCCACCCCAGTCCAACACCGGCATCTCCACACTATGGAAGGATCAGCCTGCTTTCCAGTAAACTTGCTTGACCGCATGTGTAAATTAGTTTTAGTAAATAAGTTTATTGGAAGCAATAAACGTTGATAAACATTGAATAATTAGACACATAATAATTGACTTTATCAGAACCTTTCTGTATGTTCTGCAAGAGGAACAAGAACTTTCTTCTATAAAGGATGTTTAGCATAATAGATTGTCCCAAGGCATTTCACATAAAGGAGAGTAGACTGAGTGGAAGAGTTAGGAGAGCTGGCAGAATGCACAGTTGAAAAGATAAGCTTTGAGGAGGATTTCGAAAACAGAGAGTGAAGTGCCAAAGCAAAGAGATTTAGCAAATGAACTCCAGAGAATAAACACCAACAATCTGCGCCTTTAACGTAGTAAAATGTCCCAAAGCATTTCGCAAGAGTATAATCAGACAAAAATTGGCACCGAGCCACATAGAGACATTGGCCCAGAACTTCGGGTCTCCACGGGTGAGCACGCACGGGGTACTCACCCGTAAGCCCAATGGAAGTGCCGGTTTCGTGCATGCACTGCGCATGCGCGGGAAACCGGCACTTCCGTTCCCCTGAAAGAAGGGGTTAAGAGGTGGAACACGTGCGCAGGAGAGGCTGCGCGTGCGCATCGAACTTACGTTTTTTTTGCAGGTTTTCCCGGGAGGGTAAGTCTCCAGAAGTTAGACATGTAAAAAGCAGTCGCAAGGCCTGCTTTTTACAAGGTAAGTGGTGAATTAATTAAAATTAAAACATTTTTTCCACAGGTTTATTATTTTTAAATACTTTAAAGAAAGGTAAGTTTATTTTTAGCCCTGTTAGAAAATAAAATTATTTTTTTCAAAAATTTAAATTATTGTTTAAAATAGTTATTTCATGTAATTTATAGTTTATTTTAAAAATGTGATGTTTTTCTAAAATTTATTTGAAGTTTTAGTGATGTTTTGGGGCTTAAAGTATTTATAGGTTTGACAGCTCTTCCTGTCAAACTTATGAATGAAGCATTCCCTGCTACCATTGGCTCTCCGTGGCCCACGTGATCCCAGTGGACGCATCGAACTAACTGCGCCCCTGGGATACGCAAGCACTGTGCGCCGGCAGTTGGAGCAGGCCCAGGATCGCAATTCCACGGGGGCCCACAGCACAACGGCCGGCGCGCTAGGTAAGTGCAGTTCGGAGGCTTGCACCCGCGGGAAGCCCCCGACCCAAATTTCTGGGCCATTAGGACAGGTGACCAAAAGCTTGGTCAAAGAGGTAGGTTTTAAGGAGTGTCTTAAAGGAGGAGAGAGAGAGATGGAGAGGCAGTAGAACCAAGGTGACTGAAAGTTCTGCCAGCAAGTGAGGAGTGCCAGGAGAGAGGCATGCACAGAGGGCCAGAGTTAGGCCTTAGGCCAGAGCCTGGGGTTTTGGGGTGAAAGAGGTTACAGAGGTTGGGCAGGGCCCTGGAGAGATTTGTTAAGAAGGGCAAGGATTATTTACTTTTAACATTAATTTTCCTTAGGATTAACTTTACATTTGAACAGTAACTGCTTGTTATACATCGATCATCATCTAACAAGAGTTTATTTTTTAACTCTGATCGGAATCACATTCAAGGCCTTCATGTGCCATTTCAACTGTCTATAATTCATTCTTAAAACTTGTAGCATCAGGAACAACATGTCCAATAATTGAACCTTTAGATGTGAACAAAGCTGGCAGCAGATACAGGTTTAGTTGTACTCCACACTACTCTTTTCCTGCACTCTTCAATGTCATCGTCTAGGGCGTACAGAAAAGCCATAAAATCAATGGAACGGTTAGATAAATACTTTACTTTAAAATTGAGAAAATGCATGAGGAATTAGATGTAATTGAATCAGCATGGGGATTAAATATTGGCATACACGTTTTATAAATAAAAATAACTGGATTTGGGGCTCTGATGGCTCTGAGTTCTCCTGTGATGACTTTATCGGAAATCTGTCTGGAAGACTCCATTTCTGATACTATAGTTACAGCCCCTGGGTATGTCTTATATGGATGTGACAAAGGCAGCAAAGGAGGGTGGTCACCTATATCTCTGACAGACACATCCATCATGAGACTCAAATACCCGCAGAGAATCCAAAGTTCTCAGTTGTTTTTATGGAGTTATTGGATAACATGTCATTCTTAATCAGTTCCTTGTACCGAGCTCTGAATTCAAGTATAGATTGTACGGGTGAATTTGAATCAGCCTTGAAATGCATTGGAACCTGTTTGGAAGTATTGATTTTGGGTGATTTTAATTTCAGATTGGATGTCTGATATTTCTAATGCACATTCTTACCTTGTGCTGCAGAACAAGTACTGTTTGCATCCATGCTTAATGTATCGTTGGGTCCATCGCTGAGGTAAATGAAAGGATTTACTTCAATGCAAGGCAAGAGAATATTTTAAAGCAAGCTCGAGGAACAGCACCTATATCTTTCTACCTCATCCTTCCTGCCTTAACATTGAGTTGAACAACTTTAGACATTAGCCACCGGTCCCATTTTCTCTTGGACACCGGGTGCTGAAAATGGAGGATGGTTGCAACAGAGCCATTAGGAGTGGAGGAGGTGTGGTCTGGTACTTGGGGTGGGGATCCCCTATCGGTACATGTCCAGTGGGGTGCTCCACACCTCTAGGGTCTACCTACCTTCCTTCCGCCACATATTTTCAATGGATATCTCCCCCTCTGCTATTTTACACCCATGTGTTATTTCTACATTTCCTTTTGCCTTGCACCATGATCACTTTTGTCATTTAATCACTCCTGCCCTCCACCCTATCACAGACCTCTCCCTCTTATTCTTTGCTTGCCCCCTTTCCCCTGGCTCTGTATTTGCTTAAAAACTGTTCATTTCTAACACCTTCCAGTTCTGACGAAAGGCCATTGACCTGAAACGTTAACCCTGTTTCTCCCTCCACAAATGCTGCCTGACCCGCTGAGTGTTTCCAGTATTTTCTGCTTTTAGTTTTGAATATCTGAATTCTCTGCTATGTGAGCACTGTGGCCCTGATATTTCCAGGGAGGCAGGGAGGGTACGGGGGAGGCAGAATGCAAAGAACCAGGCGAGACCGGGGATGTGGAGATCCTGCTGGATTTAACGGCAGGACCTTATTATAATTTTTTTTCTACCGTTTCCCGCCCATCAGCCGGCCAAATTGACAGGCTGGTTGGGTGACGGGTGAGAAAACCAGCGGCAGGAGGCCGCAGCTGGGGACCCTTGGGGACAGTCCATGGCAATTGAACGGTGGGAAGGCTGCATATTGGAGCGTGCAGGGGGCGAGGGGAGGTCGACGATCACGGCAGGGCTAGAGAGAGGCCATGATCAGCGGGGGGGAATGTTTGAACATGGCTTTGCTTGGGTATGTCTATTATATTGGCATATGTTCAACAAAATCCCAACTAGCACTGGGCGCAAGACAGGGAAGGATGCAGGTTTTGTGCTCCAGTGTAAAGTCAGTTTGACTTTGGCATAAAATGGGTGAGATCGGTTCAGCCGCCCATTATACTTCTCTCCCAATTTTCCGTGTTATTGCCTCCAAAGTCTAAATTACCGCAATCTGTTAACATCGCTTTTGTACGGAGATTTGAAATAGTTATGAAAACATAGAAACATAGAAACATAGAAGATAGGAGCAGGAATAGGCCATTCGGCCCCTCGAGCCTGCTCCGCCATTCAATGAGATCATGGCTGATCATCCAAACTCAGTACAGGAAACTTTCTGTTATCCGGCACGGACGGGACCGACGTGGTGCCGGTTCATCAACAATTCCGGATAACCGAACGCTATAGTAAAAGATACGGAGCTTAGAGCTCCGTATAAAGCAGCAAACCCAACAGCTTCAGAACAATCGGCACAAGTTGCAAGCATCTCTGTAGCTTAGCAACAGCTGCAGCTAAACCCTTGCACAACAACAAATGGAGTAAAAAAAGTAATAAAAGTAATAAAAAAGTTACTTGAAACTACTCCTGAATTTTGCCAGTTAACCGACATTTCCGGTTATTTAGGGGCCGATTAATCAAAAGTTTCCTGTACCCTGTCCCTGCCTTCTCCTCATATCCCTTGATTCCTTTAGCCTTAAGAAATATATCTAACTCCTTCTTGAATATATTTAATGAATTGGCCTCAACTGCCTTCTATGGTAGAGAATTCCCCAGGTTCACCACTCTCTGGGTGAAGAAATTCCTCCTCATCTCTGTCCTAAATGGCTTACCTCTTATCTTTAGACTGTGACCCCTGGTTCTGGACACCCCCGCCATCGGGAACATCCTTCCTGCATTTAGTCTGTCTAGTCCTGTTAGAATTTTATAATTTTCAATGAGTTCCCCTCTCATTCTTCTAAACTCCAGCGAGTACATGCCCAATCGACCCAATCTTTCCTCATACGTCATTCCTGCCATCCCAGGTATCAGTCTGGTGAATCTTCGCTGCACTCCCTCCATGGCAAGAACATCCTTCCTCAGATAAGGCAACCAAAACTGCACACAATACTCAAGGTGTGGTCTCACCAAGGCCCTGTACAACTGCAGCAAGACATCCTTGTTCCTGTACTCAAACCCTCTCACTACGAAGGCCAACATACCATTTGCTGAAAAATTACTTCCGTTTATGACTTAATTGAAACATAAGAACACTGCTTAAGATTTATTCATCACTGCCAACCTTGTAAAACATATTCAACATGGTAAATTGATTTGTGGCTTGTGATCATAATTTGATATTTCAAATAAGAAAAATGGAAACTTGAAATTCAACCTTTGTTTTTGTTTATTGTGGAAGTTAAGCCCTGGTATACAATGTTTAAGTGTAATACTTGGGAGTAATTTTGACTTAGCGCAATAGTGCAAAACGGGTGATAGTAAAAAAAGAAAGACTTGCATTTATATAGTGCCTTTTGTTGTGTATGTACCTTTAAGAGAATAACTGGTCTCAGACTGCAGTACCGGCAGTGACCACCCCTGTATAAAAGGCGCTAGAGAGCCTCTGTTTAGTTTCGTTTATGCCTTTCACCAGTAAAGATCTGTTTGTTTTCTCTCCTGCTAGTCCGTGTCTCAATCATTCACGGACTTAACACTGGCGACGAGTTAGAAACGAACTTACCTGCAACTCAGCAGCAGCTCCGACGACGTTGTTGAAGGTCGGAGCCAGAAGAAAGAAAAAAAAAGCGGGCGTCGACCGTCAATCATCGATTTAAAAACTTGCAGGAGAGACTGTCCAGAGCCAGGCTGGGTTCCTCGGTCTGTGGTTTCCCAGCTAGTCGGGCTGGTGGCAGGTAGTGCTCTGATCCTTCCTGGGCTGCGGCGGGCTGAAGCTCGATCGGGTGGCCTTTCAACGGGGCCGGGCAGCGAGTCGGGAAGCAAGGAGAGAGAGAGAGGGTGGAGCACACAGGGTGTTTCGAAGCTGGGCAGCGTTCGGACCTCAGAAGAGGGAGGGAAGTGTCCCAGAGGGTCCGCTCCACGACGGGAAAATAATAATAATAAACGAATTAATATTTAACGTGCAGGAAACCGTGGAAAGCAGCGCTAACAACAGCGGGGAAGAAGACAAAGCACGGGAGGCGCCATTTTGTTAAATCGGGGAAGAAGGCAAAGCGCGGGAGGCGCCATTTTAGATTTGCAAGATGCCGAAGACTGGCTGTATCGCTGCTTTTGATAACACATTAGAGGACTGGACCAAGTATGTGGAAAGAGTCGAGGTATATTTCGAGGCAAATGAAATAGCGGAGGGGAAAAAGGCATCAATATTGCTAAACTTAATGGGCGCTAGAACGTACGGCCTATTGCGGCATCTGATTACTCCAGCCAAACCGAAGGCAAAGAGTTTTAATGAAATTGTTGCTGTTCTACAGGAGCACTTAAACCCTGCACCGCTGTTGATAGCAGAAAGATTTAAATTCCACAGGAGAACACAGCACAAAGATGAGAGCAATGCTGAGTATCTTATGGAACTACGCAAGCTATCAAAGCACTGCCAGTTCGGAGCAGGACTGGCAGATACCCTACGGGACAAATTTGTCTGTGGACTCCTGAGTGAAGGAACACAGAAGAAGTTACTCGCAGAAAAAGAGCTGACGCTAGATAAGGCTTTCAGCGTGGCAGTATCGTATGAAGCAGCAGCCAGGGGAGCTGCAGAAATTCAACAAAAACCACAGGAATACGGCACCAACGAAATGACACGGGGATTTGCAAAATGTTATTGCTGCGGCAGAACTAACCATGACCCGAAGGACTGCTGGTCCAAAGACAAAATATGCAGACAATGCGGGAAGATTGGACACATTGCACGAGTTTGTAGGTCTGGGAAGAAGACCAGCGACAACAAAAAGGCTACTAAGGAACCGTACAAGAAAGTACAAAAGATGACGGACAGTAGTTCCGAAGACCAGATGAGCGATAGTGAATCCGAGAACAGGAGATTAAGCTGTCTCAAACTTCACAATGTAATCGCAAAAGAGGATCACCGAACCATTTGGGTCACCCTCACGATAGCAGGGTCCCAAGTTAAAATGGAATTGGATACAGGATCAGCGCTAACCGTCATGAATCGACGAGACTACGAGCGGCTATTTTCACACATACCCTTGAGAGAGACATCCATCGTCTTGACGACGTATACGGGGCAAAAAGTATACCCCAGAGGAAAAATAAAGGTGCCTGTCAAATACAATGGCAAGAAAATACGGAAATTGTATCTCTACATACTGCCAAATGGTGGACCACCGTTATTGGGACGGGAATGGATCAGGAAGATAAACTTAGATTGGCATTTCATTCATGCAATGACGGTGGACGGTAAAAAAGATGAAGACGTCACTCCTGGACGATTGTCAACAATCTTAGCTAACGCCAAAGAGGTATTTCAACAAGAACTGGGCACGCTTAAAGGCGTAACCGCCTCGTTAAAAATAGAAGAGAATGCAGTTCCCAAGTTTTTCAAAGCGAGACCGGTACCATATGCAATTCGTCCAGCCGTCGAGGCAGAGCTGGAGAATCTGGAGAAGGCGGGCGTGTTGTCTAAGGTCGACTGGAGCGAGTGGGCAACACCCATCGTTCCTGTCATGAAGAAAACGTTAAGCAATAAGTCCGGAGAGCCAAGGAAGATTCGCATCTGTGGGGATTTCAAGGTGACGGTGAACCCTATCCTTCACACAGTACAATATCCTCTTCCAAGGATAGAAGACATCTTCGCCTCACTGTCTGGAGGGAAGCGTTTTACAAAAATTGACCTAGCACAAGCATATTTGCAGATGGAGGTTGAAGAGTCCTCTAGGAAGTATCTCACGATAAACACTCACAAAGGTCTTTACCAGTATCATCGATTGGTATTCGGAGTAGCATCGGCTCCGGCGATATGGCAAAGAGCGATGGAACAAGTCCTGCAAGGGATTCCGGGGACTCAGTGTTACTTGGACGACATCCTTGTAACAGGTGAAGATGACAGTGAACACCTTAACAACCTAGAACAGGTGCTCACTAGACTATGGGAACATGGGCTGCGAGCCAACCGCCCCAAGTGTGAATTTTTTAAGAAACAGATATCGTATTGTGGCCACGTGATTGATGAAGAGGGGTTACATAAGTCCCCTGACAAAATTGAAGTGGTTGTTAATGCCCCAGCGCCTGAAAATGTGTTGCAACTGAGGCCATTCCTCGGGTTGGTGAATTACTATCATAAGTTTTTGCCGAATTTGTCGACAATTCTGCACCCACTGAACGCCCTGCTACGAACGGGGGTAGCATGGAAATGGAGCGATGATTGTAAACGTGCTTTTCAGAAGAGTAAGGACTTAATCACTTCGAAGGAAGTATTGGCTCACTACAACCCAGCACTGCCAATCAGGCTGGCGTGTGATGCGTCTCCCTACGGCATTGGGGCGGTACTGTCACATAAATTCCTTGATGGTTTAGAGAGGCCGATAACTTTTGCGTCACGCTCGTTAACTTCTGCCGAGCGTAACTACGCCCAGATTGACAGAGAGGCCCTCAGCCTAGTGCGGGGGGTGAAGAAGTTCAATCACTATCTGCACGGTCAAAAATTTACTCTACTAACCGATCATCAACCTCTTGTCTCCATTTTCAACCCTCAGAAGGGCGTACCGATAATGACAGCACAACGGCTGCAGAGATGGTCCCTTTTCCTAGGGGCACACCAATATGACATCGAGAACAAAGGAACTAAACAGCATGGAAATGCTGATGGATTGTCACGTCTACCGTTGCTGACGGTGGAAGAAGAAGACCTTGCAGTGGATCCAATGGAGTTATTCCACTCGACCATAGTCGAATGTCTCCCTGTGACGAATGCAAACATAGAAAAGGAAACACGGAATGACCCGACACTATCACGGGTCTATGATTTAACGGTGAAGGGATGGCCAGCACATGGCGAACCACTGCTGCCAGCATTCTCGCCGAGAAGAGAACAGCTGTCAGTGTGCAGAGGAACCTTGATGTGTGGATCCAGAGTAGTAATTCCACCTAAGTTGACGGATAGAGTGCTCAATGAGCTTCATGAGGGTCATCTGGGTGGGGTAAAAATGAAGAGCTTAGCCAGAGCGTTTGTGTGGTGGCTGGGAATCGATAGAGAAATCGAAGAGATGACCAAGAGCTGTGCAGGATGCCAGAAGGTCCAAAACGCCCCACCACAAGCTCCTCTGCATCCATGGGAGTGGCCCTCATCTCCATGGCAAAGGGTGCACATTGATTTTGCTGGTCCCTTCATGGACTCGATGTTTTTAATTGCGGTGGATGCAGATTCAAAGTGGCCAGAGGTAATAAAAATGTCCTCAACCACCACGGAAAAAACTATCACAGTTTTACGAACCATATTCGCCAGGAATGGGCTGCCTGAACAGATTTGCTCTGACAATGGACCACAGTTTGTGTCTGAAGAGTTCCGGAGGTTCTTAAAGAACAATGGTGTTAAGCATTACACATCTGCCCCATATCATCCAGCCACTAATGGATTGGCTGAGAGGTTTGTCCAAACATTCAAGAAGGCTATCAAGGCAATGTGTAATGAAGATATACCCCTACAACACAAGGTGGACAACTTCTTGTTTGCCTACCGGAATGCAACACATGCGGTTACCAACCAAACTCCAGCCATGATGTTCTTCAATCGAAGGCTACGATGCCGCTTGGATTTGGTTAAGCCAAACGTCCGAAGAGATGTGGAGAACAGGCAGTTTCAGAATATGAATGAAAGGCCGACCAGGAGTTTTAAGATAGGTCAACCAGTTTTGGCCCGGGACTACCGCACTGAGAAATGGCAGCCAGGAACGATTTGTACACGACAAGGACCTCTCATGCATACTGTGGACGTTGGGGAGAGCATTGTAAGACGCCATGCTGACCAGATTCTAGAGTCACTGGAAAACGTCAACTCCACACCACGATCTGATACACCTGGTAATGAAATCGACGTTCCAATTGCAGCTACCGCAGAACCGGTAATATTGGAAGCAGATGAACCAAACAACGACATTGATTCCGACTCAACATTGCCAGAAGAACCTGATACCCCAAAGAGGCATTATCCAGACAGAATCAGGAAGCCTCCTCAAAGACTGAACTTATAATTGCTTAAACTTAACCAATGTATCTAGCAACAGTAATTGTGATTGTAATTCGTTATCATTAGTTGTTAAATGAATGTTATGTACTGTTTATCTAAAAGGGGAGGAATTGTTGTGTATGTACCTTTAAGAGAATAACTGGTGCCAGACTGCAGTACCGGCAGTGACCACCCCTGTATAAAAGGCGCTAGAGAGCCTCTGTTGTTTAGTTTCGTTTATGCCTTTCACCAGTAAAGATCTGTTTGTTTTCTCTCCTGCTAGTCCGTGTCTCAATCATTCACGGACTTAACACCTTTCACAACCACTGGACAACCCAAAGCACCTTACAGCCAATGAAGTACTTTTTGAAGTGTAGTCACTGTTGTAATGTAGGAAACGCAGCAGCCAATTTGCCCACAGCAAGCTCCCACAAACAGCAATGTGATAATGACCAGATCATCTGTTTTAGTGATGTTGATTGAGGGATAAATATTGGCCAAAACACCAGGGATAACTCCCCTGCTGTTCTTCAAATAGTGTCATGTGATCTTTTATGTCCACCTAATGTCTCATCCAAAAGACGGCACCTCTCAACGCTCAGAGTGTCAGCCTAGATTTTTTTGCACAAGTCTCTTGGAGTGGGGCTGGAACCCACGACTTTCTGACTCAGAGGCGAGAGTGCTGCCCACTGAGCCATGGCTGACACTACATGGAGTCAGCCGCCCATTCTACGTCTCTCCCGATTTTCATTTCCATTGAAGTCAATGGACAGATAGTAGCCAGTCACAGGAACAATATGATGCAGGTCTGTGCAAGGTACCCAGAAAGTTGCCATGATGCTTTTATTCTCAGGCGCTTTAGCCTGGTATTCCCTTGAGTATAGATGATTAAGGGGTGATCTAATTGAGGTGTTTAAGATGATTAAAGGAATTGATGGAGAGATACTATTTCCTCTGGTGAGGGAGTCCAGGACAGGAGACATAACCTTAAAATTAGAGCTAGGCCACTCATGGGATGTCAGTAAGCACATCTTCACATAAAGGATAGTGCAAATCTGGAATCCGCTCCCCCAAAAGGCTGTGGATGCTTGGACAATTGGAGCTTTCAAGACTGAGCTCGATAGAGTTTTGTTAGGTAAGGGTATCATGGGATGTGGAGCTATGGCAGATAAATGAAGTTGAGGTACAGATCAGCCATGATCTATTTGGATGGCAGAACAGGCTCGAGGAGCCGAATGGTCTGCTTCTGTTCCTATGATCTACCATCACCCTGCAAATCAACTCCAGGAGGAGCGTAACAGGATGGCAGCTGGGAGGCAAGGGATACCCCTGCAGACCTAGTTGATGACACTCCTGTGTAACCCCACCATGCCCAAGCAACACAGATACAATGAAATGAGGGCACAACCAGGATCCTTATGGAGCCCACGATTGGACTTCTTGAGGAGAGGTTTAGGTGTCTGGACCGCTCAAGGGGGGCTCCCTGCAATATGTCCCAGACAGAGAGTCAAGCATTGCCATGGTCTGCTACGTATTGCCTGACATTGCACTGCAGGGAGGCCGGCACTTGGATGAGTAAGTACAGCAGCAGCAGCAGTCGTCATCAGATGAGGAAGACCTGGGGGAAAGGAGAAGGGAGCAGCTGGGGAAAGAAGAACCACATCAGCGCCTTGCAGCCGGAGATGTCAAGGATCAGCTCATAGCTTGCCGAATCCGCTGAGCTTCTCCCGCCCCTCCGCTGAGAACTTACAAAGAGCCACTCTGCACAACAGTCATTGTCACATTCTTGGATGCTCGGACAATTGGAGCTTTCAAGACTGAGCTCGATAGATTTTTGTTAGGTAAGGGTATCATGGGATGTGGAGCTATGGCAGATAAATGAAGTTGAGGTACAGATCAGCCATGATCTATTTGAATGGGAGAACAGGCTCGAGGGGCCGAGTGATCTGCTCCTGTTCCTATGATCTACCATCACCCTGCAAATCAACTCTAGGAGGAGCGTAACAGGATGGCTGCTGGGAGGCAAGAGATATCCCTGCAGACCTAGTTGATGACACTCCTGTGCACCACTCCCTACATCCTGCATTGAGGAACATTCAAACCATTCAGGCAACTTCGACATCAATGACGTTCTGACCATGCAGACTCAGAAGATGCCATTAAATCCTTCTGCAGATCACAGTCCCAAAGGCCAGAAAGATGATCAATGATGTAATAAAACTCACTACGCACTTGGTTTGAGTATAAAGCAAGGCTTTAATCAACTTGTTTCAGAACATGGAGGTCTAGTTGTACTTCACTAGTTCCCGTCTTACAAAATGTCCCTGGGCAAGCTGGGCCCACGCCCGAGTATTTATACTCCTTGGATGGCGCCACCAGCTGGCCGTCCAGTGTTATTTCATGAGTCGTTTCTTCATGATGATGAGGTTTATAACAATCAACTTAATGCCAAGTGTAATAAATGCCTTCCATTCGTTTCTCACCCAGGTGATCAGCCCAGAGTGCTTTTCTTTAAAGAAAGTTTCCTAATCCTAATCCTGCTACGAGGTGCTCCTCCAGCGACCTGAGCAGAGCTGGTGGAAGGAGCTGCTCCTCAGGTGGGATGCCCATGGTCGGTGACTTCTGGGTGCTCGAGCCTGTAAGGGCCCAGCTGCAGACTGCCGCACGTCAGTTGGTGCCGGAGAAGTCTGGCCCAGCTGACTCGCCGGCACCGCGGCACAGGTTGCCAACCCTCCAGGATTGCCCTGGAGTCTCCAGGAATTAAAGACTATTCACCAGGGCACTGCTGTGAGCAACACCCGGGAGGAAAATAATAGGGGCACTAAAAAAAAACTGTGTTTGAAAATGTTTTTCTTTGAACACTTTTGTTCACTAGTTATAAAATTACTGGACATGGGATTAAAAAGGCTGTTTGACTGACAGTCAAGAATCATCCAATCAGGGAGTGTAAGGGACGATTTTGCCAATGGGGGCACTTTGGAGGTGGGGCTGCTGCTTGTCGGGTTTTAGTCCCGCCTCCATCGACTTGTGGCCAACCCATGCTATTTTCCCTTGATTGACCTTGTTAAGCCCACTCAGCGGGCCAATTAAGGGGAAGCCGGTTACAGAGAACGTCAGCATATGATTTTTGACAAATGAATTGTCATCGTTTGACAGCTCTGTGAAGCTGTCAAACACCGACTTTCTACATCGTTTGATGAGTTCTTGAATTCACGACTCATCAAACCTCTTTTGCGAGCAGAAATTAGATGGTTGTTGCATCGGAGAATGCAGCAGCCATCTGTCATCTCTGCCGGTGAGATGCGAGAGTCTCCGCATCCCCAACAGTTGAAGCCTGCAGGAAGAAACAAAGGTTAGTAAACATTTTCTATCACTTTTAACTCACCTCACACAATTACCTCTCCACACTTGCACCCATCACTTACCTCCACAGCGCACATTTGGACCCCACCAACCCCCGCAGACCCACTGCTCGCCTCGGTGATCCTGGCGGGGTTTCCCGATGTGGGGAAGCCCACGTCTCTGCTGGAAAAATGGGGATAATCCTCTTAACAGGCAGTTAAGTGTCTGTAATCCCCTTCCCGCCTCCAGGAGAAGGGACCCGGAACGGTTCGGCTACCCACCTCCTGGGAAGATGGCACGGAGACGGGTACCCGCCCCCAGATTCTGCTATTTTCCCAGCAGACCCGCCTCCCCAGGGCTGGCAAGATCGCGCCCGGAGAGTCTGTTCACATTCCGATTGGCGCAGGAAGATGATGCACCATGAGGATGGACATGCCGGGCGACCAATGGCGAGTGTGTGGGGGCGGGGCGGTTGGAGGCAGGTGGTCATGTGATGAAACCTCCAGGAATCTGTCCAATCAGAGCCGGCGACCCTCACCATGGGCGGTACTGGTTTGAGGGGGTGGGGGTGAATGTGCAGACGTGCTGATGTCTCGAGAGAGGCCGGCAGATACTGCTCCCGTTGTGCCATTGCCACTCCCTTGTGGGACTGGGTTCATTACTTCCAGAAGTCGGTGGGGAAAACAGATCGCTGAAGGTGACCAACCCCCTCAAAGCCCCGATCCATTTGATCCGCCATTCTCACCATTGTGGAGCCCAGAGTCTGCACGGCAGCCATTGGAGCTGCCAGCAAAGCTGTAATCCATCATAGCATGGACTCCGGCGGTGAGAGCTGCGTTGCAACAGCCCTGGAGGATACCACACTCTCCAGGGTAGACTGCTGAGTGGTGATGCCATGGGAGATGATACCTTAAAGGCTGGATGCGGACTCCTCCACATTCTCAGCCATAGTGGTGAGACTCCTTGTCACGCCTTCCAACACCTTGCACATCTGTCTGTGTGAGGCCAGCAGTTTTCTTCTCATGGCTAAGCACTGGAAGTCCGCATCTCTATCCCCCTCAGCAGATCTAGGAGAGGGCTCTGTCCTCCAGCAAAGTCTCTCCTATGCTGTCTCTGTCATCAGTTCAGAACATGAGAACAGCTGTAGGCCATTCAGTCCTGCTGCTGCTGCCCAATGGCGTTGGGTGTTTCGCCATGTGCAGACGCTACTAGCTAGCTATCTAGCCCATGCGGAGTGCCAATGTCTGAGCTGCCGCTTTGGAGGGGTGGAGTGCCTGACGCTATATCCTCAGGGGCTTGTTCTCCTCCAGGATCTGTTCTTCTGCAGGAGCCTCTGGGTGTTGTGACGGACCCAGAGAAAGAGAAAAGGGAGAGGAATTAGGATGTCAGAGAGAAGCTGCACATGATCAGGTGACAGTCTTGAGAATGTAAGTTAAAGTTGCTAAGCTTGCTGTATCTGTGCCGAGATGAATGAAGGGATACAAGTCATATGCAGACACCATGCTTGGGTACACCATCAGCCTCTTCTGGATCGATGCTCCTGACCATGCCTGGACCATTGAGCTCCAGTGGTTCTTGGTCTGCCCATTTGAGTCTAATGGTGTTGGGGACTCCTCCACCCATTCTGTTCCTTACCCTGGCATTATGTGCTTTCTTGTCCTGCAAAAAGAGAGGGCAAGAGTGAGTGTGCGTTGAAATAATGAGTGGTGAGGTGTTGGGCTTGTGCATATACAAGATGGAATGAGGACGGGGAGGCGCTGAATGGAAAGGGAATTGTGTGTAATGTGAAGTGAGGAAGGAGTGCTGGGATTAATTGGTGATCGTGCAATTGTAGAATGTGAGAAGAGAATGGTGTGAAGAGATGAAAGGAAGAGGTGAGTGTGTTTGGAATGACAAGAGAGGAGCCTTAGTGTGCCCTTGTGATCGTACGTTGAAGGAGGCGATGGAGGAAGGGTTATAGTTGAGGTGGTGTGGATGGAGTAAGAGATGTGTTGTCAGATGTTGTTGAGAGAGGTGGAGAGATGTAGAGTTGTACTCAACCTTGCTGCTCATGTGAGGTCATGGAACCTTTTTCTACATTGAACCAAGTCCTGGGGGTGATGCAGCTGGAACTGACCCCCTCAGCCACCTTCGCCCAGGCCTGCTTGACATTTGCCTTGGGGATGCTCCTATGGGTGCTGGGGAACAGTACCTCCCTTCTGGCCCTCAGTTCCTCTACTAGAACCTCCATGGATACATCAGGAAAGCAGGGACAAGCCTTGACTCATCTCTGCACCCAACGAGCCTTCAACAGTTGTTGAAGGAAGACTGTATGTGGTAGATGCAACCTTGCTTTAAGAGGTATATCCTCCTCTTTAAGTAGAGTCGGGGAATATGGCGGAAATTGCGCAGGTCAGGTGGGGAAGCTGCCCCATTCTAAAGGTGGTAGGGATGGTAGCTCATCCTTCAAATGTCAATGAGGCTCGGGAGTTAAAGTAGCCCGGGCCTCAGGCTGTCAACATCATGGGCGCTTGCCGTCCACCTCGCCCACACCCCACCCCCGCCAACGCCCACCCCACGCACAATACCTGTCCTGAGTTAAAATTGGGCCTTTCGAGCTCCTCTAGGCTCCCATGATGATCATATCCACACTTCCTTCATGATGAGCGCAACATTGGATGAAAATCTCGGAGCTGATTTATCGTGCTCCAAACCAAATTGTCAACTGCAGAGATTTGTCAACTCTTCCACCGGTCTGACCGCTTTGTCCAGCACAACTGGCTCGTTCCTCCTGTACAGTATGAGCCAATCTAGAACTGTTCTCGTGTTACCTGAGTTACCTCCAGGCCTCACAGACCTCGCCTGATCGGAATGGTTAATGAGGAGCGCTATCCCTCCAAGGTGCAGCTCTCAGCTAATAATTAGACTTCCAGGAGACAGATGGCAGCTGCCAGAGACCAATGGATCTCCACTGTCTTTATGGATCACCACAATTTCAGTTGTTTTCATTGATTAAGGAAGTTTCTCAAGCTTCAGAGCTTCATTAAAGTCACAGCGGCTACAAGGCCGTAAGCTGAATAAATTAGATATAACATTCTCCAGTTAATCTGCCCTGCCTCCGAGTCCAAAATTTGAATCTCAAATAAAAATCTAACAAGTTAGATTATTCTTGATGAGTATTTTTTTCAAAAACCTTTTATTATCCAACCTGGGCAGAATTAACTGGAATACCACAAGCGAGGCTGGCTGTGCATTTAAGGATTATTCCCTTGCAATCTTAAATAACCACTTCCTAATAACCAGTTGTGGCTGTAAAAGTCGCCAGGATTTACAGTGGCTAACGATCAAAGCATTGGAGAAATGCTAACACCACAAGAGGCAAGAGGATGCTGCTTCCCCTTCTGTGGTTTTTTCTCTCTTGCACAACCACAATTGCACAGCTTGCTAAGAGAGCTCTTATCCCTATGATGCAGTCTAGTCTTTTTAATAAGCCGGCAATTCAGAAGCATAGCATTGATCACACACCGACTGCCATTTTAGTGCTGTATCAATAAGCTGCTAGTCACCTATTAAATTTAAAACGCTCTAATATTGGGTAATCATCAAATATTAAATACTTGACTTGCAAATGTTGATGCCCTTGGTAGCAGTTTGTGGCTTGAAAGATTTTTACTGATTGAATGACTAAACCCATTGCATGTGAATTACAAAGATTCTGAACAGACGGGCTGATCGTTCATTAGCAGAACTGAATTTAATCAGAAGTAAAGTCTTTATGATAATTTGAAATGTAGAGAAGAGTGAAAGAAAGGAAAGCAAGAACGTGCATTTAGATAGCACCTTTCACGACCTCAAGACGTTCCAAAGCGCTTTACAGCCAATTAAATACTTTTGAAGCCACATAAATACTGTGGCAACAAGAGCAGGTCAGAGACTAGGTATTCTGCAGCGAGTGTCTCACCTCCTGACTCCCCATCTACAAGGCACAAGTAAGGAGTGTGATGGAATACCCTCCACGTGCCTGGATGAGTGCAGCTCCAACAACACTCAAGAAGCTCGACACCATCCAGTACAATGCAGCCCGCTTGATTGGCACCCCATCCACCACCTTAAATATTCACTCCCTCCACCACCGGCGCACCGTGGCTGCAGTGTGTACCATCTACAAGATGCACTGCAGCAACTTGCCAAGGCTTCTTCGACAGCACCTCCCAAACCCGCGATCTCTTCCACCTAGAAGGACAAGGGCAGCAGGTGCATGGGAACACTACCACCTCCAAGTTCCCCTCTAAGTCACACACCATCCTGACTTAGAAGTATATCGCCGATCCTTCATCGTCGTTGGGTCAAAGTCCTGGAACTCCCTCCCTAACAGCACTGTGGGAGTACCTTCACCACATGGACTGCAGCGGTTCAAGAAGGCAGCTCACCACCACCTTCTCAAGGGCAATTAGGGTTGGGCAATAAATGCTGGCCTTGCCAGCGACACCCACATCCCATAAACGAATTTTAAAAAAGCGTAATCACTGTTGTAATGTTGGAAAATGCGGCAGCCAATTCACGCACAGCAAGCTCCCACAAACAGTGATGAAATAAATGACCAGATAATCTATTTTAAGTGGTAATACAAAAGCAAAATACTGCAGATGCTGGAAATCTGAAATAAAAACAGAAAATGCTGGAAAGACTCAGCAGGTCAGGCAGCATCTGTGGAGAGAGGAGCAGAGTTAACGTTTCAGGTCAATGACCCCTATCTCTGGGTTCATCACCTGGCTTGTTTTTGAAAGTTAGTCCCTATAACTATTTACATGGAAGAAACTTCTTTACCCAGAGAGTGGCAAGAATATGGAACTCGCTACCACGGGGAGTGGTTGAGGCGAATAGTATAGATGCATTTAAGGGCAGGATAGATAAGCACATGAGGGAGAAGGGAATAGCGGGTTATTCTGACAGAGTTAGATGAGAAAGGATGGGAGGAGGCTCGAGTGGAGCATAAACACCAGCATGAACTGGTTGGGCTGAATGGCCTGTTTCTGTGATTGTATATTCTATGTAAATCTTACTGGTGGTTTTAAAACCACTGAAAAGCATATAAAGAACTTTACACCCGTTCCCAATGGGCTATGCGTAGTGAAATCGTAAACTTCCCTCTTTATAAACAGGGTTATGAGTTTGTTACACATGATGAATAGAGAAAACCATTTTCCGAATGTTTACATTTGCACAGGGAAAGGGATTACAACATTTATGTTAAAAGATAGTTTTCTCTGTGCCTCATGATTGCCTGTGTTTTATTGTTATAGGACTTAAAGGCCCATGAAATAATTTTCCTGCTGCTATTTTCTAATACTACCTCGATTTTAAAATTCCCCTCCTGGTTTTCAATATCCTCCATGGCCTCGCCCCTCCCTACCTCCTCCAGTCCTACAACTCTTCGATATCTCTGCACTCTTCCAATTCTGGCCTCTTGCGCATCCCCGATTTTCATCGCTCCACCATTGGTGGCTGTGCTTACAGCTGTCTAGGCCCCAAGCTCCCTCTTTAAACTTCTCCGCCTCCCCGCCTCTCTCTCCTCCTTTAAGACAATCCTACCTCTTTGACCAAGCTTTCGGTCACCTGTCCTAATATCTCCTTATGTGGCTCGAGATTGTCTGATAACGCTGCTGTGAAGCACCTTGGAATGCTTTACTACATTAAAGGTGCTATATCATTGCAAGTTAACGGTTTCACACCCTCTTGAACTCTCTCTTCAAAGTTCTTTTCAACTTTCCCCTGACTCCCCAAAGCCTTTCCACCATCTACAAGGCACAAGTCAGGAATACTCTCCACTTGCCTGGATGAGTGCAGCTCCAACAACACTCAAGAAGCTCGACACCATCCAGGACAAAGCAGCCCGCTTGATTGGCACCCCATCCACCACCTTAAACATTCACTCCCTCCACCACCGGCGCACCGTGGCTGCAGTGTGTACCACCTACAAGATGCACTGCAGCAACTTGCCAAGGCTTCTTCGACAGCACCTCCCAAACCCGCGACCTCTTCCATCTAGAAGGACAAGGGCAGCAGGCGCATGGGAACACCACCACCTCCAAGTTCCCCTCCAAGTCACACACCACCCTGACTTGGAAATATATCGCCGATCCTGCATCGTCGCTGGGTCAAAATCCTGGAACTCCCTCCCTAACAGCACTGTGTCAGTACCTTCACCACACGGACTGCAGCGGTTCAAGAAGGCAGCTCACCACCACCTTCTCAAGGGCAATTAGGGATGGGCAATAAATGATGGCCTTGCCAGCGACGCCCACATCCCAGGAACGAATAAAAAAAAATCAATGCAGATTATTGTTGTTATACACAAAATTTTTGATCATCCCTTGTCTATACAACATTTCTCAGTCATCATAAAATAGATGAACCAATTAAAATGTACTTCGATTTCTTCACCGTACTTGATGTTGAAACCCCGCTCAATACTCAAGGCTGACCAGATCATTGCCCTGGAGTTTCCACTGTGTTGCGCTATTCGCCCACAATCAAATCAAATCAAATCAAATCAACTTTTATTGTCATTGTTAGTGCACAAGTTGTAGTGTATGTACCCGTCTACCTTTAAGAGAACTATTGTATGTAACCGTTCACCTTTAAGAGAACTATTTTAGGTGTGGCACTACTTTGTTTGGCTTCTGTATACGGTAATACCGACGGTGACCACACCAGTATATAAGTGTTGTGCCAGGAGTTATTGGGCAGATTCGCCCTGACCTTCGAATAGTAAAGTCCTGTTTTAAGTTACTCTTGGAGTCTGTGCATTAATTAACTAAACAACCCACAGACTTTACAATGGCGACGAGTCCGATCGTACCCTGCGGCAACAATACGTCCGAAGCAGTTAACGAGCGTCGAGAAGAGGCAACCGCCCTCGTCGTTCTGCTGGGAAAAAACTCGAGGCTGCAGAACTAGAAAGGAGGAAGAATTTAGAGACAAAGACTTCCATCAGCAACAGGCACTGACTGTCCCTTCTGCCACGATGAGGAGTGAGCTGATCAGCACGAGAAGCAAGGCGGCCACGGTGACTGTGAGTAAGGGAAAGTAAAAAGAATAACCGGAGGATAAGGGCGGTGCACTCGACCACGGTCGAGGGGGAAAGGAGCCGGACAGAAGTCGGGCCCAGAGGCGCTGAGACTGGGGCAGCGTGGAGCAAGGAAGCCGCGGTACAGACAGGCTGGGGGACGCAACGGCGTCGTGAGACAGCTAGACCGCGACCGGCGAAAAAGGCCGGGCAGCGACCGAAGCCACGAAGCGCTGCGACCGGGAACGTAGGCACGGGAAGAGATAAACTCAGCCGCAGCCGGGGAGGGAAGCACCGGACTGCGAGAGGGCTGGGAGGCGCGATTGGGAGCCGAGCGAGCGGGAGAAGCAGAGCCGACCAAGGGAGACTGAGCGAGAGCCAGTCCAGCGGCTGAAACTGTTCTCCGTCAACGGGGTGTACCCAGCGCCGGTAGAGCCGAGCGAGCGGGAGAGAGACAGAGCCCGAGCAAGGGGAACTGAGCGAGAGCCAGCCCAGCGGCTGAAACTGTTCGCCGTCAATGGGGTGTACCCAGCGCCGGTTGCCCTGCCGAGAAAAGGGAAAGCACTGAAGCCGACGCGCAGGCTGTGAACCTGAAAGCTAGCGGCCGTCGCCCGTGGGGAAAGTGTACCCCTCCCGCCAGGGGAAGAAATGCGGGAAGCCGCCATTAGGCGGAGAAGAAGACAGAAGCGGGGAACCGCCATTGAAGTGGGCGGGGAGAGAAGATAAGCGTGGGAAACCGCCATCTTCGCGGGAACCGCCACCTTAAAAAAAAAAGAAAATTTAAAGAAATAATCCGTGGTGTTATCAGGAAGAGAGGAAGATGCCTAAGCGTGGTAACATCAATGATTTTAATTCCGAGGTAGAAGACTGGGCCACGTATGTGGAACGCATTGAGATCTATTGTGAGGCCAATAAAATAGAAGAAGATGACAAAGCTATAACCTTGCTAAACTCGATGGGCGCGAAGACATACGAGCTCTTGAAGCATCTACTAGCACCAGCTAAACCGGCGGATCAGACTTTCGATGATATTGTGACTGTTCTGAAGGATCACTTGAGCCCCACACCATTGATGTTGGCGGAACAATTCAAATTCTATGCGAGAACGCAACGGAAAGACGAAAGCAACGCAGAATACTTGGTCGAACTGCGTAGACTAGCGAAATACTGCCAGTTTGGAGGGAATCTGACAGAGGCATTGCGAGACAAGTTCGTGTGCGGGTTGGCAAATGAAGGAACGCAAAAGCGACTACTCGAAGAGAATGACCTTACACTTGACAGGGCTGTCCTTATTGCAGCATCGCACGAAGCCGCAGCAAAGGGAACTGCGGAAATGCAGCTAAAGACAGCAGCACTAAGTGTGGATCAAATTACCTCGACAACAACAAAATGCTATCGTTGTGGGAAGACAACACACGACCAGAACCAATGCTGGTTTAAGAACCAGGAATGTAGGAAATGTGGCAAACTGGGTCACATAGCTAAGGTATGCCGGTCAGGGAAGAAGACCAACAACCAAAGGACCAACAACCAAAGGAAGCCATCACAGGAAAAGTACAACAAGGTGCACAAGGTGGCTGAGAAGAGTTCAGACGAACAGAATTCAGACTCAGACCCAAACGGCCAGGAGCTGGGTAATCTGAGAATTCACAATGTGAGTAAGGAAGCTGACCTACAAACTATCTGGGTCATGCTAAAAATAGCTGGAATCCAAGTGAAAATGGAGTTGGACACTGGATCAGCTCTATCAGTCATAAATCGAAGGGATTACCACCGGCTATTCTCACATATACCCTTAAGAGATACCAAGTTCGTATTGCAGACATACACGGGGCATAAAGTATGCCCCATGGGAAAGATAAGAGTCAAAGTGAGAGATAGGGGTAAAGAACACCCAAGAATGAACTTATACGTACTACATGAGGGAGGACCACCACTTCTAGGACGGGAGTGGATCAAGAAAATAGACATGGAATGGCACTATCTAAAAGCCATAACGAGTGAGGACTCGGTGCAGACAATCAGCTCAGATTCTGAAACGGATGACGATAAGACCAACCCAAATATGAAAGACAAGGCTGAAATGGACTTGCCGACGAAGGTTGGAAAAATGAAGGCATGCATGAAGGCTTATGCTCCAGAGAAGAACAAAGTTTCAGGGCAGAACTCCACCGAACAACGACAACCTAGTTTGACAGAAAATTCTGAGCCTGTTCAAGTTACGGACATATCCATGATGGAAGAACACCGAGCTCGGACTCAAACTTATTTCAAATTACGACAACAATTAGAACAATTGAGTTACCGTCTCGTACAAGAGATGAAAACAATGAAAAAGTTCTATGACACCGAATGGGAGAATCTGGAAAGACAACAGAAGCAGCTAGCTCAAGCAGAGAGCGACCATAGAGCCATCGTGACCAATTACCGATCACATCTCCCTTATGCTGTTCAGGAGTTAGAATATTTGCAGGAAGAAGCAAATGAAGAGGAATCTTCAGGAAGCCAGGATTTTATTCCAGTTCTTCTCTACGACTCCTTACAAGCAGAGTGTGAGAAGTTGAAAGAACAGTATGAACAGGCCCAGGCTACAATTCTGGAAGGGGTTAACTCGGCAACCTCCGAAAAGCTAGTTTCAGTGGAAGCATATGAGCAACTGAAGGTTGAACATGAGCAAGAAGTCCAAAGGCTGCAGGAAATTCTTGATGAGCTCAAGGCCAAGACAGACTCATCGGTAGAAGTTCCATCCATAGATGAGAAATTAGAGGTGAAAGACATGGCAGAACATGAAAGACAAGATGTACAAGAACTCATAAAAATATTAAAGGAAACCCAAGACAAATATGGGGCGGCAATGACCGAGATTCAACAACTTGAAGAACAGATTCAACTGGGAATCCGTTCAGTGGAAGAAAAGGGAACTGTAAGAAACACAGAGACTGTAAGAATGGCCTCTGAACATGAGCTAGAGAGCATCAATGCGCAACTTCTCTGAGCGCTGGAAGCCAAAGTACAAGAGGAAAAGAAGGTATTGGAGGAAAAGGTGGATGAAATGGAGAAGACTCTGACCCACAGTGTTCCCGTGGAAGAGTTAACGGTCAGCCAACTCCTTCATATGCTGAAGGACAAGACTCTACAATGGGAACAATCTGAACACGAGCTTCAATCTTCAAAGGGAAGGAGTTCGGAGCTCTCAAAAGTTATGGAAATAGCTGAGGTTGCAACACAGATTTTACAGGGATGCCAAAAGTACGCTGAATCACGTCAATGTGAACAGCAGAATGTTGAAACAGCTGCTCCAGTAGAAGGATTGAATAGCCTGATCAATCAATCCCCGAGGGAAGGGGAAGTATTGAAATCACAAACGAGGTCATTAGTGAAGGATTTGCAGGAAACCCAGGAAGAGCGGGATGAATATGAACGCATGAAGAAGTCTCCTCAGGAAAGATGTCTAGGTAGGGAACAACAGTCGGCTAACGTCCAGTTGGGTACGGAAGAAGTAGCAGGCCCTCTCGCTAGACTAGCTCAGGACGACACCGAATATTACCATGACCTGTTGAGTGACACGGAATATTACGATGACTTGGTCTGCCCAGCTTGTGATGAAAACTCCCAAAGTGCAGAAATCAGGATGAAGCACTTAAAGTCTAAGGAACATAGGGAGATGGTGGCGCTACAGCTGGCAGCGGATAAGGGAGCTCCGAGAGTCTCCAAGAAGCAGAAAAGAAAAAGACGAAGCAGAAGACGATAACCATCTAAATCATTATCACTTCTATCAGATCATGCACGTGGGCCCTACGAAGGGGGCCAAATCAGTTGGAAAGTAGGAAAAATTACCAAGGCAGTCCAGCTGTTTGTAAAAGTCAGCACTGCTGGTTCAGCAGGACGGAAGTTCAAGCTGTTAAGCCAAGGGAAAGACTATTGGATGAGTCACGCTAGAAATGTGAACCGGCTACACCACAGAGATGTTGTTCGGACCGAGTCAAGACCAGAGACTGAATCTGTGAACTGTTCCCGCAGAGACTGAATCTGTGAACTGTTTCCCGCGGAGACTATATCTGTGAATTGTTTTACATGAAGTTGATTATATGTTACGTTTAATGTGGAATAAGTATGTTGTAAGCTAAAAAGGGAGGATTGTAGTGTATGTACCCGTCTACCTTTAAGAGAACTATTGTATGTAACCGTTCACCTTTAAGAGAACTATTTTAGGTGTGGCACTACTTTGTTTGGCTTCTGTATACGGTAATACCAACGGTGACCACACCAGTATATAAGTGTTGTGCCAGGAGTTATTGGGCAGATTCGCCCTGACCTTCGAATAGTAAAGTCCTGTTTTAAGTTACTCTTGGAGTCTGTGTATTAATTAACTAAACAACCCACAGACTTTACACAAGTGCAGTACAACGAAATGTAGGCTTGCGGCTCCCAAGAGTGTACATTTGGATTAAGACATTTAAACATTCAACATACATTTGGCTTGTAGTATATTAACATAAATATAACCATAATAAACTGCATTGGCAGATGTGCAGGCTTTAGAGTTTATTTGTGGAGTTCAGTAGGATGACAGCCCTGGGAAAGAAGCTGTTCCTAAATCTGGTCATACAGGTGCGAATGCATCTGTAGCGTCTCCCAGATGGCAGGAGGGCGAACAGACTGTGGCTGGGGTGGGTAGGGTCTTTGATGATGGACCTTGACCTCCGTAGACAGCGTTTCTGGTATATGTGCTCTATGGTCGGTAGCCGGGTGCCGGTAATGCGTTGGGCAGTTTTGACTACCCGCTGCAGGGCTTTCCGGTCATAGTAGCTACAGCTGCCATACCATACTGTGATACAGTTTGTCAGGATGCTCTCTATAGTGCAGCGGTAAAAATCGGCCAAACCAGCACAAAAGATTGAGGAGTTTCAAGCGCAAATGACGTCTAGTGAAAATTGAGTTTCCGTGATTTTGCCCACTCATTTAAAAACTAACCTGCTGGAAGCCGGCCCCACCCACAAAACTGGCCACGCCCCCAGGAAGCATTCATCACCGTCGCGAGCTTCCACTAATCGCACCCGTGCTGCAGGCCTTCGAGGAGGCTCTGAAATTAAAGCTTTTTTTCTAAGACGCAAGGATAGACACGTTTTAAAAGCTTTACATTTTTTTTCAATTTACTAAGAAGCTGAATACTGTACAGCAATGGAACTAGTAAATGGTTCTGTATAGTTTTTTAAAGTCATCTTCAGTTATTTAAAATCGGGTTACTCACGCTCTGATAAAAAAAATGTTTATTTTCTGTGATAAACCTTTTCCCGCTGTATTAATGAAACTGCACCAGGTTACCACTCAAGGAGTTAAATAATATTTAATGCAATTTAAAAAAAAATTATGTTCTTAAACGCTACCTGAATGCACTGGCTCATGGGAGATTTTACGTTCGGCAATGTGCAAATGAGTTTGAGCGGAAACTTGAGCGAAAGAAAACTTGAGCCTTTCCACCATCTACAAAGCACAAGTAAGGAGTGTGATGGAATACTCTCCACTTGCCTGGATGAGTGCAGCTCCAACAACACTCAAGAAGCTTGACACCATTCAGGACAAAGCAGCATGCTCGATTGGCACCCCATCCACCACCTTAAACATTCACTCCCTCCACCACCGGCACACCGTGGCTGCAGTGTGTACCATCTACAAGATGCACTGCAGCAACTCGCCAAGGCTTCTTCAGCAGCACCTCCCAAACCCGCGACCTCTTCCACCTAGAAGGGCAAGGGCAGCAGGCACATGGGAACACCACCACCTCCAAGTTCCCCTCCAAGTCACACACCATCCTGACTTAGAAGTATATCGTTGATCCTTCATCGTCGCTGGGTCAAAATCCTGGAGCCCCCTACCTAACAGCCCTGTGGGAGTACCTTCACCACACGGACTGCAGCGGTTCAAGAAGGCGGCTCATCACCACCTTCTCAAGGGCAACTAGGAATGGACAATAAATGCTGGCCTTGCCAGCGACGCCCACATCCCATAAGTGAATTAAAAAAAAACTTCTTAAAACGGGCGCAAATTTGAGTGCAATTGGCACCCGGATCGCCAATTGCGGCCAAAGCGGAAACTCTCAGCCATTATGTTTTTAATCATTTCAATGCAACGTGATGCTTTCCATGTACGATAGCAAAATACTGCAGGTGTTGGAAATCCGAAATAACAACAGAAAATGCTGGAAAAACTCAGCAGGTCAGGCAACATCCGTGGAGAGAAATTTGAGTTGACGTTTCGGGTCGAACCCTTCTTCAAAACTGGAAAGAAACGAAAATAGATCGAAGGCAAGGCTGTGATCGGACAAAAGAAGTGAAAGAAACAAAAGAAGTAAAAGAGACAATAAAAGGTATTTGAAGCTAGACGAGATGGTAATAGGCTGAGATTAGGTGTAAAGTGTACTGGCAGGGCAAGAGATAGCTGCCAGGTGTGAGAGAGAAACAAAAGGAAAATGGGGGGGGGAAAGGAGTGGAAAAATTACAAGAAAAAATGTTATAGGGGCCGAGGTTATGATCTGAAATTGATGAACTCGATATTGAGTCCGGAAGGCTGCAGAGTGCCTAATCGGAAGATGAGGTGCTGTTCCTCTATATGTTCTCTATATGTAATAATCTGCCGAAGCACTCGAATGCCCAGTTATTAACGGGTGGGAAATGAACCGCTTTGATCTGCGAGGATTCCATCAATGTGTTTCTTGTCAGGTTTTGGATAGGCCGAGGACATCGTGGGTTTTGCGAGGGTGCGGTCTGATACAAAGCTATGATTCTCTTTGAATCCTGAGAATTTGTGGTGCAGATAATTGGAAAACCTCCACACAGGGTGACCAGAAAGATTCTCCACATTGTGTCGTTACAGAGCTTCCTGACGTGTTTCTTTTCTCAAAGGTTCTGAGACTGTACAAGCAAAAGGAACCATTTTCAATTATAGAAGTTGGTGGGGTTTCAATTAAATAGTTTCAGTGGATGACTTTTGATTTGTTTAACAAGAACAGAACATGTGCTGCTGTAATAGTGTTTGAGTAGGTGTATGCACTGTAAGCGTTAGGAAGGACAATCTCTGTCATGGCTATTAATGCAAAGTCAGAGGCTACATTACATATGAGTTGTATAGGTATTTAAGGTGATTGGCAAAAGAACCAAAGGCGACATAAGAAAAAAACTTTTTTACGCAGCGAGTGGTTAGGATCTGGAATGCACTGCCTGAAAGGGTGGTGGAGGCAGACTCAGTCACAGCTTTCAAAAGGGAGTTGGATAAGTACCTGAAAGAAAAAATTTTGCCGGTCTATAGGGAAAGGGTGGGGGAGTGGGACTAGCTGAAGTGCTCTTGCAGAGAGCCGGCACGGGCTCAATGGGCCAAATGGCCTCCTTCCGTGCTGTAACCATTCTACGATTCTATGATTGGGCCTTTTTCAGTTTACGAAAAGTGAAAGATTCGAGCTTTGAAGTTTTTTTTAGTATTGAAGCAGTCTCCCCTTGTGTTCATGCTGGATGCCATTTTGTGGCGTGTTAATAGTGATATTGAGTTTATCCTCATTTAGTGATCTCCTGAACTGGTTTCAATCACTTGAGGGGGGTCAGAAAGGAATTTTCCAGATTTTCTTTTGTTCCCTTGTTGGCCCTGGGTTTGTCTGGGTTATTTTGCCTCTCCCAGGAGATTACATAAGAACATAAGAAACAGGAGCAGGAGTAGGCCACATGGCCCCTCGAGCCTGCTCTACCATTCAATAAGATCATGGCTGATCATTGACCTGAACTCTTTCCCGCCTGATCTCCATGTCTATTGATTCCTCTAGAGTCCAAAAATCTATCAATCTCAGCCTTGAATATACTCAAAGACTCAGCATCCAGAGCCCTCTTGGGTAGAGAATTCCAAAGATTCACAACCCTCCGAGTGAAGAAATTCCTCTTCATCTCAGTCTTAAATGGCCGACCCCTTTACCTGAGACTATACCCCTAGTTCTAGACACTCCAGCCAGGGGAAACAGTCTCTCAGCATCTACCCTGTCAATCCCCTTCAGAATCCTGTATCTTTCAATGAGATCACCTCTCATTCTTCTAAACTCCAGAGAGTATAGGCCCAATCTACACAATCTCTCATCATAGGACAGCCCTCTCATCCCAGGAATCAATCTAGTGAACCTTCATTGCCCCGCCTCCAAGATAAGGAGATCAAAACTGTGCACAATACTCCAGGTGTGGTCTCACCAAGGCCCTGTACAATTGTAGCAAGACTTCCCTACTCTTATACGTGGCTGCGGGGGGGGGGGGGGAGTGAGGGGGCAGTTCGGAAGTGTCCAATTATCATGCTCCAGGCATCATGGGTGTGAGACAGGCTTGAGGGACCAGTTGGTCTTTTCCTGTCCATTATTTTCGTACGTTGACATGAAATATAGCTGTCAAACCTGCTGTGTTACTGTTTCAGTCTTGGGGGAGGTGGGGGGTGGGGTAATTTACCTCAGGGCTTCTCCCGCTCTACCACCGTAACCTTGCCATAACCTTGGCGTAACTTTGGCATAAGCCCCATTTACATGCGTACACACGGTCTCCGCTAAAGTACGGAGGTGCAGCGGCAGGAGACCCTAGGGAATTCACCCCCCCCTTCCCTGAATCTCAATCCTATCTGGAGTTCTTTTGTTTGCCTTTATGGGAAATAAACATGGCGCGCTGGGTGTCGGATGTGAACAAGATCCGATCTCCCTGGGACGCTCCCCATGGAGGAAGGCCTGCTAACACTTGCAGTGTGGGCTCACAATCGAGAATAGGCGCTTGGTTCAATTACGTGTGGGTTGTGTGCATCCGTGGAATGATACACTAGCATCGGGCAGTGCCTTCAAAACAGAAAGGGAGAACATTGACAAAGTAACGGGCCGTATTTTGCAACCCCTACCGGTGTGTATGAGGTGTGTACGCGCCCGTAGGGGGCCGCGCAAGTGCCGGGTTTTAGGCATGTGAAACGCATGCGCTGAAACTCGGCACTTGCAATCTGTCAATCCTGGGAAAAGGGCCTCTGCGGGTGGAGAGTTGCGCTATTTGCCCAACTTCCGCCCGCTGAAAGGTCGTGGAATTCTTACGCCTGGTAAAAGCAGGGTAAGGCCTGCTTTTACCAGCATAAGAGTTTAAAAAAATAGAAAAATAAAATTTTAACACTCATTTATACATTAAAAACCCAGTCCAATAAGATAAGTTTATTGTTAGCCCCATTAAAACATATATATGGGGGAGAAATTCGGTTGTTAGCGCCACCGATTACCACCTAAAGAGGCCGAGAAGTGGGGCGCTAGCCAATTTCCGGGCGGGCGTCGCCCCATATTGAGCATGCATTTAGCGCCGGTGCTAAATCTTAGCACCTGCTCATGGGCGCAGGCTGATTATGATGTCATTTGAGTGTGCAACGCCTTTTGGGCGCCCCAGACCAGAAATTCAGTGGCGCCCCCCTCCATAGCGCCTGGCGCTAATAGTGACAGCTTACCTGGAACCTTACCAACTCACTCTCGGGCTGGAGGAGCGTTATTTAAAGGGGACTGGTGTGGTTTAAAAGCGGCAGCCATTTTTGGAGCACAACTTCCTCGAGAGCTACAACAAGTTGCTGAGCTGCACACTGAGAGCCATTTGACCACTGAGCCAGCGCAGGCAGACGATCTTCAGCCTTCTGACCATCACCTTGCTGTTGGTGAGCCTTGACAATGGGGAACCTTCCTGTGGGCACTTATTATGGGGGCTGCATTGGAGGGGAACATCCTGCTGCTGAATCATCTGGAAAGGGCACTGAGACGCTGGGAGGGGAGGGCGGGCATGGCCAGATGCAGGAGGGCCAACAGACATCGCCACAGCAGACCTTACGCTGGCAGGGTTTTCCGACAGCAGTTTTCCTACATGAACATGCCGGAGGAGCAGTGCGTCAGAAGGCTGTGATTTAGAAAGGAGGTGGTGACTGAGCTGTGCCAGCTGCTTCAGCCAGATCTGCAGCCTCAGATAAGGTGCAGGACATCTCTGTCGGTGGCTGAGAAGATTGCTGCTGGCCTGAACTTCTACTCGTGCGGCTCTTCTCAGGCTGCACGCCAGAGGCTGATCAGAAGTAGCTTCTAGGCCCCTCTCACGGAATGCTTGCTGCCATTCCAAGAACAGGAATGGAACCAGTCTGATACCCCCAAGCCTGTGAAGGGCAAGATGCATGTAAATAGAAGGCATGGCCATTGTAAATGAAGCAAGTGTTTCATTGCACAAAATGTGGTTCCTTCAAACATGAGAAAGCTATGGCAACAGAAAGCAAAACGAATACACTGACACATAACTGACTCTCACACCCGGGAGACTGTCCAAAACATAAATCACATTCCGACCATCTTCCTTGGCCTTGATTCCACTGCGCCAGCCAAAGCATCCAATGCCCCATCAGTGAGGAGTTCCGCCCTCTGCCTCACCCTTTCCATGTCTTGCTAGGCTGGTGCGCCACAGGTAGGCTCCCACCGCTTTGAAGGCCTACAAGGCAGTGAGTGTGTCTGGTGATGCCAATTGACCTGCCCCTTTAAGAGCTGGCCGGCGCCAGTGTGTCTCAGGGAAAGTGATTATTGACAGCATCCTCGCTGCGCCCCGCCGCCGCGAAATTGGGTTGCGCCGCCGGGTTAGCGCCTTAAGAGTAGCGTGCAGTGCCTGATTTAGCGCCGCAATCACCTTTAGGGGCGCTGCAACCCAATATCGCGCTAGGTGGTGCTAAATTGCGCCTGGCGCTAAACTTTGCGCATCGCCAGAACTAGCGCCACAAACGTGGCTATACCAAATTTCTAGGCCATACTTTTTTTTAAATTAGAGTTTTGTTTAAAATATTTAATGTAATTTTAATTAATTTTATATATGTAATTTTAACAAATTATTTCATGTGTTCGTGCATTTTTTAAGTCATCACCATTCTTACCTATGACAGTTCCGTACGTACGGAATCCCCATAAGTATGAATGGGAACTCCCTTCTTTCATTGGTTGGGCTGGCCCACGTGATCCCAGCGGTGCTTGCGAACCGCCTGCGCCCCTGGGATATGTGGGCCTCTACATATAGAGGCCCAGGATCGCAAGCCTCCGTATCTCCCTGGACCACCAGGTAAATGCGTAGAAAATTTGATGATGGGAGGCATCTGCCCGCGCGGGAAGCCTCCGATTGAAAATTCAGGCCCAACACTTTTTCAACATCACTATACCACCTAGAGGTAGTGGATGGAACACAATACATATGGTGGAAAGAACAAACTAACAACCTAAACAAGTTGTTGATCAGGGCGGCTCTTGGGCACTCAGTAAAGACCTACGCAACTCGTCCACATGAGTGGTAGTCCTGAGTTATGGGCCTTCCATACTATTGGAGCAACCACTGGTTTCAGTGATCTTAAATCGAGTTCTGGTTGCCCCCTCCATGAATACCCAGAGCGTGGTGAGATTGTGGAACTCGCCACCACACGGAATAGTTGAGAGGAGTAGCATAGATGTATTTAAGGGGAAGCTAGATAAGCACATGAGGCAGAAACAAAATGGAAAGCTACGCTGATAGGGTGAGATGAAGAGGGGTGGGAGGAGGCTCGTGTGGAGCATAAACACCAGCATTGACCAGTTGGGCCGAATGGCCTGTTTCTGTGCTGTAAATTCGATTTAATGTAATAATACTCTCCCTGTATCCTCCTGGTATATGAGATAGAGAAATAAGTACACAAAGAGGAAAGAAATAAGAGAAAGCTGTTTCACTGATTTGAAGTTTTTTTTAATATAAATGAATACTGTATAAGGTTCCAGGCAATGAATTTTTAATAGCCGTGTCTGCTTTAATAAAGACTAAACAGAATTACGTCAAAGACTGACTCAACTGGTATAATGTAATATTCAAATAATTAATGCACTCTGAGTAACAATGTAAATACCGTCCACATTTATTTTTATTTAATTCATTCAATTTAGCCACATATTAGAATTGCCTTGCAGTCCTCTTGAACAATTCAGACAAATGAGCTTTTCACCAGCATAGAACATGGCTTAATTAAATCTTAATTATATCCAAATTGAAGTAACATTTTTGGAGCTGAACTATCGCACTGCATTAATAACTACGTTTCAAAAAACACAGGTTCGTGGCAGAAACTCCAAAGCTTTAGATTCGTCCACTCACTGCCTGAACAAAAGTTCCCTCCACGGTGCAATCTGTACTGATCATCTGTCACAAATGACTTGCGCACAAGGAGATGAAAACAGCTACAAAGCATACCTGTAATGACAGGATCATCAGTTAACGAAGGGTCAAAATGGCTATGGTGATCAGCTACAGTTGGAAAAGATGAAAGCTCCGTGTGATATGATGAGAGAAAGATGTATTTAGGACGCATGCCGGATTCAGTGAGTGCACAATGTGAAATACTAACATTCCAGAAATCTCTTCCCTAAAACACATGGGTGACTAAAATGACTTACCATGAATACTCAAGAGTTGACTTTGTATACACAGAGGGTATTATATATGAGTTCTTTAGTTGTGATTGAGCCATACGGAGCGTGCAGTGGATTAGGAGTTATGGCACAGCAGAGTGCTATTGTCACAGGGAGTGTTAGGCACCCTGGCGTAGATTTTGGCTTGGGCCTGCTTTCGGGCCTATGTTCAGTGCCGCGCGACCAGTGTGCGGCAAACTGAGAGGCCCGAGGACCGACAGAAATTGGTCTTCAGGCCTCATCAGCATATCCGGAGTGGCCTCGTTGGTCCACGGGCCTCATCAGCGTACCCGCAGTGGCCTCGTTGGTCCTCGGGCCTCATCAGCATACCCGCAGTGGCCTACAAGGGGATGGGGGGAGCGATCATTACATAGGATTACATAGGATATACAGCACAGAAACAGGCCATTCGACCCAACCAGTCCATTCTGGCATTTATGCTCAACTCGAGCCTCCTCCTGTCTTTCCTCATCTAACTCTATCAGCATAACCCTCTATTCCTTTCTCCCTCATATGCTTGTGTAATCGCCCCTTAAATGCATCTATACTATTCACTTCAACCATTCCCTGTGGGAGCGAGTTCCACATTCTCACCACTCTCTGGGTAGAGAAGTTTCTTCTGAATTCCCTATTGGATTTCTTGGTGACTATCTTATATTGATGGCCCCTAGTTTTGTTCTTCCCCACAAGTGGAAATACTCTCTCTGTATCTACTCTATCAAAACATTTCATAATTTTAAAGACCTCTATTAGGTCACCCCTGAGCCTTCTCTTTTCAAGATCATGACTCCTGTGGAGTTGGAGGAGCACTCCTGTTCATCTTGGCTCTATAGGAACATTATATTTTGAGAAAAAGAACAATTAACTTAGCTTTAGTTGCAGCCGGCTGACTTAAAAGATCCCATGACATTATTTTGATGAAGAGCAGGGGAGTTCTCCATGGTATCCGACCCAATTTTATCCCTCAACCAACACTCTAGGGGATGAAATGTGCTGTGTGTGAGAATTCCGGCTATAGTTATCCAAGATTAGGAATTCCCACACTGATGTGCCTCAATAAGTTCCGAGACTCGATGTTAGCGAAACAAAATAAGGCTATTATTAACTTAGAAAGTAACACGTAAAAGAGAGAGATGTCTTCCTTCTGGAGGCTGAGGCCACACTGAGCCAGCTTACAAAAGGGGCCAGGTATGGGCGGAGCCCTACACACAGCACATTCCAGCACATTCCAATACATAATACAATGAGGACTGGGGGAAGGGAAATGACACTGAAACCGACCACAGTCACAGGCAGTGATGAATGGAATATATTTCATCACATTCACCCCTTCTATAGATTTAGTCTGTTCGGGGGTTTGATAGTCCTCTGCGACCGACGTGGTGCCGCGGGTGTCGGCTGGGTGTCCCCGGTAGCCTCCTGGGTCTCTGCCGGGGGCTGCCGCCAGGGTTGTTGAAGGGGTAGTTGGTGGGGGTGCCGTTGGTCGATGTTCTTCCGGGGGTGATGAAAGAGTAGTGGGTGGGTAAGGGTTGCTGTGATCGTTGAAAAGAGTAGTGGGTGGGTAAGAATTGCTGTGATCGTTGTCGCTGCTATTGCCGTGGTTGTTGTCGATGCCGGCTGGGGCGACGTCTTTTATGGACACGGTGTCCTCCCTTCCGTCGGCGTGCCGGACATATGCGTATTGGGGGTTGGCGTGGAGTAGGTGTACTGGCTCCACGAGAGGGTCCGTCTTGTGGCCCCTCACATGCCTTCGCACGAGTACCGGACCTGGGGTGGAGAGCCATGACGGCATGGATACACCTGAGGTGGATTTCCGGGGAAAGACAAACATACGTTCATGAGGCGTGGCATTAGTGGCCGTACACAATAGCGACCGTATCGAATGGAGCACATCCGAGAGGACTTCCTGCCAGCGGGGGATAGGGAGGCCCTTGGTCCTTAGAGCTAGAGTGACTGCTTTCCACACTGTCCCGTTCTCTCGCTCCACCTGGCCGTTACCCCGGGGGTTGTAGCTGGTGGTATGGCTCGTGGCGATCCCCTTGGACAGCATGTACTGGTGTAGCTCTTCACTCATGAAGGACGCCCCCCTATCCGTATGGATGTAGCTCGGCATACCGAACAGGCAGAACAGGCTGTTGAGGCATTTAATGACCGTGGCGCTGGTCATGTCTGGGCAGGGGAAGGCGAATGGGAACCGGGAGTATTCGTCCACAATGTTCAGGAAGTAAACATTGCGGTCGACGGACGGGAGGGGGCCCTTGAAATCTAAGCTGAGCCGCTCAAAGGGCAGTGTAGCTTTGATTAAGTGGGCTCTATCTGGGCGGTAGAACCGAGGCTTGCACTCAGCGCAAGTGCGGCAGTTCCTGGTCAGAGACCGAACTTCCTCAATCGAGTAGGGTAAGTTACGGGACTTTATGAAGTGGAACAGCCGCGTGACCCCTGGGTGGCAGAGGTCGTTGTGGAGGGTCTGTAGCCGATCCCCGGTGGCGCTGGCACACATCCCTCGTGAGAGGGCATCAGGGGATTCGTTAAGGGCCCCTGGCCGGTAAATGTTGTCGTACTCGAAGGTGGAGAGCTCGATCCGCCACCTAAGAATCTTATCATTTTTAATCTTCCCCCTCTGTTTATTGTTGAACATAAACGCTACCGACCGCTGGTCGGTAAGTAGGGTGAAGTGTTTGCCGGCTAGGTAGTGGCGCCAGTGGCGCACTGCCTCCACGATGGCTTGGGCCTCCTTTTCCACAGAGGAGAGTCTGACCTCGGGCCCTTGGAGGGTCCTCGAGAAGAAAGCTACGGGCCGCCCCGCCTGGTTGAGGGTGGCCGCCAAGGCGAAGTCAGACGCATCACTTTCCACTTGAAATGGAGTGTTCTCGTCCACTGCCTGTAGCGTGGCCCGCTCAATATCCTGCTTAATGCTTTTGAAGGCGGCGTGGGCCTCAGCAGAGAGCGGAAAAGAGGATGCTTTCAAGAGGGGGCGGGCTTTGTCGGAGTAGTTGGGGACCCATTGGGAATAATAAGAAAATAACCCCAGGCACCTTTTCAGGGCTTTGGGAGTGTTGGGCAGGGGCAGCTCCCGTAGGGGGCGCAATCGGTCAGGGTCTGGTCCGATTTCCCCATTCTCCACCACGCTGCCTAGTATGCAGAGGCGCGTGGTGTTGAAAACGCACTTGTCCTCGTTGTAGGTGAGGTTGAGTTTTTGTGCGGTTTCCAGGAACCTCTCGAGGTTCGAGTCGTGATCCTGCTGATTGTGGCCGCAGATGGTGACATTGTCGAGGTAGGGGAAGGTTGCCTGCAAGTGGTGGTCATCGACCATGCGGTCCATCTCCCTCTGAAAGACCGAGACCCCATTCGTCACCCCAAAGGGGACTCTGAGGAATTGGTAGAGGCATCCGTTCGCCTCGAAGGCGGTGTACGGGCGGTCCTCTGGTCTGATAGGGAGCTGGTGGTACGCTGACTTGAGGTCGATGGTGGAGAACACCCGGTATTGGGCGATTTGGTTCACCATTTCTGATATGCGGGGTAGCGGGTAGGCGTCTAGTTGGGTGTACCTGTTGATCGTTTGACTATAGTCGATCACCATCCGTTTCTTCTCGCTACCCCTTACCACTACCACTTGGGCGCGCCACGGGCTGTTGCTGCGTTCAATAATGCGCTCTTTCAGGAGCCTGTCTACCTCGGTCGCGATAAACCGCCTGTCCTCCCAGCTGTACCTCCTGCTTTTGGTCGCTATTGGCCGGCAGTTAGGGGTAAGGTTCGCGAATAGCGAAGGTGGCTTTACCTTCAGGGTAGCCAGACCGCACACTGTGAGGGGCGGCTGGGACCCACCGTACTTGAGCGTGATGCTTTGGTGGTTGCACTGGAAATCCAGGCCCAAGATCACGCTCGCACATAGGTTCTTCATGATTAACACTTTAAAATTATCTTATACAGTTCCGTTAATGCCCAATTGTACCGTGCAGTAACCCAGAATGGTCGATGTCTGGGTTTTATCAGCCATAGAGATGGTACCCTGAGTAGGGACCACCTTTAGGGAGAGTTGCTGTGCCAGTTCAGGGTGGATAAAACTCTCCGTGCTTCCACTGTCAATTAAGCATTTAACCCGGCACCCGTTTACCTCGATGTCCACCATTGATTTGGATAGCGGGTGCGGCCTGGTCTGGTCCACTGTGACCGATGCCACTGTAGGGCCCTGATCGATACAAGATGGCGTCCACGCTGTCTGCTCATAAGATGGCGGACCCCACGAGGTCGGGCAAGATGGCGTCCAAGATGGCCGCTCCCACGGCGCACACGCGGCGGTTGCGGGTTTTCCGGCGGTTGGTTTTCCGGCGGGGTTCCCTCTGCACACCTTCCCGAAGTGCCCCTTCTTACCGCACTTAAAGCAGGTGGTGCCTTTCGCCGGGCACAGGTTTCTGGTGTGCTTTGGCTGCCCGCAGAAGTAGCAGTTGGGTCCCTGACGCGTCGCAGCTGTCGTAGGGCTTCTGGGGGGAGAGCTGGGCCCCGCCGGTGTCGGGCTGCCGGGCGGGGAAGATGCCTTCCAAGATGGTGGCGCCCTCGGTGCGCACGTGGCGGCGTGGACGGTGCGGGCTGAAGAGTAGGCGTCCGAGTTTCTCTGGGCCACATGCAGGGACCGCGCGGTGTCCGCAGCCTGTTTCAGGTCCAACCCCGTTTTTTCCAGCAGTCTTTGCCGGATGTAAGTGGAGCTGAGGCCTGTGATAAAGGCATCGCGAACAAGCTCGTCGGTGTACACTGCGGCTTTTACATCTCGGCACTTGCAGTCTTTGCCAAGCATTTTCAGGATGCTTAGGAACTCCTCCACCGATTCCCCAGGTCGCTGTGCGTGAGTAGCGAGTAGATGCCTAGCATACACCTCATTCGTAGGCTGCTGGTAATGCGCCTTTAAGATGTCGCAGGCGGCCAGGCACGTATCGGCGTCTTGGATGAGGGGGTAAACCCGGTGGCTTACCCAATTCCGCAGAATTCCGAGTCTCATCCTCGCAGCGTCCGTAGCGTCTTTGACGGCTGCGGAATTGTCCAGGAAGAATTCCATACACTCAAACCAGTGTCCGAAGCGTGCTGATGCGTCCGGAGCATGTTGATCCAAATCCAAACGTTCGGGTTTCAGGAGTTGGTCCATAGTGTTGAAAAATAAGTTAATAAAATTGATGTGCCTCAATAAGTTCCGAGACTCGATGTAAGCGAAACAAAATAAGGCTTTTATTAACTTAGAAAGTAACACGTAAAAGAGAGAGATGTCTTCCTTCTGGAGGCTGAGGCCACACTGAGCCAGCTTACAAAAGGGGCCAGGTATGGGCGGAGCCCTACACACAGCACATTCCAGCACATTCCAATACATAATATGGCAGGCAGTGATGAATGGAATATATTTCTGGAAATACTCTCTCTGTATCTACTCTATCAAAACATTTCATAATTTTAAAGACCTCTATTAGGTCACCCCTGAGCCTTCTCTTTTCAAGATCATGACTCCTGTGGAGTTGGAGGAGCACTCCTGTTCATCTTGGCTCTATAGGAACATTATATTTTGAGAAAAAGAACAATTAACTTAGCTTTAGTTGCAGCCGGCTGACTTAAAAGATCCCATGACATTATTTTGATGAAGAGCAGGGGAGTTCTCCATGGTATCCGACCCAATTTTATCCCTCAACCAACACTCTAGGGGATGAAATGTGCTGTGTGTGAGAATTCCGGCTATAGTTATCCAAGATTAGGAATTCCCACACAAAGCATGCTGTAGAGTTTTGTTATTGAAACGGCAAGATCTGGTGGAAGGCAAAAGTGGGAGAAAGCTGCCAGTATAATCAGGGAAGAGGTAGGAGAGAGACAGTATGAATAGGGAGAAGGCAGGAGAGCTCCGGTATAAACCATAGGGGGGAGGGTTGTGGGGAGAGTAAACTGGAAGGGGAGACGAGAGCCGAGATGTACTGGCATGAAGGTGGCAGCGTGCCAACATAAGTTAGGGTAGAAAAATACCGTCGTGAATTGGAGGGAGGAAAGTGCTAGCTTGATCTGAGGGAAGAGTTCCAGCTTGAATTGGAGGAGAGAACAATATAAACAGAAAGAAAGAACTTGTATTTATATAGCGCCTTTCATAACCTCAGGACGATCCAATGCGCTTTACAGCCAATGAAGTATTTTTGAAGCGTAGTTATTGTTGTAATGTAGGAAACGTGGCAGGCAACTTGTCCCACAAACAGCAATGTGACAATGACCAGATAATCTGTTTTTGGGTGATGTTGGTTGAGGGATAAATATTGGTCAGAATACCGGGGAGAACTCCCCTGCTCTTCTTTCAATACTGCAATGGGCTTGTATACGTCCACCTGAGAGGGCAGATGAAACCTCGGTTTAACGTCTCAACCGAAAGACGGATGAACTGAAGGGGCGAACCAGTAGCGTCCTCGGTGACACTGTGAATTTAACAATCAGAGTTAATAATAGAGCGTCAGTACATATCCACAATAGCCCTTAATTTCCCCAGAAAGAACAAAGACAAAATCCCTGCAGTTTTTGCCTAGATTTTCCACTATGCAAGTCATGAAATGTTGGATAGACCTGACAGGCCAATTCCGCTACACCTTGGGCAATAGGACCTGGACCCATCTTGACAGCTGTTTCTGAGCTGTCGGCCCTTTTGTGGTTGTTTTAGTTTATTTGAAGGCTGAGGCTCAGCTTTTTTTTGCTCCTTTTCTGTGCCCACCATTTCGTAAATGGACAAGAAAATTGCAGCAGCAGCTTCAAAGTGAATATGTTTGGTATCGATAGGAGGCCTTGCCTTCAACCTGTCACGCTACCTATTAATTCATATTGGTTCTTAATGAAGAACAATTCTTTAATCACGGCGACGAGAGCTAATTATATGCATGGAGTGCAATTTAAATGAATCGTATTTGCTGCTTCCCTAGGTTCCTAGAACATAAAACAGGTGTGACAAGGCTGCTGCTCCTCAGCTGGAGACTGTAGAATTAACAGCTACAGACATAATCCAATTAATGAGCAGATCCTCAAGTGGCATGTAAAAATACTGCTGACAGTCATTGGGACTTTCATCAAGGATCTCATTCCGCTCCTTCTTCTTTATCTAATTATTCCCTGGTCGGTGTCTTAAGATATGATTCATGCAAAGTTTTTCGATGACATATGACGGTATGATTTAAATCAACCAGCAGCAACAGCACCAGGCAGCCATTGTGTCATACAGGCATAATAGGTTCCCCTTTAAAATTAGGTGGCAAATTTTCCACACGTCGAGGGTGAGTTAGAGGGGAGTTGAGGAGAACTTTTATTTCACCCAGAGGGTGGTGGGAGGGTCTGGAACTTGCTGCCTGCAAGGGTGGTAGAGGCAGAAACCCTCATCGCATTTAAAATGTGCTTGGCTATGCACTTGAAGTGCCGTAACCTACAGGGCTGGAAAGTGGGATTAGGCTGGGATAGCTCTTTGTCGGCCGGCACGGACACGATGGGCCGGATGGCCTCCTTCGGTGCTGCAAATCTCTATGATTCTGTGATTTTGCATGCAATAGTCTGGTGTTAACGGCCTTAAATGGGGTTGGTAGCCTTAGCACCCGGTTGCCACCGGCGATGCGGTAGGCTCCATTTTAAAAAGAGGCCTAGAGATGGGTGTCTAAAGCGCCTGCCTGATTCAGGCGATAGGCCCCTTGCAATATGGAAATAGAGGTCCTGTGACGTAAACAGGACCCCGATTGTCATTTTAGGCAAGAACTAGGTCAGAGCTTGCACGATGGAAGAGAAGAGGCCCAGCAAAGGTAAGTGCTGAATTACTTTTGTGAGCCCCGGAGGACCAGGAGCGCCCCTCCGAGGCCGACAAAATAATAATCTGGGCACTTTGCTGCCCCGGGACCACCCCCCCACCCTTGGCGATCGTGACGCCCCACCCCCTACCCACGCAACTTTCCTTCCTGGTGGCAGCACCTGCCCGCTTTCCTTTTCCGAATCTGGCGAGCTGTGTCAGTGACAGCCCGCAGCTCGCCTGGCAAATTTAAATGAGGCTGGAGCCCCCGAATCACAGGGAGCTTCTCCGCCGCCGGAATGGGCGGCCCACCAGCGTGCTCCGCTCATCAGTCACCCTAAAGTCAAATTTAAGCCAACCTCACTCAGAGATCAGACCGATAGCAATTCTGTATTGTGGACTCAAGACTAGCTACACTGAACTCCACTCCCAATAGCTTTTAGTTTGAACGGGCCTTTAATACATATTCCTAGAATGGATTGTAATTCACTAACAAGACTGTTAATCTTCGGGAAGGATAACTTGGAATGGTATCTATGATAACTTTTAGAAGAGGTAACCATGGCCACCTATTTTGATGTACCAATTGGTAGCACTTCTGCCTCTGAATCAGAAGGCCATCAAGTCCCAGTCCAGGACTTGAGCATATAATCTAGACGGGCAATTCAGTGCAGTACAAAGGGAGTATTGCAGTAAATTAGCTTTGAGCTTGATTCTTAAAGCACACACCCAAACAGGGTCTCAATCATTTTTCTGCAAAAAAAAAGGAAATGTATGATTTTTAATTTCAAAAAGTTATACTAAATCACCTCACGAAGATACCTGTAAGATACGCTGTTCAAGATGGATGTGAAAAAGCCAGAATCGAAGGCGTAACTCACTGGCACCGATGGACACACCCGTGGAGACTGGTCTATGGGCAACGCTCGCTATGCAAACTGGGGAAGGGATTATTTTCATTTTCTTTTTTTACGCAGCAATGCTACACTCACCATTACAAAGTTCAGTGCGAAGTGCAACATCACAGCATAACCTCTAACATTTTGCTCTATCATCACAAAGCCTTCAGTCGAAACCTTTCTTTCAGACTTCCTAATAATATACTGTTGAAATGTCAGGCACTGTAAGTAGCTGAATTACTCCTTTTGACTGCCCACTGAAGGACACCGCTCCAATGGTGGAATTAAGAGCTAAAGCACACATTCAGCGCTAGTATTCGGGTTATTTATACAACAGCAGTATGTATCTCCATTGATGTACGTATAATTGCAAAGTAGCAATGTGCACTGATGAAATATCGATGTATAATAACGCTGGGAGAGGAAGGAGATAATTCAATACCCCAGTGTGCTTTGTCTTATTTCAGGAGGAGAGGAGCAGCAGCTGGGTTCATGGGGCATCACTGTCTAGCAAAGTATATTGAAGCAAATTGCTATATGAACGTCAATATGGAGTTGTTTTTACTTTAACAGAATTCAGCAAGACCGCCCCCTCAATGTGTCAGCCGTGGCTCAGTGGGTAGCACCCTCACCTCTGAGTCAGAAGGTTGTGGGTTCATAGTCCCATTTCAGGGACTTGAGCACAAAATTCTAGGTTGACACTCCAGTGCAGTACTGAGGGAGTGCTGCACTGTCGGAGGTGCCGTCTATCAGATGAGATGTTAAACCGAGACCCTGTCTGCTCTCTCAGGTGGATGTAAAAGATCACATGGCGCAATTTCAAAGAAGAGCAGGGGAGTTCTCCCCGGTGTCGTGTCCATGTTGGTACCAACGACATAGATAGGACAAGGAAAGAGGTTCTGCTGAGGGAGTATGAGCAGCTAGAGGCCAAATTAAAAAGCAGAACCACAAGGGGAATAATCACTGGATTACTACCTGAGCCACGAGCAAATTTGGCTAGGGTAAATAAAATCAGAGAGTTAAATGCATGGCTCAAAGACTGGTGTGGGAGAAATGGGTTTTGCTTCTTGGGACACTGGCACCAGTACTGGGACAGCTGTTGGACTATAACCTGGTGTTGTGTGATTTCTTACATTTGTCCACCCCAGTCCAACACCGGCATCTCCACACCACGGGACAGGAGAGAGCTGTTCCGTTGGGACGGACTTCACTTGGCCAGTGCTGGGACTAGAATCCTGGCGAATCAAATAACTAGGGCTGTAGAGAGGGCTTTAAACTAATTAGTGGGGGGGGAGGTTTCAAGAGAGCAAAAAATAAAAATGTCAGCGGAGAAAGCAATAGAGCAAGGTAGCAGTGGGGGAATTAAAAACCAGAGCATGTCAGGAAGGGACAGAATAGATAAAGGTAAAGTAGTAAAGGGGGAAAAGCAGGAATAAATTGTCACAAAACATATTTAAAAGTTCTTTATCTGAATGCACGCAGCATTCGTAACAAAATAGACGAGTTGACGGTACAAATAACTACACATGGGTATGATCTGGTGGCCATTACGGAGACATGGCGGCAGGGTGACCATGACTGGGAACTAAACATCCAGGGGTATTTGACTATTAGGAAGGACAGACAGGAAGAACAGGGAGGTGGGGTGGCTGTGTTAATAAAGGATGGAATCACTGCAATAGTGAGAAATGATATTGGGTCAAAGGATCAGGATAATGAAACGGTTTGGGTGGAGATAAGGAATAATAAGGGGAACAAGTCACTAGTGGGCGTAGTCTATAGGCCTCCTAACAGTTGCAACTCTGTTGGTCGGAGTATAAATCAGGAAATAGTTGGGGCTTGTAATAAGGGAACAGCTATAATCATGGGAGATTTTAACTTTCATATTGACTGGACAAATCAAATTGGGCAGGGCAGCCTTGAGGAAAAGGTCATAGACTGCATTAGGGACAGGTTCCTTGAGCAGTATGTTACTGAACCAACCAGGGGGCAGGCAATCTTAGATCTGGTCCTGTGTAATGAGACAGGATTAATAAAAAATGTCCTAGTAAAGGATCCCCTTGGAATGAGTGACCATAACATGGTTGAATTCCAAATTCAGTTGGAGGGTGAGAGAGTTGGATCTCAAACCAGCGTACTAAGCTTAAATAAAGGAGACGATGAAGGTATGAGAGCAGAGTTGACTAAAGTGGACTGGGAAAATAGATTAAGGTGTAAGACGGTACATGAGCAGTCGTGTACATTCAAGGAGGTATTTCACAACTTTCAAGAAAAATATATTTCACTGAGGAAAAAGGGGCGTAAAAGAAAAGACAGCCATCCGTGGCTAAGTAAAGTAATAAAGGATAGTATCCGACTGAAAACAAGGGCATATAAAGTAGCCAAATCTAGTGGGAGGATAGAAGATTGGGAAGCATTTAAAAGCCAGCAAAGAATAACTAAAAGATTAATTAAGAAAGGGAAGATAGATTATGAAAGTAAACTAGCAAAAAATATAAAAACAGATAGCAAGAGTTTCTACAGTTATATAAAAAGAAAAAGGGTGGCTAAAGTGAATGTTGGTCCCTTAGAGGACGAGACCGGGAAATTAGTGGTGGGGAACATGGAGATGGCAGAAACGCTGAACAAATATTTTGTATCAGTCTTTACAGTAGAGGACACTAAAAATATCCCAACACTGGACAAACAGGGGGCTATGGGGGGGGGGGGAGCTAAACACGATTAAAATCACTAAGGAGATAGTACTCGGTAAGATAATGGGACTTAAGGCGAATAAATCCCCTGGACCTGATGGCTTACATCCTAGGGTCTTGAGAGAAGTAGCGGTAGGGATTGCGGATGCACTGGTGGTAATTTTCCAAAACTCCCTGGATTCAGGAAAGGTCCCAGCAGATTGGAAAACTGCTAATGTAACACCCTTATTTAAAAAAGGAGGTAGACAAAAGGCTGGAAACTATAGACCAGTTAGCCTAACATCTGTGGTTGGTAAAATGTTGGAGTCCATTAGTAAGGAAGCAGTAACAGGACATTTGGATAAGCATAATTTAATCGGACAGAGTCAGCATGGTTTTATGAAGGGGAAGTCATGTTTGACAAATTTGCTCGAATTCTTTGAGGATGTAACAAACAGGGTGGATAAAGGGGAACCAGTGGATGTGGTGTATTTGGACTTCCAAAAGGCATTTGACCAGGTGCCACACAAAAGATTACTGCACAAGATAAAAAATCACGGGATTGGGGATAATATACTGGCATGGGTGGAAGATTGGCTATCTAACAGAAAACAGAGAGTTGGGATAAATTGTTCATACTCGGGTTGGCAATCAGTGACTAGTGGTGTTCCGCAGGGGTCAGTGCTGGGACCCCAACTCTTTACAATCTATATTAACGATTTGGAGGAGGGAACCAGGTGCAACATATCCAAGTTTGCCGACGATACAAAGATGGGAGGGAAAGCAGTGAGTGAGGAGGACATAAAAAACCTGCAAAAGGACATAGACAGGCTAAATGAGTGGGCAGAAATTTGGCAGATGGAATATAATGGTGGAAAGTGTGAGGTTATGCACTTTGGCAGAAAAAATCAAAGAGCAAGTTATTATCTAAATGGAGAGAAACTGCAAAGTGCTACAGTACAAAGGGATCTGGGGGTCCTGATGCATGAAACACAGAAGGTTAGTATGCAGGTACAGCAGGTGATCAGGAAGGCCAATGGAATCTTGGCTTTTATTGCAAGGGGGATGGAGTATAAAAGCAGGGAAGTCTTCCTTCAGTTATACAGGGTACTGGTGAGGCCACACCTGGAATATTGTGTACAGTTTTGGTTTCCATATTTAAGAAAAGATATACTTGCTCTCGAGGCAGTTCAGAGAAGGTTCACTCAGTTGATTCCAGAGATGAGTGTGTTGACTTATGAGGAAAGGTTGAGTAGGTTGGGCCTCTACTCAATGGAATTCAGAAGAATGAGAGGCGATCTTATCGAAACATATAAGATTGTGAGGGGGCTTGATCGGGTGGATGCGGGGAGGATGGGTGAGACTAGAACTAGGGGGCATAATCTTAGAATAAGGGGCTGCCGTTTCAAAACTGAGATGAGGAGAAACGTCTTCACTCAGAGGGTAGTAAATCTATGGAATTTGCTACCTCAGAGAGCTGTGGAAGCTGCGACATTAAATAAATTTTAAAAGGAGATAGACATTTCCTAGCTGATAAGGGAATTAGGGGTTACGGGGAGCAGGCAGGGAAGTGGACGTGAGTCTAGGTTCAGATCAGCCATGATCCTATTGAATGGTGGAGCAGGCCCGAGGGGCCGTATGGCCTACTCCTGCTCCTACTTCTTATATTCTTATGTTCTTATGTGTTCTGGCCAATATTTATCCCTCAATCAACATCACTAAAACAGATGATCTGGTCATTACCACATGGCTGTTTGTGGGAGCTTGCTGTGCACAATTTTGACTGTTGCGTTTCCTACATTACAACAGTGACTACACTTCAAAAAAAGTCCTTCATTGGCTGTAAAGCGCTTTGGGACGTCCGGTGGTTGTGAAAGGCGTTATATAAATGCAAGTCTTTCTTTTTCTTTGAAAATACGCAAGAGACTGCAGGAAAAGGGAGTGTCACACCTGCTTCCCGCCTTTCCCTTATCCCTTTAAATACCGCTGGAAATGGCTACCTCGCGACCTGTGCTGCCCAAGGTGTGCGGGTGGATTGAGGAAATAGCGGTAGGCCTGTGGTCCTGGGCTAAAGTGGCACTGGGGGGTCCTGGGCTAAAGTGGCACTGGGGGATTCTGGGCTAAAGTGGCACTGGGGGATCCTGGGCTAAAGTGGCATGGGGGGTCCTGGGCTAAAGTGGCACTGGGCGGTCCTGGGCTAAAGTGGCACTGGGGGATCCTGGGCTAAAGTGGCATGGGGGGTCCTGGGCTAAAGTGGCACTGGGCGGTCCTGGGCTAAAGTGGCACTGGGGGTCCTGGGCTAAAGTGGCACTGGGGGGTCCTGCGCTAAAGTGGCACTGGGGGGTCCGGGGCTAAAGTGGCACTGGGGGGTCCTGGGCTAAAGTGGCACTGGGGGGTCCTGGGCTAAAGTGGCACTGGGGGGTCCTGGGCTAAAGTGGCACTGGGGGGTCCTGGGCTAAAGTGGCACTGGGGGGTCCTGACAGGTGTAAAGGGGCAGTAACGAGACAATGGGGAACTATTCTCTCGGGAGGCAGGGTGGTCAGACCCGGCCTCATTTACATTCAGCAGGCGAGTCGCGAGGCTCCAAATGGCATCCCACCGCAGCTCGCCAGAGTCAGCGCAGGAAGCCGGGCCGGAGATACTGCCAGGAAGGTAAGTCCTGGGGTGTGGAGGGGTGGGGGGGGTGGTGATTGCAATCGAGGAGGGTGACCAGCAGCGGCCCAGATTATTTTCGCGGGCCTCGGAGCCGCACTCCTGCTCCTGCAGGGCCCGCGAAAATAATTCGACACTTACCGTTGGCGGGCATCTTCTCCTCCCTCGCCCGTGGAACTAAAATGGCAAGCCGGGACTATCGCCTGAATCAGGCAGGTGCTTCAGACACCCAGAGGTAAGCCCCTTTTAAAATGACCGCATCGTGGGTGGTAACGGGGCGGTAAGGCTACCGACCTCATTTTGAGGCCATTACCGTCCCGTTAACGCCAGGCGAAGGGACCCAAAATTGACCCCCATGTGTGTTGAGAATAACAGATACAAAACTCATGTGTTACTGTTACAATTTACAACCCATTACTCCCCCTGACAAAATGTGCCCTTAAGGTTACCATTGGCTGTTTACTTAACGACGCTCGTAGAAAAAACATACACTGGAAAAAGTGCTATAAGGTCCTGAAAAAGTCAGAGATTTGTTTTGATCACTGGGGGAAGGGGAAATCCAAAAATGCAATGTGTTATTTTCTCCGCATGACAAGCTTTGACACTGGTTGCATCACTCTGTTGTAGCTTCTGGCAAACACTGAACAAAAGGCTTGCCAAAGGCTTTTTAACAGACAACAACACCAACTTGTATTTATATAGCGCCTTTAACGTCGTAAGACACCCCAAGGCACTTCACAGGAGTGTTATAAGACAAAAATTTGACACCGAGCCACATATGATGACCAAAAGCAAGGTCAAAGAGGCAGGTTTTAAGGAGCGTCTTAAAGGAGGAAAGTGAGGTAGAGAGGTGGAGAGGTTTAGGGAGGGAGTTCCAGAGCTTAGGGCCTCGGCAGCTAAAGGCACGGCCACCAATGGGAGGCTCAAGAGGGCAGAATTTGAGGAGCGCAGATATCTTGGGGAGTTAAACATAGAAACATAGAAGATAGGAGCAGGAGTAGGCCATTCGGCCCCTCGAGCCTGCTCCGCCATTTAATGAGATCATGGCTGATCATCCAAATTCAGTACCCTGTCCCTGCCTTCTCCCCATATCTCTTGATCCCTTTAGCCTTGAGAAATATATCCAACTCCTTCTTGAATATATTTAATGAATTGGCCTCAACTGCCTTCTGTGGTAGAGAATTCCACAGGTTCACCACTCTCTGGGTGAAGAAATTCCTCCTCATTTCTGTCCTAAATGGCTTACCCCTTATCCTTAGACTGTGACCCCTGGTTCTGGATTCCCCCACCATCGGGAACATCCTTCCTGCTTCTAGTCTGTCCAGTCCTGTCAGAATTTTATAAGTTTCAATGAGATCCCCTCTCATTCTTCTAAACTCCAGCGAGTACAAGCCCAATCGACCCAATCTCTCCTCATACGTCATTCCTGTCATCCCAGGTATCAGCCTGGTGAATCAGCCTGGTTGTGGGGCTGAGGAAGATTACAGAGATAGGGAGGGGTGAGGGATTTGAAAAGAAGGATGAGAATTTTGAAATCAAGGCGTTCCTTAACCGGGAGCCAATGTCGATCAGCGAGCACAGGGGTGATGGGTGAACGGGGCTTGGTGCGAGTTAGGACACGGGCAGCCGAGTTTTGGATGACCTCAAGTTTACATAGGGTAGACTGTGGGAGGCCAGCCAAGAGTGCGTTGGAATAGTCAAGTCTAGAGATAACAAAGGCATGGATGAGGGTTTCAGCAGCGGATGAACTGAGGCAAGGGCGGAGACGGGCGATGTTACGATGATGGAAATAATTGGTCTTAGTTATGCCACGGGTATGTGGTCGGAAACTCATTTCAGGGTCAAATGTGACACCAAGGTTGTGACCAGACTGCTGAGTTAATGAAAGTGTCTGTATAAAAGCTGGACACAAGCAAATGACTTGGATGTACAGGGCACAATTTCAAAATTTGCAGATGACACAAAACTTGGAAGTGAACAGTGAGGAGGAGAGTGATAGACTTCAGGAAGACATAGACAGGCTGGTGAAATGGGTAGACACTTGTCAGATGAGATTTAATGCTGAAAAGTGTGAAGTGATGCATTTTGGTAGAAAGAATGAGGAGAGGAAATATAAACTAAAGGGTGCAATCCTAAAGTGGGTGCACGAACAGAGAGACCTGGGGGTATGTGTGAATAAATCATTGAAGGTGGCAGGGCAGGTTGAGAAAGCAGTTAAAAAGGCTTACGAGACCCTGGGCTTCATAAATGGAGGTATAGAGAACAGAAGTGTGGAAATTATGATGAATCTGAATAAAACACTGGTTCAGCCCCAACTGGAGCACTGTGTCCAATTCTGGGCACCACACTTTAGGAAGGATGTGAAGGCCTTAGAGAGGGTGCAGAAAAGATTTCCGAGAATGATTCCAGGAATGAGGGACTTCAGTTACGTTGATAGGCTGGAGAAGCTGGGGTTGTTCTTCTTGGAGCAGAGAAGATTGAGAGGAGATTTGATAGAGGTGTTCAAAATCATGAGGGGTCTAGACAGAGTAGATAGAGAGAAACTGTTCCCATTGGCGGAAGGGTCGAGAACCAGAGGACACGGATTTAAGGTGATTGGCAAAAGAACCAAAGGCGACGTAAGAAAAAACTTTTTTATGCAGCGAGTGGCTATGATCCGGAATGCACTGCCTGAAAGGGTGGTAGAGGCAGACTCAATCTTATCTCTCAAAGGGGAGTTAGATAAGTATCTGAAGGAAAAAAATTGCAGGGCTATGGGGAAAGGGCGGGGGAGTGGGAATAGCTGAGTGTCGGCACGGGCTCGATGGGCCGAATGGTCTTCTTCCGTGCTGTCACCATTCTATGATTCTATGGGGGCGATTTTGCCAGCCCTGGGGAGGCGGATTTGGAGGCGGGACTGCCGGGAAAATGGCAGAATCTGGGACCGGTGCCCAACCCGCCCCCAAACCGCCTCTGTGCCATCTTCCCAGGAGGCGGTAGCCGTCCCACGCCGGGTCCCATCTCCTTGGAGGCGGGAAGGGATTAAAGCCAATTAACTGCCTGTTAACAGGTAGTTAACAGGCAGAAAATAGGATTATCCCCATTTTGCCCTCACAAGTGCGGGCTTCCCGAAGGCTCCAAAACCCGCCAGCTCAGCGAGGCGAGTACTGGGTCTGCGGGGGTTGGGGGGGGTGCAAAAGTGTGGTGTGAAGGTAAGTGATGGGTGCATGAGTGTAGAGGTGAGTATCTGAGGTACGTACAAAGTGTTTTTAAAAGTGTACTTACCTTTGTTTCTTCCTGCATGCTTCAGCCAGTTCATATATGGAGAGTCTCGGACCTCCGTGTTGCAGATAAGAGATGTCCGTTGCTTTCTCAGATGCAACAACCATCTCATTTCTGTCAAAGAAAGAAGGTTGATGAGGTCTTGTATGCAAGACCTCATCAAACTGCAGAGAATGTCACTGTTTGACAGCTTCACAGAGCTGTCAAACGATGACAACTCAGCTGTCAAAAGTTTTTGACAGATGAAACGTCATACGTTGACGTGCTCTGCAGTCGGCTGTCCCTTAGTTGGCCTGCTAAACCTGCTGGGCGGGCTTAACAAGGTCAATCAAGGGAAAATAGCGTGGGTTGGCCACAAATCGATGGAGGCGGGACATCGACCCGACAAGCAGCAGTCCCACCTCCATCGTGCCCCCATTGGCAAAATCACCCCCTCAATGATTCTAAGTGGATAATCTTAATGGTGTCATTTTCAAGTACATGTGCACTGACAACAGCATTTGGTTAGGTTCTGTTACTAACCCAGTTATAGAACACTCGTCATGAGGTGAGTCATTTGAACCTATTCTGTAACTAAAAAGAGACGTGCATTAACTCAGTTTCGTATAATAACTTACCAGACCTTTCTGAACAAGCAGGAAAGAATCTTGCAGCCTCATTCTATTTAAAGTAAGAATATCTGAAACAGTAAGAGCGATTAAAAGTTCACTGTGAGAGGGCAAAAGAACCAGTGTCAGGGCACACAAACAGAATGGGCAATGGTCAGTGCCTAATGCGGAGACTTAGATTGGCTGAAAGGGCCAGAATATCAGCCCTGTGGTGGTTTGCACCTTCAAAAGATATGATTGTCATCCTGTAACTTCACCCTCCCTCAGTGAAGGTGCTGTACAACAACAACTGCATTTATACAGCGCCTTCAACAAAGTAAAAACGTCCCAAGGCGCTTCACAGGAGCGTTATCAGGCAAAATCTGGCACCGAGCTACATAAGGAGATCTTAGGACAAGCAACCAAAAGCCTGGTTAAAGAGGTAGTTTTTTAAGGAGAGTCTTAAAGGAGGAGAGAGAGGTAGAGAGGCGGAGAGGTTTGGGGAGGGAATTCCAAAGCTTAGGGCCCAGGCAGCTGAAGGCACGGCCACCAATGGTTGAGCGATTAAAAGCGGGGATGCTCAAGAGGCCAGAATTAGTGCAGCCCAGATATCTCTGGGGGTTGTGGGGCTGAAGGAGATTACAGAGATAGGGAGGGGCGAGGCCATGGGGGGATTTGAAAACAAGGATGAGAATTTTAAAATCGAGGCATTGCTTAACCGGGAGCCAATGTAGGTCAGCGAGCACAGGGGTGATGGGTGAACAGGACTTGGTGCGAGTTAGGACACGAGCAGCCGAGTTTTGGATGAGCTCAAGGATGTCACTGAACGGCTGCAGGGCATTCTGAAGGGGGGATGGTGCACAGTCGGAGGTCGTGGTTCACATTGGTACCAACGACATAGGCAGAAAGAGGGATGAGGTCCTGCAACAAGAATTTAGGGAGCTAGGTAGCAGATTAAAAAGCAGGACCTCAAAGGTTGTAATCTCTGGATTACTCCCTGTGCCATGTACTAGTGACTATAGGAATAGAAGGATAGAGCAGATGAATGTGTGGCTAAAGAGTTGGTGCAGGAGGGAGGGCTTTAGTTTCCTGGATCACTGGGTCTGTTTCTGGGGAAGGTGGGAACTGTACAAGTTGGACGGGTTACACCTGAACCAGAACGGGACCAACATCCTTGCGGGGAGGTTTGCTAGTGCTGTTGGGGGGGGGCGGTTTAAACTAACTTGGCAGGGGGATGGGATACTGAGTGGAGCTATAGTAGAGGCTGATGCACAGCCAAATATAGAGGAAAAAACAAGTCAGTCTGGAAGGCAGAGCAAATATGTAACGGCACAAGGGAGTATGGCAAGGCTGGATGGCATTTATTTTAATGCAAGGTGTCCTCCAAGTAAGGCAGATGAATTGAAGGTGTTGATGAACACATGGGAGTATGATATTGTTGCTATCACAGAGACATGGTTGAGGGAGGGGCAGGACTGGCAGCTCAATATTCCGGGGTATAGAATCTTCAGGTGAGATAGAGGGGGGTGTAAAAGAGGAGGGGTGTCGCAATATTAATCAAGGAATCAATTACTGCTGTAAGGAGGGATGATATCTTAGCAGGTTCCTCTAATGAGGCCATAGGGGTAGAACTTAAAAACAAAAAGGGGGCAAGCACTTTGCTGGGAGTGTACTATAGGCCCCCAAACAGTCAGGGGGAGATAGAGTAACAGATATGTTGGCAAATCTCAGAGAAGTGTAGAAATAATAGGGTAATAATAGTAGGGGATTTCAACTTCCCCAATATTAACTGGGTTAGTCAGAGTGTGAAAGGCTTAGAGGGTGCGGAATTCTTAAAGTGCATCCAGGAGAGCTTTTTGAGCCAGCATGTAGAAAGTCCTACAAGAGAGGGGGCGGTACTGGACCTAATTCTAGGGAATGTAGCCGGGCAAGTGGTAGAAGTATCATTAGGAGAGCATTTTGGTGACCGTGACCATAATTCGGTGAGATTTAAGGTAGTCATGGAAAAAGATAAAGATGGACCGGAAATAAAGGTTCTAAATTGGGGGAAGGCCGATTTTAATATGATAAGACAAGATCTGGCCAAAGTGGACTGGGATCAGCTACTTGTAGGAAAATCCACATCAGAGCTGTGGGAGTCTTTCAGAAAGGAAATAGAGAGAGTAAAACACCAACATGTTCCTGTAAAGGTCAAGGGTGGGACCAACAAGTCCAGGGAACCCTGGATGTTAAGGGATTAGGAAAAAAAGGGAGGCTTTTGGCTGATACAAAGGACTAAAAACAATGGAAGCCCTAGAGGAGTATAGAAAGTGTAGGGGGGTATTGAAAAAGAAATTAAAAGCGAAGAGAGGGCATGAAAAAACACTGGCGAGCAAAATAAAGGAAAATCTCAAGGTGTTTTATAAGTATATTAAGGGCAAGCGAATAACCAGAGAAAGAGTAGGGTCCATTAAGGACCAAAGTGGCAATCTGTGTGTAGAGCCGAAAGATGTAGGTGAGGTTGTAAATGAATATTTTGCATCTGTGTTCACTATGGAGAAGTGTAAGATTCGCAAAATTCCCACATTCCCCCAAGGTTATTCATAAAAGGGACCCTGCATGGACACTTTAAAAAAAGGGTACCCAAAAGATGGCGTCCGCACCTCGTGACCAAAAGCCTACAAGATTTTAAAAGCTTGGACTCTATAGCAGCACAAGCAGCTTTTGGGGAAATCGAAACCTAAAATGCAGTTTCTGTGAAAAGGACCTAGGGCTAGATTTTCAGTTTAGGCAGTTTTGGGGCGCTAGCTTTAGCGCCCGCCCGAAGTTAGCGCCCGCCCCAAAGTAGCGCCCCGTTGCCGGGAATTCAGTGGCTTCGCCCTAAGAGGTTGGTGGAGCGCTAAAAGAGGCGTTCCACTACTCTCTTTAGGCGCTAAGCCGGCGGTCCAGAGGGATAGCGCCCAGGCGGGGCGCAGCACGGGTGCGGTCATTTTTGCACTGACAGCAGACCCCGTGGTGCCGACCAGCTCTTAAAGGGGGAAGGGACGAATTAGTCTGCTGCCACGCCCTGCACACTGCAGCCTTGCAAAGAGGCCTCAACACTACTGCTCAGCCCCAGGGAGTCATGGCAACGCCAGAGAAGGCCCGTCAGCGTGCCCTGCGCTTCTCAGAGGGTGATCTGGACATCATGCTCACAGCTCTGGAGGTGAGGCGCAAGATCTTGTTTCCAGACAGTGGGAGGAATCCAACCCACCACGACTACACCAAAGCCTGGAAGCAGATCGCCCAGAGGGTGACATTCACCGGCGAGGCCCCCAGGACCCACACACAATGCCGTAAGAAGTACAACGATCTGACCAGGATTGTGAGGGTGAGTAGCCTTTCCAGTCTCCTCCTCATTCTTGCATGTACACCTGACATGATGGGCAAAGGGACCTGAAAGTCCTTTTGGCCAGCCCTCAGCCAGCAGCATTGGGACAGTCATGAGCATCAAATGGCCATTCGGCACTCTACACTTTGGCCAAGCTATTCCACCATGGGAGGCAGTGCACACTACATCAGGGCTTCACTCTGTCCAAGCTATTCCACCATGGGAGGCAGTGCACACTACATCAGGGCTTCACTCTGTCCAAGCTATTCCACCATGGGAGGCAGTGCACACTACATCAGGGCTTCACTCTGTCCAAGCTATTCCACCATGGGAGGCAGTGCACACTACATCAGGGCTTCACTCTGTCCAAGCTATTCCACCATGGGAGGCAGTGCACACTACATCAGGGCTTCACTCTGTCCAAGCTATTCCACCATGGGAGGCAGTGCACACTACATCAGGGCTTCACTCTGTCCAAGCTATTCCACCATGGGAGGCAGTGCACACTACATCAGGGCTTCACTGCGCCCTTACAGCCCGTCCTTTCTCTTGCAGGCTAAAGTAGCGTTTAATCGCCAGGCCCGTGCCAGGGGTGGCCGCGCCAAGCTGCAGAAGCTCACTCGGCTGGAGGAGCGCGTGTGTGTGCTCATGGGAGCACGTGTGATTGTCCCCACAGCGTGCGGTGTATCCGACCCTCCACTGCCCGGCAATGGTAAGGACCTCGCCTTTTGGCCCTCTCGCGTCGCACTGGCCCATCCGAGCTACCTCCTTTGCCACTGTCCCACCAATGCGCTGAATCCCACCAGTCCTAACTCCCTCGCTGACGCCGTCTCCTCACTCTGAAGCTACTCTTGTGCATTCCTGCTTTCAGCTGGTGACGACCAGGACCCTGAGGCTGCCAGTGACAGCACCTCCAACCAGGAGGAGGAGGAGGAGCAAGCCGGACCTTCGGGGGAACAGTCACGTCCCGCAGGAGAGGAGGAAATGCTCGACACCTCCTCACTGGACGAGTGCCTGGAGGAACTGTCGCAGGGCAATGCAGCTTCTGGGACCAGTGGCGTCCAGCCACCCAGCAGCCGTGCGCGTGGCCCGCGGCCTTCCCCCCAAAGGGGGGAAGGATCAGAGGGGAGTGCTGCTGCTCGGCACACTCGCCGTCACCAACGCGGCAAGGGTCCCCTAGTTCGGCCCCCTCCTCCCCAGCGGGAGAGTCGCGACTCCAGTCCGGACACCTTCACTTCGGAGGAGGTGCGGAAGCTCGATCAGATGGCCGACGACTCGGACCGGCGCCACACGGAGCTCATGAGCGTGGTGGGGCGCATGCCTGAGGCCATCGAGTCGCTGGCGACCAGTGTGCGCGAGTTCGGGGCAGCAACTGCCGCGACTGGCCGCATGCTAACTGATGCCGTCAAGACCCTGGCGGATGTGATGCGCGCGCACACCAGGACCAGAGGGCCACTCACTGCTGCCACACGCGCTGTCTCAGGCAGGCATCGCCAGGGCAGGCGCCGCGCTGGACCATCCCAGCAAGCCGGCCGTCGGCTGATTGCTGCGGATCCTGCAGTGCGGGCCCGGCCGAGTGCCACCGCGCCACAGCACCAGCCAGCGCATCCCAGACGCCAGCTGGCCCACATTGCACCATCCGTCGCCGCCATTCCCCCTCTGGGGCGTCAAGGGCAAGCGGCTGCAGCTGATGGTGGCCAGGCTCAGGCGCGCCACTCAGGAGACGGCCCCTCGAGGCCCAAACGCCGTGTAGGCCGCCCCCCAGCGGCATCTGGCGGAAGGGCATCTGAGCCTCAGGCGCCTTCCCCCAGCCTCGCAGCAGCCACTGGGCAGAGCTTGCGAAGGAGCAGCAGGCAGGGCAGGGGAGGCAAAATGCTGGCCAAGGTCTCGCCCTCGCGGGCCACTCAGTAGAGGGTGTGGCCAGCTTTCCTTTAATATGGCGGTGGCCATCTTTATTTTGCCCATGGTTGTGCTTTTGGAGGGCTTTTTTTTTGCGTTAGGCCGACGTTGAGGCCCGGTTTCAATAAAGGTGGAGTGGCTCCTCCCCAGTTTGTGGGAGTGAGTCGTTTGTTGGGCTTTTTGTGGGGCCCGTTTATTGTTTTTGGGGATTCATGTGGGAAGGGCTTTTCATTTTTGTTTAATAAAAAATTATCTTTATTCATGCAGTCTCCATGGTTGTTCTTCTTAGTGTTTGTTGGCTTCGCCGGCTGAGGGCTTGCGGAGCGGCTGCATTCATCTTCCCTCATGGCCCCTGGCCATTCCCTGACAGGGGGCTTAGAAGTACCGTGTAATAAGGTGGCGTCGTGCGGCCCTTGGCCCTGGTCGCTCCCTCCTGGGAACGTACTCCTGCTCCTCCTCCTCCTCCTCCTCCTCCTCCTCATGCTCCTCCTGCTCCTCCTCCTGAGGTGCTGGTCCAACGTCAGGTGGCAGTGCCTGAGTCCTGCGGATAGCCAGGTTGTGTAGCATGCAGCAAACCACCACAAATTGGGAGACCCGGTCCGGCGAATACTGGAGAGCTCCTCCGGAGCGATCAAGGCAGCGGAACCGCTGCTTGAGGACCCCAATAGTTAGCTCGATGATGTTGCGGGTGGTTTGATGGCTCTCGTTGTAGGCCTCTTCAGCAGCGGTCCTGGGCGCGCGGAGCGGGGTCATGAGCCAGGTGCACAAAGGATAGCCTTTGTCCCCGAGTAGCCATCCTCTTGGGGGAGGCTGTGCCTGGAACATGTCATGCACAGTACTCTGCCGCAGGATAAAGGCATCGTGGCTGCTGCCTGGGAAGCTGGCATTGACTGCCATGATGCGCTGCTTGTGGTCACAGACCAGCTGCACATTCAGAGAATGGTAGCCCTTCCTGTTGCGATACTGCTCGCCATGCTCCAGAGGGGCCCGCAAAGCCACATGCGTACAGTCAATGGCGCCCTGCACCAAGGGGAATTCCCCGAGTCTGGAAAATCCCAATGCGCGCTGATGCTGGCTCTCCAGGGCCATGGGGAAGGAGATGAATTGGCTTCTCCTTCTGAACAGTGCTTCGGTCACCTGGCGGATGCAGCGATGCGCGCCGTACTGGGAGATGTTTGCTATGTCCCCAGCAGCGTATTGGAAGGAGCCGGTGGCATAGAAGTTCAATGCCACTGTCACCTTCACTTCCACCGACAGAGACGTCCTGCACCTGAGCTTTGGCCGCAGATCTCGGCGAAGCAGGTGGCAGATCTCTGCAATCACCCCCTTCCGGAATCGGAGCCTTTTAACACATCGCGCGGCACTCATGTTTAGGTAGGAGCGCTGCTGGCGGTATAGCCTGACTGGGTAAGGCCTACGTGGCCGACGCCTGTAGCCCCCTCTGCCTCTAGCCAGGGCTGCCCCTCTCACAATACGTCTGCGAGCCCTACGGACATGGAGCTGCAGCTCCGCGTTGGCACCCCATGCAACCCCCATCAAATCCTGGCAAACACTCTAATTTCCAAATGGCCACTTGCAGCGCTGTTGCCTGAGTCCAAAAATACCTGGCTCTTGCTGCTTGAAACCAGTTAGCTATCCTCCTTGTTGTGTCTCCAGAAATGCGTTGCACAAGACTGTTTTCTGAAATAATGGATGGCCTTTATACTGGAGAGGACGTTCCCTTTAATTAGCGCCCCCCGGGGCCCGCGCTGGTTGTGTTGCGTTCCTTTTTCCAAACGCTCCGGCCGCCCGCCGCACAATGGGGCGGTCCGACTGAAGTTTGCAATCGGGGCGGCCAAAGGGCGTTGCACGAGGATGTGACGTCATTTTCTGCGCGCGCATCCGGGCGGGCGCTAAACTTTGCGCCGGCGCTAACGGGCAACTTAATTTGGGGCGGGGCGCAAACTGCGCTGCGCCCGGGCGCTACACGCATAGCGCCCGGAAATCACTTCTCTTAAGGCGCTAACTGCTGGCGCAAGCAACTGAAAATCTAGCCCCTAGTGTTTTAGAAAAGCAGACAGCAAACATTGAATATGCATTAAGCCAGATCGTAGACAGATCAAAACTAGTTAGGCCTATACTTGAGGCCATCAAATTGTCTGCATAAATAATCAGAAACAGCTTAAGGAAGCCATCGAGGCTGGACAGGCCGATTAGAATGCATTAATAACAATACAGCTCGGACATCAGGCCATTAGGTGCGATAAACGGCCATCTAAAAACAGTTAGTTTAGATTGCTATAATTATTTAAAACAGCCCGCCAAAATTGGAACAATGAACTAACCTGATTTGGCGCGCAGATAGGGGATGAAACAATGGGTATAACTGCAGGCCCCGGGTAGCAATCTCTCTCTCTCTGCTCTCTCTTGCGCTTGGCCCTCGCTCTTGGTTCCTGGCTCACTCATGCCCTGGCCTTGTGGCGGGTCTCTCCTCGCTCCCCGTGGTGAGATTTCAGCAGTAAAAGACACCATACCAACAGCTGGGGAGGGGAACGAGACCCGAGTCCCTCGTCATCTGGGACGCCCAGGCCGCAAAAAGGGGCGAGACAAATTTGAGCAGGTAGCCCAGGACTTGTATAGTAGTCCGGCAAGGCGAGACGAGTAGAGATGAAGAAGATGATAACAACTCGATAAGAGCAGAGCAGGGCAGTGAAAAACGTACCGATAAAGACCAAGCGCCTAGTTATAAGCTGGCACTTGGGAAGACGAACATCTTGTTGAGCACTGCGATAACGCAGGTGTCTATGCCACAACGAATATACTGGTGTTTGACGCATGGGTAGCAAAATCTAAACGGCAATGACTGTTAACTGTCCGATAAACACAGCGTTACCGCCGACGACCGCCCGAGGGAGAAGAAGAGGAGAACCCATCGAGACGAGACAACGACGGTAGCGGAGGAGAAGAAGGTGTGTCACAGTAGCAGCTCCAGCACCGCGCCCCTGAAGACCACATGGCGACGGGGTACCTAAGAGGACAGAGAACCAAACCTCAAAACCTGCATTTCGTTAACAGTTGGCTTTGCTTTGGATTGGTGAGCATGAATTCTGGCCCCTCATAGCTTAATCTAGTTAGGTATAGGGGGTGGGATAAGGATAAGGGGATTGTTAACATAGTTTGTTTTCCCTCGATGTGCCGTGTGTTCCCCATTCCCTGTATAATTATAGTTATTTTATATTTGCCTGTATTTTATGCTAGTAATTTCTCGTAAGGCTGTGTTAATTTCTGTTTTAATAAAATCCTGGTTTTCTCACATCCAAACCACCTGTCTACTCGAGTCTTTCTGTATCGCCGTCTGTACCTACGTCCAGTGTCTAGAACCCAAGGGGCGTGGGAGCGATTCAAACCGCTCACCAACAGTCAGGGGCATAACTGACACCCGCCACCCCCCCCTTACAGAAGGACGATGTAGGCATAGAAATCAGGCAGGGGGATTGTGATATACTTGAACAAATTAGCATTGCGAGGGAGGAGGTACTAGCGGTTTTAGCAGGCTTAAAAGTGGATAAATCTCCAGGCCCAGATGAGATGCATCCCAGGCTGCTGTGTGAGGCAAGGGAGGAGATTGCAGGGGCTCTGACACAAATTTTCAGAACCTGTCTGGCAACAGGGGAGGTGCCAGAGGACTGCAGGACAGCTAACATAGTATCATTATTCAAGAAGGGTAGTAGGGATAAACCAGGGAATTACAGGCCAGTGAGCCTAACATCAGTGGTAGGGAAATTATTGGAAAAAATTCTGAGGGACAGAATTAGTCTCCACTTGGAGAGGCAAGAATTAATCAAGGATAGTCAGCATGGCTTTGTCAGGGGGAGATCATGTCTAACCAATTTGATTGAATTTTTCGAGGGGGTGACTAGGTGTGTGGATGAGGGTAGTGCAGTTGATGTAGTCTACATGGACTTCAGTAAGGCTTTTGACAAAGTCCCGCATGGGAGACTGGTCAAGAAGGTAAGAGACCATGGGATCCAGGGCAATTTGGCACATTGGATCCAAAATTGGCTTAGTGGCAGGAGGCAGAGGGTGATGGTCAAAGGTTGTTTTTGTGACTGGAAGCCTGTGTCCAGTGGTGTACCACAGGGATTGGTGCTGGGTCCCTTGCTGTTTGTAGTATACATTAATGATTTAGATATGAATGTAGGAGGTACGATCAGTAAGTTCGCAGATGACACGAAAATTGGTGGAGTGGTAAATAGCGAGGAGGGAAGCCTCAGGCTACAGGACGATATAGATGGATTGGTCAGATGGGCAGAACAGTGGCAAATGGAATATAACCCTGAAAAGTGTGAGGTGATGCATTTTGGGAGGACTAACAAGGCAAGTGAATACACAATGAATGGTAGGACCCTAGGAAGGACAGAGGATCAGAGGGACCTTGGTGTGCATGTACATAGATCCCTGAAGGCAGCAGGACAGGTAGATAAGGTGGTTAAGAAGGCATATGGGATACTTGCCTTCATTAGCCGAGACATATAATATAAGAGTAGGGAGGTTATGATGGAGCTATACAAAACGCTGGTTAGGCCACAGCTGGAATACTGTGTGCAGTTCTGGTCACCACACTATAGGAAGGATGTGATTGCATTAGAGAGGGTGCAGAGGAGATTCACCAGGATGTTACCTGGGCTGGAGCGTTTCAGCTATGAAGAGAGGCTGGACAGGCTGGGGTTGTTTTCCTTAGAGCAGAGAAGGCTGAGGGGGGACCTGATTGAGGTGTACAAAATTATGAGGGGCATAGATAGGGTAGATAGAAAGGAACTTTTCCTCTTAGTAGAGGGGTCAATAACCAGGGGGCATAATTTCAAGGTAAGGGGCAGGAGGTTTAGAGGGGATTTGAGGAAAAACTTTTTCACCCAGAGGTTGGTTGGAATCTGGAACTCACTGCCTGAAAGTGTGGTAGAGGCAGGAACACTCACAACATTCAAGAAGCATTTAGATGAGCACTTGACATGCCATGGCATACAAGGCTATGGACCAAGTGCTGGAAAATGGGATTAGAATAGATAGGGCTTGATGGCCGGCATGGACACGATGGGCCGAAGGGCCTCTTTCTGTGCTGTGTAACTCTATCGGCTGAAAATTCAGTAGCCTTAGCGCCTCATTTGAGGCGCTAGAGGGCCTTGCGCCGGAGTTATGGCCAGTAGTGAAATTCCCTGGGGCCCTAAATCGGCGTTGCTCCACCGATGACGTCATCGGTGTGCGCAGCGTCCCGGTTGCCGTAGTAACCCGCCCGAACTCCGAAATTGAGTTGCGGCCGCCTCGCCCGTGGCAGCCGCAAGCAACGTTCTGTAAAAGGTGCCTTGCTGAAGTTAGCGCCGGCGCATTAAGGTCGCGCGGCGGCCGGCCGCTTCCCCGGCGGCCGCCTGCCCGCATCTCCCTCCCCGGACTCCTCCAAGACCCCCCCGCGGCACAGATGCATGTGGGCCGCGAGCCCGGCACTTCTCCGAGGTGCCGGGCTCATTTTTATTCAGCCGTCAACGGCCAGCGGTCGGGTGCAGGCAGCTCCTCCTTAACGGAAGGAGGAGGCCTGCACTTCCCCAGCCTGCCGCACCACATCGGGCGCCGCAGCGCCGGAACAGCGCTGCAATGGGGCAGGTAGCGCCCATTGGGAGGCGCTGAAACCCTCCAGTAGCGCCGGCAGCCGTTTGGGCGCGGCGCTACTGAATTTTTGGCGCGCGCAGGGGGACTTAGCGCCGGCACTAACTTCCGGCGCTAAAGCCCTGGCTGTGCCAAAACCCAATTTCTAGGCCTATGACTCTATAGAGGGCAGACTGGCCATATTACCCAGAGTGGCATCAGCAGCACTCGAATGGAGTGTGGTGAAGAGCCCCTGATCACTGCCCCTCGCAGAAAGCAGGTCCAGTTTACAGATTCCTTCTTTCTTCAAAGCTTGACTTTCCATTTTTTTTTTAGCCCGGGAGCTTGGCTTGTGCGATCTTTTATTGGGAGGTGCTATTCAGTGACTAACCCTGCCCAATGAGACAGAGCAATAAGCCTCGTTTGTAAAGTTAAATTTGTCAGTTCTAAAAGAAGCGGAGGAGCTGTTCTGAGTCAGCGATGGCATTGTTAATGTGCTGCTCAGGAAAACATTCGCCTTCAGGCAGTGATTATTCACCCTTTAATGGATTGGTTTTCAAACTCTTCAGTGTTGGGGACCAATGTTCCTTTGAATTTTTTTTTTGGTACGCGGCCCCTTGAAGTGGCCGCGCGGCCCATTCAGTTTCTCGCGCATGCGCGGTTATCTCAATTGTAAAGTTGTTGAGCTGGACCGCCAGACCGCTGTGCGGCCGCACAGCTTAACTGAAACATTGTTGGAGATCCCTTAACACACACCCGGGGCCTCCCTGCAAGTATTAGCTTCAGGAACGCTACGGGAACCGCTCATTCCTAACTTCCGAAAGATTGCGTCAGCTACCAACACACAGCATATACAAGCATAAACAAAGAAAGGTGAGAGAAGACCATCAACGCTAACCTCATCATGCACCAACCTCCCCATCCCGTAGCAAAAACTGTCTCGTGGAGGAAGCAAAAATAAAGGGGGAAAATCACTGGGGGTCAATTTCAGGAAAAACTCTGGGAAATTCCTCACTGACTCCCTATGCCAATCTGGCACAATCCAGGGGGTCATTGCTATCCAAAAATCATCACGAGAAATATTTAAACTATCCCCATTCCCCACCTTACTTACCATATGTCCCAACATTTTTAGGACTAAGGAAAGATTTACAGGGCTATGGAGGAAGAGTAGGGGAGTGGGACTAATTGGAGCTCTTTCAAAGAGCTGGCACAGGCACAATGGGCTGAATGGCCTCCTTCTGTGCTGTATCATTCTATACAGGACTGGGATACAATCATCTCCTTCCATTGGACAAATCCCCAAAATCACAGATTTCATGCCACGTTTCATCTCTGATAATCTTCAATAGCCCTGTCTGCAAAAATGTGTCCATCACCATAAAATGTATATTCCTCTCCGCTTCCACTGTCGTCCTGGACAGACTATTCCACGTGTTTACCAACCACTGTAAGAAGAAGTTGGGGGAGAGATTCGGTGGGGCCGCAAACGGGGCGCCAAGCTCGCCTGGGCGCCGGAATTAGCGCAGCGATCGGAGCAGTAGCGACCGCCGGAAATTCAGCTTGAACGCCCACGGGGCGAGGCTCGAGGCTCGAGGTGCTCCGCGTCCCTCTTAGGGCGCTGAAACTGAATATCGCAGCGCAACGTGCCGCAGCGCCACACGCTGCGGCACGGCGCACTGCGGTACTGCAGGCCTTCCTCCCATTCTTAAGGGGGAGGGGCCTGCACCAGCGCCATCGGAGATCGCGAGTGCCGGCAAAAGAGCCCGGCACCGAGGAGAAGTGCCAGGCTCTCGGAAAACAGCCGGCACTGCCGCGGGGGGAGATCAGGTGGCCGGGGACGGAGGTGCTGGCAGGCGGCCGCCGAAAAAACCGGCCGCCCCGCACCTCCACCTTAATTTGCGCCACTGCCGCCACGGGAAGTCCCCGTAAACCGGGCGCGATTTGCGAACGGCGCTACAGAGGCGGGCGCTACCGAATATCGAGATCGGGGCGGTAGCGGGGCGCTGCGCACACCGATGACATCATCGGTGGCGGCGCAGCACAACAGGCTAACGCCGCCATTAGCGCCCCAGCTAAATATCGCGGGAGGCGTGGCCAGTGGCGCTAAAGCCACTGAGTGCCCTCTTTAGGCGCTAACTGGTGGCGCAGCCCACCGAATTTCTAGGCCGTTATATCTTAACTTTGTTTTCCTCAGCTAAGTTTGAATTTATCTCCCACATTTTACTGAGCCTTCCCGGTCCTGACCTTAGCAAAGTCGCAGTAAGTTTACTGACAGGTTGCAGTGGGCTGGATGAACCTTCTGTCAGAAACCCACGTTGACAACAGCTGGGGTAATAAAAAAGCAGCTACGAGGTGACATTTAACGAGGTAGTGCTCCCAGTGTGGAACCTCACTCGATGGGAATGAAGTTCAAAGAATGACCTCCCCCCTTGCCCAATTCTCTTAACTTGCTGTCCTGCCGAGCAAGGCTCCATACTGGGAGTGCAGCCTTGCAAAACTTGCCTCAATATACATGACTATGTTTGAAAACTTGCATCGCAGAGAGGACAGCATTGCCTACATGAGGCCCAATTATTGTTTCTGATGGTAACATTTCAACACTAATAGCCAGAAAGCTATCGGTGGCGACGATGTCATTGTATTTCATAGAATTAAGTGCCAATATCATTACAGGACTACTGTGATCCCACTGAAAGAAAACATGGCAGCTCTGGAATTATGTGGGAGTGAAATCTGGTCAGACCATGTTGGAAGACGCTGTTTTCAGGGGAACTGACTGTATCTTCTTAAGTGCAGCTTCAACAGCACTCAAGAAGCTCGACACCATCCAGGACAAAGCAGCCCGCTTGATTGGCATCCCATCCACCACCTTAAACATTCACTCCCTCCACCACCGGCGTACCGTGGCTGCAGTGTGTACCATCTACAAGATGCACTGCAGCAACTCGCCAAGGCTTCTTCGGCAGCACCTCCCAAACCCGCGATCTCTACCACCTAGAAGGACAAGGGCAGCAGGTGCATGGGAACACCGCCACCTCCAGGTTCCCCTCCAAGTCACACACCATCATGACTTAGAAGTATATCGCCGATCCTTCATCGTTGCTGGGTCAAAATCCTGGAACTCCCTCCCTAACAGCACTGTGGGAGTACCTTCACCACACGGACTGCAGCCGTTCAAGAAGGCGGCTCACCACCACCTTCTCAAGGGCAATTAGGGATGGGCAATAAATGCTGGCCTTGCCAGCGATGCCCACATCCCACGAACAAATTTAAAAAAGAAGTATTTTCAGGCAAACCAACGGTTAAAGCAAGCTTCAGTGAAGCAGCAACATTCAAGGGGAAATCAATCATCAGGGAAAGTCTCAGTGAAGGGAACAACCATCAGGGGATCCTGCTGAGGAAAGTCTCTTCAAAAGAGAAGCACTCGGTGTAGTGTATGTAACTGTCCTACCTTTAAGAGAACTATTGTATGTAACCGTCCACCTTTAAGAGAACTATTTGAGGTGTGGCACTACTTTATCCTGGCTGCTGTATACTGTAATACCGACGGTGACCACACCGGTACATAAGTGCTGTGGCAGAACTTATTGGGCAGATTCGCCCTGACCTTCGAATAGTAAAGTCCTGTTTAAGTTACTCTTGTAGTCTGTGTATTACTTCGCTATACAACCCACAGACTTTACAGTGGCGACGAGTTCGATCTTACCCTGCGGCAACAATACTTCTGAAGAAGTAAACGAGCGTCGAGAAGAGGCACCCGCCCTCGTCGTTTTGCTGAGAGAAAACTCGAGTCTGCAGACCAAGAAAGGAGGAAGATTTCAAACACGAAGTCTTCCATCAGCAACAGGCATGGATTGTCCCTTCTGCCACGGTGGTGAGTGAGCCGATCAACACGAGAAGCAAGTCGGCCACGGTGACTGTGAGTAAAGGGAAAATAGAAACAAATAAACGGAGGATAAGGGCGGTGCACTCGACCACGGTCGAGGGGGAAAGGAGCCGGACAGAAGTCGGGCCCAGAGGCGCTGAGACTGGGGCAGCGTGGAGCAGAAGCCGCGGTACAAGCGGGCGAGGGAGCGTCGTGAGACGGCTAGACCGCGACGGCGAAAAAGGCCGGACAACTACCGCGACCACGAGGCGCTGCGACCGGGATCGTAAGGCGCGGGAAGATATAAACATAAATAAGCCACGGAGAACTCAGCCGCAGCCGGGGAGGAAAGCACCGGACTGTGAGAGGGCTGGGAGGCGCGATTGGAGCGAAAAAGGCCGGGCACCTACCGAGGCCGCGAGGCGCTGCGACCGGGATCATAAGGCGCGGAGGCAATAAATAAATAAATAACTAAATAACCCGCGAAGAATCAGCTGCAGCCGGGGAGGAAAGGACCGGACTGCGGGAGGTCTGGGAGAGGCGTTTAAAGCCGCTGAGGGATAGCCACGCGAGCGGGAGAGACAGAGCCAAGAGAGAGCGAGCGAGAGCCGAGCGAGCGGGAGAGACAGAGCCCGAGAGAGAGCGAGCGAGAGCCGCGCGAGCGGGAGAGACAGAGCTCGAGAGAGAGACCGAGCGAGGTTCCGGCCAGCGGCTTGCAGCAGCTGCCGTGAAGGACCAGGAGCTGGGTCTGTCCGACGCCAACTGGTTGTCCCCAGCGCCGGTTGCCCCTGCCGAAAAGAAGAAGGGGGGGGGAACAAGGAACGCAATCGGCTTTTCTAGCACGCACTTCAGAATAAACTGAAGCCGGCGCACAGGCTACAAACCCCGTAAACCAGCGGTCGTCGCCCGAGGGCAAAGCTTACCCCTCCCACCAGAGGAAGAAGTCAGGAGCGGGAAACCGCCATTTTGCCAGTAGGGGGGAAGAAGACAAGCGCGGGAAACCGCCATTTTGCCAGTAGGCGGGGAAGAAGACAAGCGCGGGAACCCGCCATTTTTGGAAAAAAAAAAGAAAAAGTTAAAAAGTTAAAGAGAAATCCTGTTGTTTCACAGAAAGATAGTGAAGATGCCTAAGCATGGTAACATCAACAACTTCGATGCCGAGGTGGAAGATTGGGCCACGTACGTAGAACGTATCGAGATATATTGTGAGGCCAATAAAATAGAAGATGATGATAAAGCTATAACCTTGCTAAACTCGATGGGGGCGAAGACATACGGGCTATTAAAGCATCTTCTAGCACCAGTTAAACCGGCGGATCAAACCTTCGATAATATTGTTGCTGTTCTGAAGGATCACTTGAACCCCACACCGCTGATGTTGGCGGAACGATTCAAATTTTATGCGAGAACGCAACGGAAAGAGGAAAGCAACGCGGAATACTTGGTCGAACTGCGTAGGCTAGCGAAATACTGCCAGTTTGGAGGAAACCTGACAGAGGCATTGCGAGACAAGTTCGTGTGCGGGTTGTCGAAGGAAGGAACGCAAACGCGACTGCTCGAAGAGAACGACCTTACACTGGATAGGGCTGTCCTTATTGCAGCATCACACGAAGCCGCAGCGAAAGGAACTGCGGAAATGCAGCTGAAGGCAGCGGTCCTCAGTGTGGATCAAATTACTTCGGGTGCAACGAAATGTTATCGTTGTGGGAAGACAACACACGACCAGAACCAATGCTGGTTTAAAAACCAGGACTGTAGGAAATGTGGCAAACTGGGCCACATAGCCAAAGTATGCCGGTCAGGGAAGAAGACCAACAACCAAAAAAAAAAAGCCATCACAGGAAAGGTACAACAAAGTACACAAGGTGGTTGAGAAGAGTTCAGATGAACAGAATTCAGACTCAGACCCAAGCGGCCAGGAACTGGGTAGTCTGAGAATTCATAATGTGAGTAAGGAAGCTGACCTACAAACTATCTGGGTCATGCTAAAAATAGCCGGAGTCCAAGTGAGAATGGAATTGGACACTGGATCAGCCCTATCCGTCATAAATCGAAGGGATTACAACCGGCTATTCTCACATATACCCTTGAGAGATACCAAGTTCGTATTGCAGACATACACGGGGCATAAAGTATACCCCATGGGAAAGATAAGAGTCAAGGTGAGAGACAGGGGCAAAGAACACCCCGGAATGGACTTATACGTACTACCTGAGGGAGGACCACCACTTCTAGGACGGGAGTGGATCAAGAAAATAGACATGGAATGGCACTACCTCAAAGCAATAACAAGTGAGGACTCGGGGCAGACAATCAACTCAGAGTCTGAAACAGATGACGATAAGACCAGCCCAAGCATGAAAGACAAGTCTAAAATGAACTTGCTGACTAAGGTTGGTAGAACGAATGTGGGCCTAAAGGCTTATGCTCCAGAGGAGAACAAAGTTTCAGAACAGAATTCCTCTGAGCAACAACAACATAGCTCGACAGAGAATTCTGAGTCTGTTCAAGTTACAGAGATATATATTACTGAGGAACATCGAGCTCGAACGCAAACTTATTTCAGATTACGACAGCAATTAGAACAATTGAATTGCCGTCTCGAGCAAGAGATGAAAGCAATGAAAAAGTTCTATGATACCGAATGGGAGAATCTGGAAAGACAACAGAAGCAGCTGGGGAAGAAAAGGGAGCAGGAGCACACAAACCGTCTGCACGAGGAGGCCAAACGAATCAAAGCGGATTCGGCTTCTGAAGGGGCGTGCTCCAATCCGGTGGAACAAGATGTGCCGCAACTGAAGGCGCTGGTTAGCAGGTTGCAGGCAGAAAAAGCTGAGTTGGTCGACATGACTTCTGAGCTCCTACTGAAGTTGGGTGCAGCATCACCAGACGATTCATTTGTGGAAATTCGAAGGATGGGGCCTGCGGATGATGGCGAAGTAGAAGCAGCAAAGGAGCCCCAGGACAAGGTTCTAAACAGCCCTGCAGCTAATGGAAAAGGGATGAGGACAGGAGAGTTAACAGTCAGCCAACTCCTCCAGGGAAAGGTTATAAACAGCCCTGTAGTTAATGGAAAAGGGATGATGGCAGAAGAGTTAACAGTCAACCAACTCATTCATATGCTGAGGGATAAAACTCTAAAATGGGAAAAACTTAAATACGAGCCTCAATCTTCAAAGGGAAGGGAGCTCTCAAAAGTCATTGGAAGAGCTGAGGTGGCAACCCAGACTGAGAAGTCTGCAGCAGAACAGCCGGAGCTCTCAAAAGTCATTGGAAGAGCTGAGGTGGCAACCCAGACTGAGAAGTCTGCAGCAGAACAGCCCTTGGATGCCAAACGTACGCTGACGCACGGCAATGTAGGACAACAGAATACTGAAACAGCTACTTCAGTAGAGGGATTGAATAGTCCGATCAATCAACCTCCGAATGAAGTTGAAGTATTGAAATCACAAATGAGGTCATTAGTAAAAGACTTGCAGGAAGCCCAGAAAAAGCGGGATGAATCTGAACGCATGATGAAGTCTCTTCAGGACAGATGTCGGGATTTGGAACAAAAGTCGGCTAACGTCCAGCTGGGTAAGGAGGAAATAGAAGACCCTCTCGCTGGCCTAGCTCAGGGCGACACCGAATATTACCATGATCTGTTGGGTGACACTGAATATTACGAGGACCTGGTCTGCCCAGCTTGTGCCGAGAACTCCCAAAGTGCCGAAATCAGGATGAATCACTTAAAGTCTAAGGAACATAGGGAGATGGTGGCATTACAGCTGGCAGCTGACAATGGAGCCCCGAGAGTCTCCAAGAAGCAAAAAAGGAAAAGACGAAGCAGAAGATGATAACCAGCTGAACCATTATTACCTCTACCAGATCACACACGTGGTCCCCCGAACGGAGCCAAATCAGTTGGAAAGTAGGAAAATTTCCCAAGGCAATCCAACTGTTTTTTGTTTGTTTTAAAAAGTCAGCAATGCTGGTTCAGAAGTGATGGAAGTAAAGCTGTTAAGTCTAGGGAAGGACTAGGGGATGAGTCCCTCTCGCAAGGTGACCCGACTACACCATGGAGGCGTGGTCCGGACCGAGTCAAGAAGATCAGAGAATGAATCTGTGAACTGTTTCCCGCAGAGACTGAATCTGTGAACTGTTTCCGCAGAGACTACCTCTGTGAACTGTTGTAACATGAAGTTGGATATGTTATGATGTTATGTTAATGGGGAATAAGTATGTTGTAAGCTAAAAAGGGAGGATTGTAGTGTATGTAACTGTTCTACCTTTAAGAGAACTATTGTATGTAACCGTCCACCTTTAAGAGAACTATTTGAGGTGTGGCACTACTTTATCCTGGCTGCTGTATACTGTAATACCGATGGTGACCACACCGGTATATAAGTGCTGTGGCAGAACTTATTGGGCAGATTCGCCCTGACCTTCGAATAGTAAAGTCCTGTTTAAGTTACTCTTGTAGTCTGTGTATTACTTCGCTATACAACCCACAGACTTTACACTCGGGAGCAGGAGTTGTCAAGTAATTCTCATTAGTGCATGCCGAGTTATTGGTAATAGCAGCGCACTGAATCTTTAGTCTGGGCCTAGATACTGGAACAGAGGAAAAAAAGAAAGACTTACATTTCTATAGCACCTTTTAATGACCTCAACACATCCCAAAGCATTTTACAGGTAATTAAATACTTTTGAAGTGTGATCACTGTTGTAATGTAGGAAATGCAGCAGCCAATTTGCGCACAGCAAGTTCCCACATACAGCAACGTGATAATGACCGGATAATCTTTCGTTCTGTGACCTTGGTTGAGGGATGAATGTTGGTCAGGACACCCCTCTTGCTCTTCTTCGAAATAGTGCCGTGGGATATTTCACATCCACCTGACAGGACAGACTTGGTTTAACATCTCATCTGAAAGACGGCATCTCCGACAGTGCAGCACTCCCTCGGTACTGCACTGGAGCGTCAGCCTGGATTTTTGTGGCCAAGTCTCTGGAGTGGGACTTTCGAACTTGGTGGCGAGAGCGCCACCCACTGAGCCAGAGCTGACACAACGGTTCTCACAAAGGTTAATACGATGCAGGGGGGGGGGGCGTGGCCAGTTTTGTGGACGGGCCCAGCTTCTACAACAACAGCAACAACAACAATGACTTGTATTTATATAGCACCTTTAACATAGTAAAACGACCCAAGGCGCTTCACAGGAGTGTTATAAGACAATACAAATTGACACCCAGCGCAAAAGATTGCGGAAACTCAATTTGAAATTCAGCGCTCATTCGTGCTGGTTTGGCCGACTTTGGGCGAATTGCGCTGAAAACTACAGCACAACCTAACGGAAACTCCAGGCCAGTGAGTTTTGGATGCAGGGCTAATCTGCACTCCTCTGTCTGGTTGTTTAGGGTGTTTTAAGATTAATGCTGTGTTCATAATAAATCAAGTGAATTATCAAACATGTTGCTGTCTCCAGTTGCACAAATCTACTTAATGGGTAGAGGACTTATCCACCAGGTATTTTTTCTTGGAGTTACTGCAAGAAGTAATCTATCTGAGCCAAATCACTGTTTTCCAATCCTCACTGCCATTACGTTTAAATATAAAATTGTGACAAGCCAGGAGGGTGCATCATTGATGATCTTTAACAAGTCCTTAACATTTAAGATTGGCTTGCTTCCCACCTTTCACTCGCCTTTTTCAAACTCCTTTGTTTAGAGGGATACGAATGCTTGGATCAGCATTGAACAAGGACGAATTATCCACTGGAGCTTTCTCCTGACGTTACACCACTTGCTACTCATACATGCCTTTTCACTAAGGTTATTCAAGAGAGGCATTTTGGGACCAATGTTTTTCGTTGAACTCTGATGGAACCATATCACAGCTCCGCCAGTGCCACTGTTGTTAGCACTGGAACCGCAGAACTTTCTCTTCGGAATCAGTCATAGAGCATCTCCTATATAATTATATAACATATCTAAACATATCCTGTGCTGAACATTATCATTTTAATCATCCTAAATATAATGTTTAACAGTCATGCACAGAATACACATCAGGAAAAACACTGCCAATTCACATTAAGTCTAGCACTGGATATCTTATGTGCATTAACTCTTGCAAATGAATTTTGTAAAGTGGGTAGGAGATGTGTCAACTAAAATAAAGGGGTCAACTTTGAGAACAGGAAAGGCTTATTTTAATGTTATCTAATTTTAAGATAATCGGCAAAAGAACCAGGGGGCATGATGAGGAGACATCTTTTTACGCAGCGAGTTGTTATGATCTGGACTGCGCTGCCTGAAAGGGTGCTGAAAGCAGATTCAATAGTAACGTTCACAAGGGAATTGGATATATACTTGAAAAGGAAAACATTTGCAAGGCTATGGGGGAAAGAGCAGGGGAAGTGGAGCTAATTGGAGAGCTCTTAGAAAGAGCCGGCACTGGCATGATGGGCCGAATGGCCTCCTTCTGTGCTGTATGATTCTATGAATGAGCTGGTATTAACTTGTCTAGCAACTTAGATACATGACTGACAGATGCCTCCACTTAGTAGGGCTTCTTCATCAGTTGACACACACCTCCCCATTACATATGGCACATGTGTATAACATCCACATCAGTATTACCTTTCTTTTGGCTGCAAGTGTAATTTTCACAAACAAATAAAATGTTTGCTGTCTACACTGTTCTCAATACCACTTCTTATACAGTGCAATTTTATAATAGTGCATTTAAAACATTCAACCCGACAGGGAGTAGCCGTAACAGCTATACACATCTTTTTCCTTTATTGAGATCATAACATACTCCTGCTTAGTGCCCCTCCATCATCTCAACCTCTCAGCAGTTCCTGAAATAGTAAGGCAAAGACAGAGGCCAACAACTTCCTTTTACCCTCTCATCATGGGCTGCCAACACACAGTAAACATTAATTATTAACAATGCATCTGGTTTGGGCTCTATTACTGATGTCTGCTCCGCTAAGTGCATTAAGTACTTACGCTATGCTTATAAAAACTGACAGACACAAGGTCTTCTTTTAGTATAATGTGTGGTTTCTGTATATCCCACCATTCATATGGGATGACAGTAGTGAATAAGAAATGTGACTGCTTTTGTGTAAAGCCATTATTACCTGACAAACCATTTGTTGTGCTAAACTTTTTATAACAGTTAAAAAAAAACAGAATTTGTTTCTGGTGCATGGTACACTGCACTAAGTGCATGTCACTCTCTATAAAAATAATGAATTGGGCAATAGCAGGATAGAAAGAATTTTTTGTGTACTGTACTTACTGCACCATTCGCTGCCGTTTACGCTTCATTCTCTTTAAGCTATACTTTCACAGACCTTGGAAAGGATAATAAATGCCAGGTTGTCCCAAGGTACACTTCAGAATGATGTTTGTGGACTTTGAGCGCTGTGACCAGATTACAATGGCATTGCCTGTAAAATACAAAATGTCAGTTTTATAAAGAAGTTGCTGGCACATCTGCGACGGAATCACTAAACTTTACAGAGATTGTGTGGTTTATCCAGAGACACATCACCGATGCCTCTCGGATACAGTGGCATCCATCAAGTGCAATATCAGGTTTCGAAGGGGAAAGCTTGGTTCATCTTGCGGGATCGGTTCAACTCAAAGTATCAGGCATAAACATTGTTTCGAGCAGAATGTGAAGCTCACAGTTCAGGATCTCCAGCAGAGAGGTTGGCTGTTACAATGGTCCTCCATAAAAGTTTCTTTAACATTCATTCTGGGGGTATGGGCATCGCTGGCAAGGCCAGCATTTATTGCTTATCCCTGGTTGTCCTTGGGAAGGTGGTGGTGAGCCGTCTTCTTGAACCGTGTGGTGGATGGTGTGTGACTTGGAGGGGAACGTGGAGTGGAGCTTGAAGTTGTTCCATGTACCACCTTACTGTGTATAGGTTTTAAAATGTCAGGGTTTTGTCCATTTGGAATTCTGCTCTGCAAAGTCCAGAATGAGGGGTGTTTTATTTAGTGTGGTTCTTCACTGTCCATTCACACTCTACATAGTTAAGAAGATTAATGGCACTCGTCTCACTCTAGCTTCTGCAATTGTTAATCCATTCCCTAAATGAGACAGTTTAACTCCTCATTATTCATGAACTAATCTGGTCATTGCCAAATTCCTATTACTATTTTTAAGATGTCCTATTATAAGTGCTAACAGTCAGAAAGAAAAGAAAGAACTTACATTTATATTGTGTTTGTACCGCTATACACAACTACATAAAATAATAAAGTAGCAGAGACTGAGAGTAACTTCAAGTGATCTTTACTGGGTAACTGGAACTTCGGCACTGACTATACAAATCGATACGCGTCTGTTATATACGCTCGCAACTAAGGATGTACATCCGCAAAACAAAGTAGTCCCTTCAATGTTGTATACATTACACTTCCTCCCCCTTTAGTTTAATAGTATATTAATGCAAAATTTCTATAATTAACATACAGAGCCTGCCTTTACAGTAACCTTTTTGTTTTCTTAAAAGTAACAAAATTCAAATTCCAACATATCATTTTATTTTGTCAACAGCCCTTTTACAAGTCAAGTCTCTGGGGAGGCCTCCTCTGCCTCTCTGGGTAACGTCGCTCCAGACTCTTTTGCTTTGGGGAATGAGACTGTACAGGTACAGGTGCATCAGGTGAGCTATCAGCACAGGTAGAGCTCTCAGCTGTGGATGAGGCTGGTGCTGATGCTGATGAATCAGGAGTGTCTGTTTCCATGTCAGGTGAGTCTGGGCGAGGTATAGGGGTGTTTTCCACCTGAACATCCAGAATTTGGTCCACATGAGGTCTCAAAACGTTCTCTCCCACATCCACAGTATACATCAGTGGTCCCTCTCTTGTGGATATTGTCCCTGGTTGCCACTTTTCCATCCGGAAATCACAAGCAAGAACTGACTGTCCCACACTGAAGCTTCTTGTTGGCTTAGCATTCAAATGTTTGAACTGTTTGTTCTCTACATCACGACGTACATTCGGTTTAAGAAGGTCCATGTGAGATCTCAGGTTCCTGTTCAGAAACATCATCGCTGGAGTCTGATTAGTGGCTGCGTGTACTGCGTTCCGATAAGCAAAGAGGAAATTGTCTATCTTGTGTTGCAGTGGTAGATTCTCGCTGTACATTGCTTTGATGGCCTTCTTGAAAGTCTGTACAAATCTTTCTGCCAAGCCATTTGTAGCTGGATGGTACGGGGCAGGTGTATATTGCTTGATTCCATTTTTCCTCATGAAACCTTGGAATACGTCAGAGACAAATTGTCGTCCATTGTCTGTGCAGATTTGTTCTGGTAGGCCATTTCTAGCGAACATAGTCCTCAGAACTGAAATGGTCTTTTCAGATGTGGTTAATTTCATTTTAATGACCTCAGGCCATTTGGAATGTGCATCGACTGCAATCAAGAACATGGAGTCCATGAACGGTCCAGCAAAGTCGATGTGCACACGTTGCCATGGTGATGAGGGCCATTCCCATGGATGGAGAGGGGCTTGTGGTGGTGCGTTCTGGACCTTTTGACATCCTGAGCAGCTCTTTGTCAGGTCCTCGATCTATTTGTCAATTCCCGGCCACCACACGTAACCACGGGCAAGGCTTTTCATCTTTACCATACCTAAGTGGCCTTCATGCAGTTCATCTAGCACTCGGTTATGAAACTTGGGAGGAATCACAACTCGTGAGCCGCACATCAGTGTTCCCCGACACACTGATAACTGCTCCCTCCTAGCTGAGAATGCTGGAAACAATGAGTCACCATGCGCTGGCCATCCCTTCACAGTGATGTCATAAACTTTTGACAATGTAGGGTCATTGCGTGTTTCTCTTTCAATGAGGGAGTTTGTCACTGGTAGCTGCTCAACTATTGTTGTGTGAAATACCTCTGCTGAGTCAACTGTTGTAGTTCTCTCTGAGGTCGGCAGTGGTAAACGTGACAAACCATCGGCGTTGCCATGTTGCTTGGTCCCCTTGTATTCAATGTCATACAGGAGAGCCCCTAGGAAGAGTGACCATCGCTGCAGCCGTTGTGCCATCATCACTGGAACGCCCTTCCTTGGGTTGAAGATTGAAACGAGAGGCTGGTGGTCAGTTAACAGTGTAAACTGTTGACCATACAAGTAATGGTTGAATTTCTTGACTCCCCACACAAGGCTGAGGGCTTCTCGGTCAATCTGTGCATAATTGCGTTCAGCTGTAGTCAATGATCTTGAGGCAAAGGCTATTGGTCTTTCTGAGCCGTCTGGGAACTTATGTGACAACACGGCACCAATGCCATAGGTAAGGATGGGTCAAAGTGAGCTAGCACCTCTTCTGAAGTAATGAGTCTTTTACTCTCTTGAAAAGCTTGTTCACAGCTGTCACTCCACTTCCATTGTGACCCTGTCTGAAGCAGTGCATTTAGTGGATGTAACACTGTGGATAGGTTGGGCAAGAACTTGTGATAGTAGTTCACCAGTCCAAGATATGATCTCAACTGAGACACATTTTCAGGTGTTGGTGCATTAATCACAGCTTCAATCTTGTCTGGAGACTTGTGTAAACCGTCCTTGTCAATCACATGTCCACAGTATGAGATTTCCTTTTTGAAAAACTCACACCTGTCTCGGTTCGCTCGGAGCCCATACTCCCGTAACCTGATGAGCACCTGTTCGAGGTTGGAAAGGTGGTCGTTGTCATTCTTGCCAGTAATGATGGTGTCATCAAGATAACACTGAGTACCTGGGATCCCCTGCAGGACTTGGTCCATTGCCCTTTGCCGGATTGCAGGAGCTGATGCTATTCCGAATACCAGCCGATTGTACTGGTAAAGGCCTTTGTGCGTATTTATTGTCAGGTACTTCTTTGATGCATCATCAATTTCCATTTGGAGATAGGCCTGGGCCAAGTCAATCTTTGTGAAGCATTCCCCTCTTGACAGGGAAGCAAAGATGTCCTCAGTGCGAGGCAATGGGTACTGTACTGTGTGGAGGACTGGGTTAACAGTCACTTTAAAGTCTCCACAGATGCACACTTTTGTTGGCTTTCCTGGTTTTGTGCTGGAGGTTTTCTTCATCACTGGAACTATAGGTGTGGCCCATTCACTCCAATCCACCTTGGACAGGACCCCTAACTGCTCCAAGTTCTCCAGCTCTGCTTCTACTGAAGGGCGAATTGCATAAGGCACTGGTCTGGCCTTGTGGAACTTTGGATTTGCGTTCTCCTCAATCTTAATTTTTGCTTTCATGCCCTTAAGTGTTCCTATTCCCTTCTTGAACACTTCCTGAGAGTCAGAGAGTATTTGTGACAGTCTCTCAGGAGTGGCGTTGCTGTCCTCCTTTGCTGACACAAACAGTGCTTGGATGGTGTGCCAATCCAACTGTATTTTCCTGAGCCATTCGCGTCCCAGTAATGGTGGTCCTCCATTTTCCACTACATAGGGGTTCAATTGCGGTATTTTTTTTTCTTTGTATGCCACTGTCACTTTTATTTTACCTTTGGGGCACACTCTTTGTCCTGTGTATGTCTTTAACAGTACTTTAGTTGGCCTTAGCGGTATGTGTGAAAACAGTCGTTTGTAGTCATGTACAGAGATCACTGTTAAAGCTGAGCCTGTGTCCAACTCCATTTTCAGCCTAACTCCTGCCACTTCTGGAGTAACCCATATTATTCTGTGATCCCCTGTCTCTTTCACACTGTGTAGTTTTAGACAAGCCAGATCCTCTTCCTCTGAGTCTGTGTCACTTTTTTCTTTATTTGAACTGTCTCCAGTCACGTAGTGTACCTTCTTGTATCTATCTTTGAAAGGTTTCTTGTTTTCAGTCATTGATGTACCTTTTTGTTACCCTGTATTGTATCAATTTTCGGCTTCTTATTTGCTTTGCAGACTCTTTCAATGTGCCCTCGTCTGCCACATTGTCTGCAGTCTTTGCCTTTAAACCAACAGTCATTGTGGTCATGTGACATTTTGCCACAGCGATAGCACTTCTTTTCTTGTTTCAGTGACATTCTATTAGTTGAATACTCCAGGGATTTTTGTTGAATTTCTAAAGCGCCATGTGCTGCTGCTTCCATTGATATTGCGATACTCAGAGCCTTCTCCAATGTGAGGTCTTTTTCAGACAGGAGCTTCTTTTGTGTGCTTTCACTTTGCATGCCACACACAAATCTGTCCCTCAATGCGTCTGATAAGCCCACTCCAAATTGGCAATGTTCTGATAATTTGCGCAGCTTTGCCAAATATTCAGAAATGCTTTCATTTTTGCTCTGGTTCCGTTTATGGAATTTAATCTTTCGGCTATGAGCAGTGGTTTGGGGCTTAAATGGTCTTGGAGTGTGTCCACTATTTGTTTGAATGTTTTGTTTGCTGGATTTTCAGGGGTTAATAAACTACGTAGCAGCCCATATGTCTTTGCACCCATAACACTCAGCAAAACAGTGGCTTTCTTTTCTACCTCCACTCCGTTAGCCTCACAGTACAACTCCACTCTTTCAATGTAAGTTGCCCAGTCTTCAATGCTGCTATCAAATGCTGCAATCGTGCCAATCATCGCCATTTTTTTTTCCAAACCCATTTTTCTTTCTTTACTAGTTAGCTAGCGTCATGCAAGTCCTGTGCACTTTTCACTTGACTTACGTATCCCCTGCCTCGCTTAGCAAGCGTGCTCCGTTTTCTCTGCCTTCTCGCTCCTTTCTTCCAAATTTCGGTGTCCTGGTTTTGGTAAGCGAATTCTAAGTTCTATACAGCATTATAATATGTTATTTAATGATTTAACCTTCACTCACAGTCTGTGGCTGTTTGTTATCAAAACTTAGTCAAAACTGCTTTTGACTCTGCAGCTACATTTTGAACAAATCTTAGCTTTTTTAGTTACCCAGGAGTAATTATGGGTGATATTATTTGGTCAATGGCTACACTTGAAGTTATACATATATGATTCTCATCTACTAAATATCCCTAAATATCAGCCTTTCGTACAATGGAGACTAAATCTGCACACAGTACTCCAAGTATGATCTAACCAAGGTTCCCTATAAATTTAACAATACTTCCCTGCTTTTGTATTCTATTCCTCTAGAAATGAAGCCCAGTATTTTATTTGCACTTTTTCTGGCCTTATCCACTTGCGTTGCTACTTTTAGCGATTTATGTATCTGTATTCCCAGATTTCTTTGCTCCTCTACCCCATTTAGTTACTTACGTCCACCTAAGAAGGCAAACAGAAAATAAGTGACCTCCTTATTCCCCCTATCAAACATTTTGCTGTATTGAGCTTCATTTGCCATTTATCCACCCAGTCTGCAAGCCTGTTTTTTGTGTTTTCCTGTGTGTTGGTGCAGTCTTCCATATTATTAGCTAAATCCCCGCAATTTGGTATGACCTTGCAAATCTCCACATCATACCTCCAATTTTTGAGCACAAACCATTTATGTTAATGGAGACCAACAATAGTCCCAGCACGGGTCCCTGGGGAACACCACATCCCACTTTCTGCCAGCCTGAGAAAGTTCCCTTAACTAATATCCTATGTTTTGTCGCCATCTATCAGTCCATTCTGCTACCTGACCCCTGACTCCCACTCATTGTCATGATTCTCTGAAGTGGCACCTTTAAGAAGGCCTTCTGAAAGCCCAGGTATATCACATCCACTGCACTGCCCTTGTCTACTCTTCCTTCAAAGAATTCAGTAAGGTTGGTTAAAGATGATCTTCCTTTAAGAAATCCATGCTGGCTATTTTGTATTATATTCTTCATCTCAAGATGCATTGTTATCTGATCTTTCAGCAAAGATTTTAGTATCTTTCTTACCATTGCTATTGCGCTAACCGGTTTATAGTTCCCTGGATTAGTTTTACGTCCCTTTTTGAAGATAGGAATTAGATTTTATGTTTGCTAATTATCTGGCACTATTGCTTTTTCAATTGATTTTTTTGATACATGGTTACTAGTTTCTCTGCTCTCTCAAGTTTCTTTAAGCATCCATGGGTCCATCAGGGTCCGGAGTCTTGTCCTCCTTAAGTTTGTTTAGTATCCTCTATCTGAACTGTTATAATATCAGCCCCCCCCCACCCCCCGCCCCCACCACATCCTCCCCCCATCCCCATCCCACCCCCTCGGCTTCTTCAAACTGTTGTCATTTTCTTATTCTTTTTAGCCTCTTTAGTGAAACCTGGGGCAAAGTATCGATTCAGTAGCCCTGCCATTACAGTTTCATCTCCTATAAGTTTACATAGGATTCCACAGGACATACGGCACAGAAACAGGCCATTCGGCCCAACCAGTCCATGCCGGTGTTTATGCTCCACTCGAGCCTCCTCCCATCTTTCATCATCTAAATCTATCAGCATAACCCTCTATTCCCTTCTCCCTCATATGCTTATCTAACCGCCCCTTAATTACATCTATACTATTTGCCTGAACCACTCCCTGTGGTAGTGAGTTCCACATTCTCACCACTCTCTGGGTAAACAAGTTTCTTCTGAATTCCCTATTGGATTTCTTGGTGACTATCTTATATTGATGGCCTCGAGTTATGCTCTTCCCCACAAGTGGAAACAGTCTCTGTATCTACTCTATCAAAATCTTTCATAATTTTAAAGACCTCTATTAGGTCACCCCTCAGCCTTCTTCTTTCTAGAGAAAAGAGACCCAGCCTGTTCATCCTTTCCTGATATGTACACCCTCGTATTTCTGGTATCATCCTTGTAAATCTTCTCTGCACCCTCTCCAGTGCCTCTATATCCTTTTTATGATATGGCGACCAGAACTGTACACAGTACTCTAAGTGTGGTCTAACCAAGGTTCGATACAAGTTTAGCATAACTTCTCTACTTTTCAATTCTATTTTGCTAGCTTAACTAATCTCTCAGTGGTCCTATCTCTATCTTAATTTTCCTTATGTTACTTATGTGCCAACAGAATATTTTACTTATTCTTTTTTTATTCTTTGATATTTTCATTTCATATTTCCTCTTTGTCTTTTTAATTGTCTTTTTAACTTCTTTCCTCAGCTCAACGTATTCCCTTTTGTCATCCTCTCCTTTATTGTTTATGTACGCTGCATATGCGGTGTTCTTTAGATTCAGTTTTTCCTCACCCCTTTATTTATCCTGGGCATTTTATTCTTGACGAGGCTGTTCATAGTTTTTAGTGGAATATATTTCTCCTGAGTTCTATTGATCTTTCCTTTAAATATTGCCGACTGTTGTTTCGACTTCTTTGTTCGTCAATATTTTTCTGCAGTTTACTTTCCTTAGATCCATCCTCATTCCCGTCTAATCGGCTCTTTTTTAATGCATTACTTTGGTCTTTGTACTATCTAAATCTCTCTCAAAGCATTATCTTACACCTCATCACTACTCCTAGATGTGTGGACAATGAGGATTTCCAGTTCACCCATGGAGTCCATAACTTTTACCAAACCTACAGCTGGGCAAACAGAGCTGTGATTTATGTCTGGATATAGTGACAGCACTATTCCCGGCCAGAATGCAGATGATCGGGTAATTCCCCCATCACTCACGCCTGGAGGCCGCATTGCTGTAAGTGACTGGGATTGATTTTACGCACATAATTTACATTATGTAACTATTCTCCAATCACTGCATTTTGCTGGAGAAATCAGCCTGCTTTTATTGGGAGAGGTTGCTGCAGTTTTGGTCATAAGTTCTGTTTCCTCCAGTTCGTAGCGGCTCTTTCGAAATAGACTCTGTAGACTGTTTGCTGTAGTGCACTGTTTAAACAGACTCTCCTTGTTAAGTAAATAGACTTTGTTTGCTGTAAAATAGACTGTTTGCTGCGAGTCCTGCTGTAAGTCCCGCCCCACCTCTAACTCATTGGCTGATACAGTGGTGTCAACAGACACTCTGGTGATTTATGCCCTGGGATACCTTTCATGTTACAGTCATTTCCTTGCTGTAAACAAGGAGAATAAGGGGGAAAAATTCGCTGGTGCGCCCTTTGGGGCGCTGAGGTTGCTGGGGCGCTAATTTTAGTGCCCTGAAAAAGTTAGCGCCCCTGCGCTGTAAATTCAGTGGTAGTGCCCTAAGCAGGAGACAGGGTACACTGGAAGCACTGCCCTTCCTTCTTGGGGCACTACCAGTGAATACCATGGTGCTACGTGCAACAGCACCATATGCGTCGGCATGTCATTGCAGGCCTCCCTCCCCTGATTAAAAGGGAGGGGCCTAGCGCTGTGCACTCTGGGGCCCTGCTGGACTACCGGGGAGTGGGGTGCCAGGAAAACAGCCCCGCACTCAAGAGGAGTGCCGGGCTGAGCGACCGCGGCTGGCACCCCGAAGAAAAAAGGGGAACGCGGCAGGTGCTGGCAGTCGGCCAGAAACAAATGGCCGCCCGACACCTGCCCTTTAAGTAGCACCACCGCGGCTACAAAAACGCCACCCTGACCCTGTCGGACATATCATCCAGTGATAGGTCAGGGGGCACAACCCAATGTTGCGGTTGGGGCGCGAGCGGGGTGCTGCACACGGCGATGACGTCATCGCAGGTGGCGCAGCGCTGCGGGGCACTACCAGCTACTGCCGCTGCTAACCTCCCACTGAATTTTACGGGAGGCGTTAGTGGCGCCACGCCTGGGTGCTCAGGAGGTGCAAAACAACTCAATTTTTACCCCCTAAGAGCTTGACTTATCGTCCACCTTGTGGGGTGCGGTGTGAAAAGATGCTCGCGGTTTCCTTCTTCCATTTCCCTCACTGGTCCAGCAATCAGAGATGATAATTGGCTGCCCCATTCTCTGTCAATCTACGTAAATTAACATTTTCAACAGCTAACCGCCAAGCAGCTTTTTGATTAAATTAGCTTTGGAAGAAAAGCAATGAAAAAAATGACAACATTTTCTTCGGACAGGCGTTGCCGAGTAAGTGCACTGCTAGGGTCTGATTGTGCAGTCGGCTAAGTGTATCAGCAGCAGTACAACAGAAGAATTGGATCCACCCAGAAACGCAGCTGGCGGAAGCCAATGATTAAATCACATTTACCCCACATAGGATAAAGTGTGAAAATCCACCTCTTTTGTCATAGCAAGCAGTAAAAGAAATAACATATGAGACAGCGAGAGAGAGAGTGAGAGAACAGAGAGAGAAACACAGAGAGAGAGGGTGGGAGAATGAGTAGCTAGAAAAGCTTGATAAATGGGAATGGACAGTAAGTAAATGAAATGAAACATTCATGTCGGATTTTCCATTATTTTCCCATGGGTTCAGTACTGGTGTTATTTTGTAGCCGGTATTTTCTCTTGTTATGGCTAGTAGGAGCAGTGTGATGCATAGTGGGTATCCTATGCTGCATCTTTGCTCCAACAATAACCCCCTGAATAAATAATAGAGTTTAAGGTCTCACGGTAGAGTTCAAATCTGAAGTCATCCAGGTGAATGTCTTGTTTTGCACACTTTGTACAAAAATAATGAATTGCAGGACAATGGAGTATTACAGTTTGACTCTTTATTGAAGCATTAGGCCTGTGATCTTACTCATATGGTGCAGTGGGGACAAGATGGCATTGGGACCCCTAGCCTGGGTCTTCAAAACAATAGTAGTCCTTACAGATGCCTGCAGGCCAATGACAACTCAGCATGTGATCACATGTGAATATAATAGGTATTCCTTACAGATGCCTGCGGGCCAATGATAATTCAATATGCAAATGTTACAGTGAAGCTTGTATCCAGACAGGTGTAAAGGCGATTTTCCCGCAATGAGAGGTGGACGGTCAATGGAGAGACAACGGGCTGGATTTTGATTCTGGAGGTGTGTAGGAGGCGGGACTACAACTTTCGAGGTTGTAGTCCCACCTCCATCGAGTTGTGGCCAACCCACGTGATTTTCACTTGATTGACCTTGTTGAGCCCGCCCAGCAGGCTCAGCAGGCCAATTAAGGGCCAGCCGGCAACAGGTAACGTCACAGATTGACATTTCATCTGTCAAAAGCTTTTGACAGATGAAATATCAGCATTTCACAGCTGTTTTTCAAACACTGACAATCTGTACTCCAAGTTAATTCCTTCCTCTCAGGCTGATTTGAAGATCTCTCCAGGACAGAAAGCTGAATGCTGCAACTTTTGACAGCTCGCGGCCATTCTGCTTTCTGTGCCGATGAGATGAGGGACTCCCGAGACCTGAAGGAAGGAAGGCTGTAAAGGTAAGAAAAGGTTAGTAAAACTTCTTTAAACACTTTACACACACCAAACACACTTACCTCTGCACTCATGCACACATCACTCACCTGAACACCGGACATCTCGAACCTTCCAAGCCCTTCAGCCCGACGGCCCGCCTCACTAACTTGGTGTGGTTTGGAGCTGTCGGGAATCCCACACTTCAGCAATAAAAATAGGGATTAGGCTAAAAACTGCCTGTTAACTACCTGTTAACAGGCAATTAATTGGCACTAATCCCCTTCCCGCCTCGGGGAGGCGGGTCCCAGTGCGGGTCGGGTACCCGCCTCCTTTGAAACTGGCATGGAGGCGGGTTGGGGGCGGGATGGGTTTGTGCCTCCCGATTTCGAGATTTTAACCCCCCACATGCCTCCAATCCCGCCTCCATGGCCCAATGAAAATCCTGCCCAACATGTTGGAGTAAGTGTTGTGTGTCTTAGTTACAGCACTTTGAGCGAATTAATTCAACACAAAAACTGTATCAACAGAGCCGCTCAACAATGCAGCAATGACTGGCATTTTAACGATTGAAAACGCCTTTTCATTAAAAATGCTTCTTCATTTTCTTCCCAGAATATAAGAGAACTTATCAGTCTGCTTGCCCCGGATTGTAACTGTGCTTGTAAAAGGCAATACTGTAGCAGTAAATGGCAGATATTTGTAATATTTTCCTGAGCTGTAAGAAATCTGATGCTGTGACACATACAGTGTACGTGATAAAGGGCAGATTATTAATATTTCATGACAAAGCTTCCACCTCCCCTATCTTATCTCTGGCCGCCTATTCCAATATCACAACAAAATTTGTAATAAGGTGGACGAATTGGCTGCGCAAATAGAGGTAAACGAATATGATTTGGTTGGGATTACGGAAACGTGGCTCAAGGCTGGCCAAGACTGGGAACTCAACATCCAGGGGTATTCGATATTCAGGAAAGATAGGCAAAAAGGAAGGGGAGGTGGGGTAGCATTACTGGTTAAAGAAGGGATTAATACAATTGTAATGAAGGATATTAGCTCTGATGATGTGGAATCTGTATGGGTAGAATTGAGAAATACTAAGGGGAAAAAAACATGAGTGGGAGTGGTATATAGACCTCCCAACAGTAAGGCGGAGGTTGGGGATGACATTAAAAGGGAAATTAAAGAAGCATGCAATAAGGGCACAGCAGTCATCATGGGTGACTTTAATCTACATATAGATTGGGCCAACCAAATTAGTAACAATACTGTGGAGGAGGAATTCCTGGAGTGTTTACGGGATGGTTTCCTGGACCAATATGTCGAGGAACCAACCAGAGATCAGGCCATCTTAGACTGGGTATTATGTAACGACAAAGGATTAATTAGCAATCTTGTTGTACGAGGCCCCTTGGGTCTGAGCGATCATAATATGATCGAATTCTTCATTAAGATGGAGAATGAAGTAGTTGACTCAGAGACTAGGGTCCTCAATTTAAATAAAGGAAACTACGATGGTCTGAGGAGTGAGTTGGGTAGGATTGATTGGGGAATGGCACTCAAAGGGTTGACGGTGGATAGGCAATGGCAAACATTCAAAGACCGAATTGAGGAGCTACAGAATTTGTTCATCCCAGTTTGGCATAAAAATAAAACAGAAAAGGTGACTCAACCGTGGCTAACAAGGGAAATTAGGGATAGCATAACATCCAAGGAGATGACATATAAATTGGCCAGAAAAAGCAATAATCCTGAGGATTGGGAGCAGTTTAGGATTCAACAAAGGAGGACAAAGGGATTAATTAAGAAAGGGAAAATAGAATATGAGAGTAAGCTTTCAGGGAACATAAAAACTGACTGTAAAAGCTTTTATAGATATGTGAAGAGAAAAAGATTGGTGAAGTCAAGCATAGGTCCCTTACAGTCAGAATCAGGGGAATTTATAATGGGAAACAAAGAAATGGCAGACCAACTAAATTCATACTTTGGTTCTGCCTTCACAAAGGAGGACACAAATAACCTCCCAGAGATGCCGGGGAACATAGGGCCTGATGAAAGGCTGGAACTGAAAGAAATCAGTATTTGTAGGGAAATGGTGTTAGGAAAATTGATGGGACTGAAGGCCGATAAATCCCCAGGGCCTGATAATCTACATCCCAGGGTACTTAAGGAAGTGGCCCTAGAAATAGTAGATGCATTGTTGGTCATCTTCCAGAGCTCGATAGACTCTGGAACAGTACCCATGGATTGGAGGGTAGCTAATTTTACCCCACTATTCAAAAAAGGTGGTCGAGCAAAAGCGGGGAATTATAGACCGGTAAGCCTGACATCGGTAGTGGGGAAAATGCTAGAATCTATTATAAAAGATGTAATAGCAGAGCACTTGGTAAGCAGTGACAGGATCGGACAAAGTCAACATGGATTTACAAAAGGTAAATCATGCTTGACTAATCTACTGGAATTTTTTTGAGGATGTAACTGGTAAAATAGATAAGGGAGAACCAGTGGATGTGGTGTATTTGGACTTTCAGAAGGCTTTCGATAAGGTCCCACATGATGCGCTATCAATCACTCAAAAGACTGAGGTTAAGCGAGTAACTAACAGGCTTTTATTAACAAGAGAATGAAGGTGTGCCTCGAGTGGTCGACCAGTCCAGAATACAGAGGGACTGTGGAGCAGTCACCTTTATACCTGGACTCGTGGGAGGAGTCAGCCGAGGCATGTACAGACATGTACACAGTGGAATACAAACAGTGGTTTACCACACCACATAAGAGATTAGCGTGCAAAATTAAGGCACATGGGATTGGGGGCAAGGTATTGACTTGGATAGAGAACTGGTGCCGGACAGAAAGCAAAGAGTTGGAATAAACGGGTCGTTTTCCGAGTGGCAGGCAGTGACTAGTGGGGTACCGCAAGGATCGGTCCTAGGACCCCAGCTGTTCACAATATATATTAATGATCTGGACGAGGGAATTGGATGTAATATCTCCAAATTTGCAGACGACACAAAGCTGGGCGGGAGGGTAAGCTGTGAGGAGGATGTTGGGAAACTCCAGTACGATTTTGACGGGTTGGGTGATTGGGCAGAAACATGGCAAATGCACTATAATGTGGATAAATGTGAGGTTATCCACTTTGGTGGCAAAAACAGGAAGGCAGATTATTATTTGAATGGCAATAGGTTGGGAGAAGGGGAAGTGCAAAGAGACCTGGGTGTCCTTGTGCACCAGTCGCTGAAGGTAAGCATGCAGGTGCAGCAGGCGGTTAAGAAGGCAAATGGTATGTTGGCCTTCGTAGCAAGAGGGTTCGAGTACAGGAACAAGGATGTCTTGCTACAGTTGTACAGGGCCTTGGTGAGACCGCACCTTGAGTATTGTGTGCAGTTTTGGTCACCTCACCTGAGGAAGGACGTTCTTGCCATGGAGGGAGTGCAGCGAAGATTCACCAGGCTGATACCTGGGATGGCAGGAATGACGTATGAGGAGAGATTGTGTCGATTGGGCTTATACTCACTGGAGTTTAGAAGATTGAGAGGGGATCTCATCGAAACCTATAAAATTCTGTCAGGTCTGGACAGACTAGATGCAGGAAGGATGTTTCTGATGGCCGGGGAGTCCAGAACCACAGGTCATAGTCTAAGGATAAGGGGTAAGCCATTTAGGACTGAAATGAGGAGGAATTTCTTCACCCAGAGAGTGGTGAACCTGTGGAATTCTCTGCCACAGAGGGCGGTGGAGGCCAGTTCATTAAATATATTCAAAAAAGAGCTGGATATATTTCTTAAGGCTAAAGGGATCAAGGGATATGGGGAGAAGGCAGGGACAGGGTACTGAATTTGGATGATCAGCCATGATCTCATTGAATGGCGGAGCAGGCTCGAGGGGCCGAATGGCCTACTCCTGCTCCTATCTTCTATGTTTCTATGTTTCTATGTAAAGCGCTTTGGGACACCCTGAGGTCGTGAAAGGCGCAAATACACGAATGCAAGTTCTTCCATTTTACTTTTTATTTTTCTGACTGAACTGCTGGCATTCTCTTTGGCAATGGATTCTCTGTGTCGCTGTAGTGCTGCTTTCCACTGATGCAAAGTAGGTTTGCATGCGCATCACACAAGAGCAGTAATGTCATGTGCGAGGTGACCTGAATCTGAGAGCACTGAAACCAGCTGGTAATCTCATTCCACTTCAATATTGCATCGTATGTTGCATTCTATTAGGCACTTTACAGCCTTCCGGACACAACACTGACTTCAATAATTTCAGATCATAACCTCTGCCCCCATTTTTTCCGATGGCAGCTGTTGCTGATAATTCTTATATTCCCATTTACACCTCCTCTCAACCTGTCTTTTGTTTCTTTACTTGTCCCATTACCTTTCGCCTCGCACCATCATCCCTTTCATCATTTAATTTCTCCCACCTTCCACCCTATCACAGACCTTTCCTTTTGTTATTCCCCCCCACCCTCCCCCCTTTCCCTGCCTCTGTATTTGCTTAAAACCTGTTACATCTCCAACTTTTTTCCAGTTGACAAAAGGTCACCAACCTGAAAAGTTGTGGGCGCGATCTTGCCAGCCCTGGGGAGGCGGGTTTGGAGGCGGGACTGCCGGGAAAATGGCAGAATCTGGGAGCGGGTGCCCATCCCACCCCCAACCTGCCTCCGTGCCATCTTGCCAGGAGGCGGGTAGCTGACCCGCGCCGGGTCCCGTCTCCTTGGAGGTGGAAAGGTGATTACAACCACTTACCTGCCCATTAACAGATAGTTAACAGGCAGATAAGAGGATTATCCTCCATTTTACCCACACAAGTGTGGGCTTCTCGAAGGCTCCGAAACCCGCCAGGGTCAGCGAGGCGAGTAGTGGGTCTGCGGGACTCGGAGGGGTCCAAAAGTGCGCTGTGAAGGTAAGTGATGGGTGCAAGTGTGGAGGTAAGTGCAAAGTGTTAGAAAAAGTGTACTTACCTTTGTTTCTTCCTGCAGGCTTCAATTGGTGGGGATGCAGAGAATCTCGTATCTCCACGGCAGAGGTGACAGATGGCCGTTGCATTCTCCAATGCAGCAACCATCTAATTTCTGCTAAATAAAGAGGTTTGATGAGTCTTGAATTCAAGAACTCATCAAACTACAGAGAATGTCAGTGTTTGACAGCTTCACAGAGCTTCTCTGTAACCGGCTTCCCCTTAATTGGCCTGTTAAACCCGCTGGGCGGGCTTAACAAGGTCAATCAAGGGAAAATAGCGTGGGTTGGCCAGAAGTTGATGGAGGCGGGACTGAAACCAACAAGTGGGAGCCCCGCCTCCAAAAGCTCCCCATTGGCAAAATCCAGCCCGTTAACTCTGTTTCTCTTAGCACAGAGGCTGCCTGACCTGCTGAGTATTTCCAGCATTTCCTGATTTTATTGCGTAGTATAATCTGTTTTAGTGATTTTGGTTGAGGGATAAATATTGGTCAGGACATCAGTGAGAACTCCCCAGCCCATCTTTGAACAGTGCCATGGGATCTTTTACGACCACCTGAGAAGACAGATGGGGCCTCGGTTTAGTGTCTTATCTGACAATGCTGCACGCTCTCAGTACTGCACTGGAGTGTCAGCCTAGAGAGTGTATGAGAATAGACTGGCAGCTAACATAAAAGAGAATTCAAAAGTCTTCTATAGGCATATAAATAGTAAACGGGTAGTGAGAGGAGTGGTGGGGCCGATTAGGGATCAAAAAGAAGACCTACACATGGAGGCAGAGGGCATGGCTGAGGTACTAAATAAATACTTTGCATCGGTCTTCACCAAGGAAGAAGGTGCTACCAAAGTCATAGTGAAAGTGGAGGTAGCTGAGATACTGCATGGGCTAAAAATTGATAAAGAGGAGGTACTAGAAAGGCTGGCTGTACTTAAAGTGGATAATTCACCAGGACCGGATGGGATGCATCCTAGGATGCTGAGGGAAGTAAAGGCGGAAATTGTGGAGGTACTGGCCATAATCTTCCAATTCTCCTTAGATACGTGGGTGGTGCCAGAGGACTGGAGAATTACAAATGTTACATGTATGTTCAAAAAAAGGAGTAAGGATAAATCCAGCAAATATAGGCCAGTCAGTTTAACCTTGGCGGTGGGTAATCTTTTAGAAATGATAAACCGGGACAAAGTTAACAGTCACTTGGACATGTGTAGATTAATTAGGAAAAGCCAGCATGGATCTGTTAAAGGCAAATCGTGTTTAACTAACTTGACTGAGTTTTTTGATGAGGTAACAGAGAGGGTTGATGAGGGCAATGCGGTTGACGTGGTGTATGTGATGAAATATTCCATTCATCACTCATCAGTATTTCTCTGCCTGTGACTGTGGTTGGTTTCAGTTTCATTTCCATTGTATTGTACTGTGTGTAGGGCTCCGCCCATACCTGGCTCCTATGTAAGCTGGCCCAGCCTGCAGCACATCCAGTACGGCAGACCTCTGGATGGAAGATACATTCTCCTCTGTGTGTTACCTTCTAAGTCAATAAAAGCCTTGTTTTGTTTCGCTAACATCGAGTCTCGGATTTATTGAGGCACATCAGTGTACATGGACTTCCAAAAGGCTTTTGACAAAGTGCCACATAATAGGCTTGCCAGCAAAGTTGAATTCCATGGAATAAAAGGGACAGTGGCAGCATGGATTCAAAATTGGCTAAGTGACAGGAAAGAGAGTGTAGTGGTGAACGGTTGTTTGTCAGACTGGAGGAAGGTACACAGTGGTGTTCCCCAGGGGTCGGCACTAGGACCGCTGCTTCCCTTGATACATATTAATGACTTGGACTTGGTTGTACAACAACTAGAACAACAACAACTTGTATTTATATAGCACCTTTAATGTAGTAAAACGTCCCAAGGCGCTTCACAGGAGTATTTTAAGACAACAAATTTGACACCGACCCACATAAGGATAAATTAGGGCAGGTGACCAAAAGCTTAGTCAAAGAGGTAGGTTTTAAGGAGCGTCTTAAAGGAGGAAAGAGAGGTAGGGAGGCGGAGAGGATCAGGGAGGGAATTCCAGAGCTTAGGACCTAGGCAACAGAAGGCACGGCCACCAATGGTTGAGCGATTATAATCAGGGATGCTCAAGAGGGCAGAATTAGAGGAGCGCAGATATCTCCGGGGGCTGTGGATCTGAAGGAGATTACAGAGATAGGAAGGGGCTAGGCCATGGAGGGATTTGAAAACAAGGATGAGAATTTTGAAATCAAGGCGTTGCCTAACCGGGAGCCAATGTGGATCAGGGAGCACAGGGGTGATGGGCCCCGAACGGGACTTGGTGCAAGTTAGGACACAGGCAGCCGAGTTTTGGATGACCTCAAGTTTACGTAGGGTGGAATGTGGGAGGCCAGCCAGGAGTGTGTTGGAATAGTCAAGCCTAGAGGTAACAAAGGCATGGATGAGGGTTTCAGCAGCGGATGAACTGGGGAAGGGCGGAGATGGGCGATGTTACGGAGGTAGAAATAGGCGATCATTGTTATGCTGCGGATATGTGCTCGGAAGCTCATTTCAGGGTCAAATATGACACCAAGTTTGCGAACAGTGTGGTTCAGCCTCAGACAGATGTTAGGGAGAGGGATGGAGTCAGTGGCTCGGGAACGGAGTTTGTGGCGGGGACCGAAAATATGAAACAGGGCACAATTTCAAAATTTGCAGATGACACAAAACTTGGAAGTATAGTGAACAGTGAGGAGGATAGTGATAGACTTCAAGGGGACATAGACAGACTGGTGAAATGGGCGGGCATGTGGCAGATGATATTTAACGCAGAAAAGTACAAAGTGATACACTTTGGTAGGAAGAACGAGGAGAGGCAATATACACTAAAGGGTACAATTCTAAAGAGGGTACAGGAACAGAGAGACCGGGGGGTATATGTGCACAAATCATTGAAGGTGGCAGGGCGGGTTGAGAAAGCTGTTAAAAAAGCATACGGGATCCTGAGCTTTATAAATAGAGGCATGGGGCTGGATTTTCCAAGCCCCGAGGAGGCGGCCATGGAGGTGGGACTGCTGGTAAAGTAGCAGAAAGTGGGGGCAGGTGGCAAACCCGCCTCCATCCCACCTCTGTGCCCTTTTGCCACGAGACGGGAAGATGTGTTGTTTCGGGTCCCGTCTCCTGGAGGCGGGAAAGGCATTAAATACTTTTAACTGCCTTTTAACAGGTAGTTAACAGGCAGAAAAAAGGATTAGTGCCATTTTACCTTCACTGGTGAAGGCTTCCCGACATCGGAAAACCCCGTTGGGTTGGAAGAGACATGAAGGAGGTCTGCGGTGGTCGGAGGCACATGGAAGTAAGATGTGGAGGTGAGTGATGGGTGCAAGTGTAGAGTGGTAAGTATGTAAGGTGAGTGATAAGTGTAAAAAAATGTTTACTTACCTTGTTTTCTTCATACAGCCTTCATCCTATCTGGATCGGGAGACCCGATATCCTCATTGTTGATTTCACAGACTGGCTGTTGGATCATCCGAACCAACAGCCATCTGAAATCGACAAAGTTGAAAGGTTTGATGAGTCCTGAACACAAGGGCTCATCAAACTACAGAGAATGTCAATATTTGACAGCTTCACAGAGCTGTCAAACGTTGACATTTCTTCTTCGAAGAAGTCTTGACAGATAGTATGTCTGACATTGACGTGCTCTGTCAGTGACTTCCTCCCTAATTGGCCTGCTGAGCCCGCAGGGCGGGTTTAACAAGGTCAATCAGGGGAAAATCCCTCTGGTTGGTCAAACGAGGATGGAGGCGGGACATTGACACGACAAGCAGCAGTCCCGCCTCCAACTCGTTTCCATTGAGAAAATCCAGCCCATAAAGTACAAAAGCACGGAAGTTATGATGAACATTTATAAAACACTGGTTCGACCTCAACTGGAGTATCGTGTCCAATTCTGGGCACTGCACTTTAGGAAGGATGTGAAGGTCTTAGAGAGGGTGCAGAAAAGATTTACAAGATTGGTTCCAGGGATGAGGGACTTCAGTTATGTGGATAGACTGGAGAAGCTGGGGTTGTTCTCCTTAGAGCAGAGAAGGTTGAGAGGAGATTTGATAGAAGTATTCAAAATCATGAAGGGTCTAGACAGAGTGGATAGAGAGAAACTGTTCCCATTGGCAGAAGGGTCGAGAACCAGAGGACACAGATTTAAGGTGATTGGCGGAAGTACCAAAGGCAACATGAGGAAAAACTTTATTACGCAGCGAGTGGTTATGATCTGGAATGCACTGCCTGAAAGGGTGATGGAGGCAGACTCAATCACGGCTTTAAAAAGGGAATTGGATAAGTACCTGAAGGAAAAAAAAATGCAGGGCTACAGGGAAAGGACGGGGGAGTGGGACCTGAAGTGCTCTTGCACGGGCTCGACAGGCCGAATGGCCTCCTTCTGTGCTGTAACCATTCTATGATTTTAGATTTTGTGCTCACATCCCTGGTGTGGGCACTTCAACCCACAACCTTCTGACTCAGAGGCAAGGGTGCTATCAACTGAGCCACAGTGGACACCTCAGGATATCCCTCCTCCCCTTGAATGAATGACTACTGAAGTGGAGCCACTATAGTTATGTAAGAAAATATGCAGTCAAATCGCAAATCATATGATCCGACAAACAGCAAATGAGATGGGTGTCCGGTTAATCCGGTATGGTGGTGTCGGTTGAGGAATGGAAGAATGCCGGCCAGTGCACCAGGAGACTGCCCTCCTCTTTATGAATAATGTCATCTTTTATGTCCAGCTGTACAGGCAGACGCCTCATGACGACATCTCTGACAATAAAGCACTCCCTCAGTACCGCACTGGCGTGTCAGCCTAGGTTATTTGCAGGGTTCAAACCCACCACCTTCTCACTCAGAGATGAGAGTGCTACAGACTCAGTCAAGCTAACACTTATTGACTCACAATAACAACAGAAAACGCTGGAAAAACTCAGCAGGCCAGGGCAGCATCCGTGGAGAGAGAAACGGAGTTAACGTTTCAGGTCAAAGACCCTTCGTCAGAACTGGAAAAAAAAGCAGGAAAAGGGATAGATTTTAAAGCAAGTGAGGGCTGGGGAAAGGGGAGGGGGGTGAAAGAACACAAGGGAAGGTCAGAGATAGGAGAGAAAGCAGGAGAAATTCAGTTGGGCGCGCAAGCCGTTAGCGCCTTAGGAGGAGTAGATCTCAAGCGCTAGGCGCTTAGCGCCCGGGCGCAGCGCGATCTGCGCCTCGCCCCAACTTCAGTAGACATTTAGCGCCGGCGCAAAGTCTTAGCGCGCGCCCTGCTGCGCACGCAGATCATGACATCATTTCGTCGTGCAACGCCCTTTGTGCGCCCGGAACCGGAACTTCACTCGCGCCGCCCCATTGTGCGCCGGGCGGCCCTAACGACTGTGAAGTGGAACGGTACACAGCCGAGGCGGGCCACGGGGAGCGCAAATTAAAGGGCACTTACCCTGCACTATAAAGGCCAGCCATTTTGCAGCATTCACTCTTGTGCAACGGTTTTTTGGAGAGAGACCAAGGAGGCGAGCTTACTGCTTTGGCCCAACACTAGGACAGGTATTTTTGGCTCAGGCCAGAGCTTAGCAATTATCTTTGCCTTCATTGAGATCTCAGTGTTTGCCAGCATATAATGGGGGCTGCATTGGGTGGCAACGCTGAGTTTCAGTCTTATGCCGGAAGGGCTTACAGACGCCGTGAGAGAGTGGCAGCCCTGGCTAGACGCAGAGGGGGCAACAGGCGTCGCCAAGTGAGGCCTTACCCACCCAGGGTATACCGCCAGCAGTCCTCCTATCTGACCATGTCTGCCGCGCAGTGTGTTAGGAGGCTGCGATTCAGAAGGGAGGTGGTTGCAGACATCTGCCAGCTGCTGCACAGAGATCTGCGTCCACAGCTGATGCGCAGGACGTCTCTGTCGGTGGCAGTGAAGGTGACAGTGGCTCTCAACTTCTATGCCACCGGCTCCTTCCAATCCGCTGCTGGGGACATCGCTAACATCTCCCAGTTCGCCGTGCATTGCTGCATCCGCCAGGTGACCAATGCCCTTTTCAGAAGGAGACGTCAATTCATCTCCTTCCCCATGACCCTGGACAAGCAGCAGCAGCGTGCAGTGGGATTTGCAAGAATAGCGGGCTTCCCCATGGTGCAGGGCGCCATTGACTGCACGCATGTGGCTTTGCGGGCACCTCTGGAGCATGCCGAGGATTACCGCAACCGGAAGGGCTACCATTCCCTCAACGTACAGCTGGTGTGTGACCACAGGCAGCGCATCCTAGCTGTCAATGCCCGCTTTCTAGGCAGCAGCCACGATGCCTTTATCCTGCGACAGACAACTGTGGCTGACATGTTCCAGGCACAGCCTCACCCAAGAGGATGGCTTATCGGGGACAAAGGCTATCCTTTGTGTACCTGGCTCATGACCCCGTTCCGCGTGCCCACGACCCCTGCTGAAGAGGCAAACAACGAGAGCCATCAAGCGACTAGAAACATCATAGAACAAACAATCGGCGTCCTCAAGCAATGGTTCCGCTGTCTGGATCGCTCCGGGGGAGCCCTCCAGTATTCGCAGGAGCGAGTCTCCCAATTCGTCGTCGTTTGCTGCATGCTGCACAACCTGGCTATCCGCAGGACTCAGGCACTGCCACCTCACGTTGGACCACCACCTCAGGAGGAGGAGCAGGAGGAGGAGGAGGACAAGGAGTACCAGCCCAGGAGGGAGGCAGAAGGTCCAAGGGCCGCCCATCGGCGGCTTATTGACCGTCACTTCTAGGCCCCCTGTCAGGGAATGGCTTGTGCCAATGAAACAACATGATTGCAGCCGCTCCGCAAGCCGTCAGCCGGTTAAGGCAACAAACACTTCAAAGATCAAACATGGACAATGTGAATAAATAAAATGGTTTATTGTACAAACTCAGGGCCCTTCCCACATGAAAACCAAAAACAGACGAAACCCCCAAAAAACACTCACACACATGACTCACTCCCACAACCTGGGGAGCATTAGCAAAAGATGTAAACAAAAATGGCCTTCATCCTCGGCCTTCACAAAACACACATTCCAGAAAACACAACATTTGGACACACCCTCTAATTAGTGGCCCGCGAGGGCGATGCCTTCTGCCAACTTTGGCGGCCCCTGCACGCCCTGCTGCTCCTCCTCAAAGTGAGGCCATTGGCTGCTGCAAGGCTGGGGGCAGGCTCCTGAGGGGCACATGTCGTGACGGCAGATGCCCTTGGGGGTCGGCCTAGACGAGGTCTGGCCGTCGAAGGCCGGCTGGTGAATGCTGCAGCTGTGGCTGGCCAGCATCAGTCGCTGCAGCAGCTCCTGGCAGCTCCACTGGGGGAGTGGCAGTGGCAGCTGGAGGAATGGGGGCAAGCTGGCGGATGGCAGGCGCTTGCTGGTCGCCTGAGACACTGGCACTCGGCCGGGCCAGCACTGCAGCATGCGCACCAATCTGCCGAGGGACAGACCGCTGTGCTGCTGCAGCGCGCCGGCTGCCCTGGCGATGCCTTGCTGACACAGCGAGTGTGGCAGCAGTGAGTGCCCGTGTTGACCTGTTCAGTGACCGCATCAGAGCACCCAGTGACTGCACGGCACCACTGATCACCTGGCCACTCGCTGCCTGAGCTGCCCCGAATTCCGCCCGACTGGTGGCCTGTGAGGCCCCGAACTTGGTCACACTCCGAGACAGGGACTCGATGGCCTCAGGCAACCGTGCCACTACCCCCATGAGCTCCGTGTGCCGGCACTCCGAGTCCGCGGACAAGTCCTCGAGGCGGCGCATCTCCTCGGCGTTGGCCGTCTCCAGACTGGAGCCCGGACTCTCCCTCTGGGGAGAAGGCCGCCGAGCTGGCTGACCCTTCCTGCGTTGCTGGATGCCGCTGGGCCCAGCAATTGGACTCCCCTCCGACCCTTGCCCCCTCTGGGGAGAAGGCCGCTGAGCTTCCACCCCCCTCCCGCGTTTCTGCAGGCCGCTGGTCCCAGGAGCTACCCTCCCCTCCGACACTTCCCCCACGCTCCCCTCCAGGGAAGACGTGTCCCCTACATTGGCATAGGTTGCCGCGGCTGAGGGTTCCCCTGATGGGCCGCCTTCCTCTTGCTCCTCCTCCTCCTCCTCTTCTGAGGGGCTGTCACTGGCAACTTCAGGGACCTCCTCCTCACCATCTGAAAGCAGGAAGGCACAAGAGTAGCTTTAGAGTGAGGAGAGGGCGTCAGCGAGGGATGCATGAGTGGTGGCATTCAGCCCATTGGTCGGACAGTGGCAAAGGATGTAGATCTGATGCGCAAGTGGGACGAGAGAGGTCCAAAAGGTGATGTCCTTACCATTGGTGCCCAGAACAGGGTCGGCATCTCCAGATGCAACGGGGCCAATCACCCGGGCACCCATGATGCGCTCCATGCGATGTTGCAGCTCGGTGAGCGGCTGGATCTGGGGTCCGCCTCCCCCGGTCGCAGTCCGGCTCCTCTTATTATTGGCCAGCTTGGCCTGCAAGAGAAAGGACGGCCTCTAAGTACAGTGTGTAGCCCTGATCTTGTGTGCACTGCCTCCCATGGTCGAATAGCCTGGCCAGTGTGTAGCCCTGATCTTGTGTGCACTGCCTCCCATGGTCGAATAGCCTGGCCAGTCTGTTAAGTGCACAATGTGCAATTGATGTTCATGAGTGTCCCATAGCTGCTGCATGAGGGCTGGCCATTAGGGCTTTCAGGTCCCTTTGCCCATAATGTGAGGTGCACATGCAAGGATGAGGAGGACACTGGAAAGGGTACTCACCCTGACAATCCTGGTGAGGTCATTTAGCTTTTTGCGGCATTGGACACCGCTCCTGGGGACCTCGCTGTTGGATGACACCTTGGTGGCGACATGCCTCCAGGCTCTCTGGTAGACGCGGGCCGGCGGCTTCCTGCCATTGTCCGGAAACAAAATATGGCGTCTCTTCTCCACAGCACCAACCAGCACCCTCAGATCAAGCTCTGAGAAGCGCTGCGCTCGTTCACGGGCCTTCTCCATGGTTTCAGGCGCTATTTGGGTCCAGCAGCAGTGTTCAGGCCTAGCTGCAGGGCTCCACTATCCAGGGCGTGGCAGCAGACCAAGTCGACCCTTCCCCCTTAAGAGCTGGCCGGCGCCAGGGTGTCTGCTGTCAATCAAGAAATGGCCGCACCTGCGCTGCGCCCGGCCTCGGCGCTCTCGCTCAGCACCTCCGGCTTAGCGCCTAAAGAGAGGCGTGCATCGCCAGCTTTAGTGCTCGAGCTAACTCTTAGGGTGAAGCTAATGAATATCGGAGAAGTGGCCTCGAATTTGCGCCGGGCGCAAACTTTAGCGGCCGCCCGACTTTACCACCCCAAAAGTGGCTATAATGAATTTCTAGGCCATTGAGAGATATTCAAGGAATAAAGGATGGCTCTGGATGAAGTGTGAATGGCCCTGGCAGAATGAAGGACAGCTGCCATGTGGGAGGGAAGAAAAAAACCCAGACGAAAGTGTGGGTTAAAAATAGAAAGGGAATATTGTAGGAACGGCTAGATTCCTAACTAAAGGACTGAGGTCGAGTCAGTCTATCAAACAAACGGGCCTAGAAATTGGGTATAGCCCCGCCAGCACGTTTGCGCCGAAAATTTTGCGCCCGCCGCGGAGCCAGTTGTGCCCGCCCCATATTCACTTTCAGCGCCCCAAAGCGGAACCGGGCACTGGTACAGGGTGCGTCCGCCCCGCTTGGGGCGCTGAAAGTGAATTTCAGCGCTCCCGGTCCCGCTGCGCCACCCGATGCGGTGCGGCAGGCTGCTGTACTGCAGGCCTCCCCCTTCTCTTAAGGGGGAGGTGCCTGCAACGGCCGGAGCCCCGATTGCAAGTGCCGGCAAAAGAGCCCGGCACAACGGAGAAGTGCCGGGCTCCACGGAAACCAGCCGGCAATGCCGCGGGGGGGGGGGTGGAGGAGGCCGGGGAAGGAGGTGCGGGCAGGCGGCCGCCGAAAAAGCAGCCGCCCCGCACCTCCACCTTAACTTGCGCCGCTAAGGCTGCAGTAAGGACCTGGTCTCCCGATGTTGTTAGCGCCCGCCACGGAAGAGGCGGCCGCTACTGAAGATGGGGATCGGCGTGGTTTCGGGCGGTACCGGGGCACTGCGCACACCGATGATGTCATCGGTGCCGGCGCAGCGCTACCGGCTAATGCCGATGTTAGGGCCCACCTAATTTTGGGCGCAACGCAACTTCCGGCGCAACCCACTCTTTCGCCCCTAATTGGGCGCAAACGCAACTGAATTTCTAGGCCACGATGGTTAATACTAATCAACAGAGTTTAAAATGAAAACACAGGAGAACTACATTACAGGTCTATACTCTTTGCTGGCTCCACGAGAACTGGCTAGGCGGCTCCCCAGCCTGACGTCATGACGTCATCACATTTTCCCGCTGCTGGAGGATCGCGTGATCAACGCGATGACATCATCGTGTTTGGTCTCATTCTTAAAGGGACCGCGCTATGTACACGCAATGATATGAACAAAGATACAGATTCATTCTGTAGCTAATAATTTGTTAAAGATAATTATGTACATTAGATCAGAGTCCCCCTGGTGGCTCCGCCACATGCGCCCCCCCAGAATTGTCTTTAACAGTAAAAGTCAATCGACTAGGAGGTCTGACAAGCCTGTCAGAGCGACTCCTGTATTCTTGGAGTGGACGTTGTTGAACAGCGGGCGGGCTGGCGGATGGAAGCCTTCGGTTTGGCGTGGATGCAGCGGGAGGTCGACCACGTCGTGGTGGCTGTGCAGTCTCTACTGGCCGGTCGATGTCCAGGTGTGCCGGTTTGAGATGGTCAATGGATATGTGGTCGGGTTTACCACCGATGTCTACAGAGAAACTCTTGTCGCCTGTCTCCAGTACGCAAAAAGGGCCTGTGTAAGGGGCCTTGTGCGGATCCCTATGGCATCATGACGAATGAATACAAATTCAGCATTCTTTAGTTCCGCTGGTACGTGTGAAGATGGAAGGCCATGATGCGAAGTTGGGATAGGCGCAAAAGCCCTGGCTGTTTCCCGGTGGCTGCTGAGTTGTTTGGCTGCGGATCACAGCTCAGTTGGAAACGGCAGGAAATCTCCCGGTACGCGGAGTGGCTGGCCGTGCACGAGCTCCGCGGCGGATGATTGCAGGTCCTCTTTGGGTGCTGTGCGGAGACCCAACATGACCCACGGAAGCTTATCCACCCATCTGGCGTCTTGTAGGCTGGCCCTCAGCGATGCCTTTAACGATCTGTGGAAACGTTCGCACAAACCGTTTGCTTGCGGGTGATAGGCCGTGGTGCGGTGAAGCTTGGTGCCGAGACCCTGGGCCACAGCGTTCCAGAGCTCGGAAGAGAACTGTGGACCGCGGTCTGAAGAAATGTCCGCCGGAACAGCGAAACGTGCGACCCACGAGGAGAGGAATGCTCTGGCGACATCAGCGGACATAGTAGACGCCAGAGGAACTGCCTCTGGCCATCTAGTAGTACGATCGACCATGGTGAGGATGTGTGTGAACCCCTGCGACGGTGGAAGCGGCCCGACGAGGTCCACGTTGACATGGTCGAATTGACGTTCTGGTACTGCGAACGTGGCCAATGGGGCCTTAACGTGACGTTGCACCTTAGACGTTTGACAGACGATGCAGGTGTTAGCCCAGTCGCGGATACCCTTATGCATTCCTCTCCAGACGAACTTAGCCGGCATTAATTTTTGAGATGCCTTCACGCCAGGATGCGAAAGCCCATGTATGGCGTCGAAAACTTTACGGCACCAGGCGACTGGAACGATCGGGCGGGGATCTCTCATGGAGACATCGCAGAGTAACGAGGTGCCTGCAGCGTGGAATTGCACATCGGTCGGTTGGAGGCTAGAGGTGTCGGTGCGATACGCCTGTGTTTCGGGGTCGGATGCCTGATCGGTAGCCATGAGGGCATAATCGATGCCCAGCTGGACCGCCCGTATGGTCGCACGAGAAAGGCAATCAGCTACCAAGTTGTCCTTACCAGCTACGTGTTGGACGTCTGTCGTGAATTCTGAAATGAAAGTTAGCTGTCACTGCTGTCGAGCCGACCACAGTTCGACGGTCTTGGCCATGGCAAAGGTCAGTGGTTTGTGATCTACAAATGCAGTGAAGGGACGTCCTTCAAACAAAAAACGGAAATGGCGGATAGCCAGGAACAGCGCCAGCAACTCCCGGTCGAAAGTGCTGTATTTGCGTTCGTTGCACCAGAGTTGGCGGCTGAAAAATGCCATTGGTTGCCACGTCCCGTTGACCCACTGTTCCTGCACAGCACCTATGGCAAAGTCGGAAGCGTCGGTGGTAAGGGCGATGGTGGCACCTGGCAGAGGGTGTGCCAACATAGTTGCATTGGCTAGAGCGGTTTTTGTGTTGTCGAAAGCGTTGTCCATTTCAACCGTCCAGGATATTGTATCCTTTCCGGCCTTGCCTTTGAGGGCCTCATAGAGGGGCTGCATGAGTCGTGCTGCCTTGGGCACAAAGCGGTGGTAGAAATTCACCATGCCCAGGAATTCTTGAAGAGCCTTGGTGGACTGCGGCCTTGGGAATGCCGTAATTGCTTCGACCTTTGACTGCAGCGGAATTGTGCCCTCCGAAGTAATGCGGTGGCCCAAGAAGTCAATCTGTTGTAGGCCGAACTGACACTTGGCCGGGTTGATTATGAGGCCATGTTGGCTGAGGCACTGAAAGAGGGTGCGGAGATGGCAGATGTGTTCCTCTTTGGTAGAGCTGGCTATCAGGATGTCGTCAAGGTAGACAAATAAAAAGGGAAGATCCCGCAGGACCGAGTCCATTAGTCGTTGAAAAGCCTGTGCGGCGTTCTTGAGCCCAAATGGCATCCGTAGAAACTCGAACAGTCCAAAGGGAGTGATGACAGCCGTTTTCTGGACGTCCTGCGGGTGTACGGGAACTTGGTGGTAGCCACGGACGAGGTCGACCTTGGAGAAGATTGAGTTTCCCGCCAAATGGGCGGAGAAACCCTGTATATGCGGGATCGGGTACCGATCGAGAGTAGTGGCGTCATTAAGGCGTCGGTAGTCCCCGCATGGCCGCCATCCACTGCCGGGCTTCGGGACGATGTGGAGAGGTGAGGACCAGGGACTATTCGACCGGCGAATAATCCCCAGCTGTTCCATCGTGGCAAACTCTGCCTTCACAGCCGCGAGCTTGCCGGGTTCCAGGTGCCGAGCTCGCGCGTAAACCGGAGAGCCAGTCATAGTAATGTGGTGTTCGGCACCATGCTTAGTGGCCGAGGAGGAGAAAGTGGGCGTGGTCAGCTCCGGGAATTCACCTAATAGGCGAGTGAACTCGTCCGGCGAGGACAACGCGCAGGAGACAGTGTGCGACGTTGCAGAACTGCGGAAGCAAGGGATGGAGTGGAAGGTGGCCGCGTTGACCAATCGACGATTTCTTACATCCACCAAGAAGCTGTTGGCGCATAAGAAATCCGCGCCGAGGATGGCTTGCGAAACCTTGGCTGTAATAATTTCCCACTGAAACCGTTGCCCGCCGAAGCACACCTGGACCCGCCATTTGCCAAAGGAACGAATGGCCCCGCCATTAGCTGCCACAAGGGAGAAGCCGTGCATCCCAGACTGAATATCGAGTGCTGAGGCAGGAAGGATGCTACACTGCGCCCCGGTGTCGCATAAAAAGCGCCGGCCTGAGAGGGAATCTGTAATGTAGAGGAGCTTCCCGGAATTTCCAATCGCCATCGCGGCCGCGGAATGTCCCTCAGACTCAGTCCTCCTTTTCTGGAGTTGCTGCTGGTGTTGATATCGTTTCTTTTTAAGGCGCAAAACTGCAGGGAGGGCGGCAGCCTCTGGCTTTCGTGCCAAAACGGGCGTGGTAAAAACACAAGCCAGGGGATGGAGGCGTCGGGGCGGCATTCGCGGGGGAGGGGTGCCTCGTGGCAGCGCAGGTATGCTGCGTGACCGCATAAATCGTATCTGCTTCTGCAGCAAGTGCTGCGCAATCTGTGGCTTCCGATCTGGCGAGGGCAGCCTGAACCTGCTCGGATAGTTGACTCAGTAATAACTCCCGAAAGAGGAAACATTGTGGTTCGGAGCCAAGGAGCGTGAGCATCTGGCTCATTAACTCAGATGGCTTGGAATCGCCAAGCCCGGGCAAAGCGAGTAGCCGGCGGGCACGCTCCGCCTTCGTGAGCCCGAAGACCTGTATTAACCGTGCTTTAAGAGTATTATACTTGCTGTCAACCGGGGGGGTTTTCGAGCAGGCTGATGATCTGTGAGGCCGTGGAGCTGTCGAGTGCGGAGACCACGTGAAGGTAACGGGTCTGATCCGCAACGATGTTTCGGAGATCGAATTGTGCTTCTGCTTGGACGAACCAGGAGGCCGCCTGTTGTTCCCAAAACTGTGGGAGCTTCAAAGCCACGGAGTTCGCTTCCATGTTTCATCGCGCTTCGCTTCTTCCGTGAAAATTGTTCACGAAAATTTGGGGTCACCACTGTAGGAATGGCTAGATTCCTAACTAAAGGACTGAGGTCGAGTCAGTCTATCAAACAAACGATGTTTAATACTAATCAACAGAGTTTAAAACGAAAACACAGGAGAACTACATTACAGGACTGTACTCTTTGCTGGCTCCACGAGAACTGGCTAGGGCGGCTCCCCAGCCTGACGACATGACGCCATCACGTTTTCCTGCCGCTGGAGGATCATGTGATCAACGTGATGACATCATCGCGTTTGGTCTCATTCTTAAAGGGACCGCGCTATGTACATGCAATGATATGAACAAAGATACAGATTCATTCTGTAGCTAATAATTTGTTAAAGATAATTATGTACATTAGATCAGAGTCCCCCTGGTGGCTCTGCCACATGATATGTATGGGGAGCCCCGCGGTGCGAGGGCAATTTTGGGCTGCGCGGTCTCCTTGCCCCTGTCTGTCCCCCTGTCGGGCCTGGTCGATGCATGGGCCAAGAGCCTGGGACTGGATTTGGGTTGTCGGCAGATTCCAGGGCTTTTTTGGGCCTGCTGGATGTGTGGACCGGAAGCCTGGGACTGGATTTGGGCTGTCGGCAGTTGGAGAAGCCTAGGCCCGTTTTGCACTGTTTTTTAAGCGAAACATTTCTAGCTTTTAAGTTAAAGTACTTATAAAACATTTTGGTAAATCTTTAAAAAAAAAAATAAGATACTAACCTCGATGAGCATATTTTTAAGTTGAGGCAATGGGGTTTTTAGCTTGAGGCAATGGCTGCCAGATCCCTGAGATGAAAATGATTAGTCCCGCCCACACACACACCGATTGGTCAACCATCAGGTGACTGAACTGTAGGATTGGTCAATCATCACGGCACAGGATTGGTCGACCTTGACGTCAGTCAATGCTAATGAGTGGATAATGAGTGGAATTTTGAAGGTTTTTTGTATAATGTGCGAACAATTTTGTCCGACCGAAAAGTAAATACGCTTATGACCGTTCTGGAATTGTAAGCTTTCTTTTGATGTAACACGTGTGTAGGTACGCGCTATAACTTTTGAGTGTATAGCCGGACAGACAGACGGAAGGACAGACAGACAGACAGACAGACAGATCGATCCTTTTATATATATGTGATAGGGGCCGAGGTTATGATCTGAAATTGTTGAACTCTATGTTGAGTCCAGAGGGCTGTAGAGTACCTAATCGAAAGATGAGGTGCTGTTCCTCGAGCTTATTGACTCACGTTGTTTTAATTTGGATTCATGGAGCAGGCTGGTAGATTTTGCTTTCTGTGGTGGCAGAAGTCTGCTGTTAGATTAAGGAAGCTGGATTTAGTGGCATACTGACGCATGGGTGCTGGTCTCCTGGAATCCCAATTAAAAACAACTGCAATATAAAAGCAGACACACTCTTATGGATCTGAGGACAGTTGCTGAAGTATTTTCTTTTATTACATTTGCATTCTGCTTGCCAATACCAAGAAACATGCATTGTGGAGAGTGAGGTTAGGAGAAGACATGACATGAAATAGAAGCTGCTTGTTAGAAACGCATTTCAGATTTTTTTGTGAAAATGGTTCTTAATGTAGAGTCTTTTAATATTAAGACACAGCTATTCCAATAAAATGTTCCCAGGAGGGTGCTTTATTCAAGAATCCCAAGGTGGTTTTGTACAAAAAATAGTGAGAATTTTAAAATTGCATTCTGAAGGTCATTGAACTTGTAAGAGTCAATAAAATCCTCTCAAAAAACAGGCACCGGTTAGTGTATGGTCCAAAATGGATGTGAACTAAGAGCAAGTTCCAACCTGCTGGCCTTTCTAATACAACTCTTTCACATCCAGCTGGAACTATTCCAAGGAGCAACTTCTTAAAATAGATTACAGTCATTTTAGCGCTGTCAATTCTAAACCAGTGCCTTATGCTGAAAACAACCAATTGCCATGTGAAAATAATTAAATATTGATTTTTTTTTAATGTCCTTTGACTTTTTCACTGATCAAAAGAGCATGAAAAAGACAGTAGAATATACGTGTAATCTCGGCAGTAAACACTGGTAATGATCTTAACAGGAAAATGCAGCTGCAGCATTGGAAAAAGTATATGTCGCCCGGTGCCCTCAACAGACCGAAGTGACTGGCCACTTAGAGCAAAGCCTTCTTGTAAAGTGAGGGAATGAATCATTTAAGGGGAGACTTCACTTAATGTACAGTATATAGTTTTCTCTTCCAAAGGTAGCCATATATATAACAGCTCAGTTTGCATTGTCTCCCTTATTTGAATGAATAAGATCGCTAAAATTCAACAAACCAGAACACTCAGGCTGCCAGCTTGTAAACGTTACACAGCTGTAATCGCGAGACCGAGTAAAGATTTGGGGAATGGTAGGAAACATCCCCAACCACACTTAGAAAGTTTAATAAGAACATAAGAACATAAGAAATAGGAGCAGGAGTAGGCCATTCGGCCCTGCGAGCCTGCTCCGCAATTTAATAAGATCATGGCTGATCTTCGACCTCATCTCCACTTTCCTGCACTATCCCCTTATCTCTTAATTCCTTTAATCTTCAAAAATCTATCGATCTCTGTCTTGAATATACTCGACGACTGAGCCTCCACAACCCTCTGGGGTAGAGAATTCCAAAGATTAACCACCCTCTGAGTGAAGAAACTTCTCCTCATCTCAGTCCTGAATGGCCAACCCCTTATTCTGAGACTGTGACCCCTGGTTCTAGACTCCCCAGCCAGGGGAAACATCCTCCCTGCATCTACCCTGTCAAGTCCAGTAAGAATGTTGTATGTTTCAATGAGATCACCTCTCTTTCGTCTAAACTCAAGAGAATATAGGCCTAGTCTACTCAATCGCTCCTCATAGGACAATCCCCTCATCCCAGGAATCAGTCTGGTGAACTTTTGTTGAACTCCCTCTATGGCAAGTATATCCTTCCTTAGGTAAGGAGACCAAAACGGTACACAATACTCCAGGTGTGGTCTCACCAGGGCCCTATATAATTGCAGTAAGACATCTGAATTTAAATAAAGGAAACTACGATGGTATGAAGCATGAGTTGGGTAGGATTGATTGGGGAATATTACTCAAAGGGTTGACGGTGGATAGGCAATGGCAAACATTTAAAGATTGCATGGATGAACTACAGAATTTGTTCATCCCTGTTTGGCATAAAAATAAAACAAAAAAGGTGACTCAACCGTGGCGAACAAGGGAAATTAGGGATAGCATAAGATCCAAGGAGAGGACATATAAATCGGCCAGAAAAAGCAGTAAACCTGAGGATTGGGAGCAGTTTAGGATTCAGCAAAGGAGGACAAAGGGATTAATTAAGAGGGGGAAAATAGAGTATGAGAGTAAGCTTGCAGGGAACATAAAAACTGACTGTAAAAGCTTCTATAGATATGTGAAGAGAATAAGATTGGTGAAGTCAAGCATAGGTCCCTTGCGGTCAGAATCAGGAGAATTTATAATGGGGAACAAAGAAATGGCAGACCAATTAAATACATACTTTGGTTCTGTCTTCACAAAGGAGGAGACAAATAACCTCCCAGAGATGTCGGGGAACATTTGATCTAATGAGAGGGAGGAACTGAATGAAATCAGTATTTGTAGGGAAATGGTGTTAGGGAAATTGATGGGATTGAAGGCCGATAAATCCCCAGGGCCTGATAATCTACATCCTAGGGTACTTAAGGAAGTGTCCCTGGAAATAGTAGATGCATTGCTGGTCATCTTCCAAAATTCTATAGACTCTGGAACAGTTCCCATGGATTGGAGGATAGCTAATGTAACCCCACTATTTAAAAAAGGTGGTAGAGAGAAAACGGGGAATTATCAACTGGTAAGCCTGACATTGGTAGTGGGGAAAATGATAGAGTCCATTCTAAAAGATGTAATAGCAGAGCACTTGGAAAACAGTGACAGGATCGGACAAAGTCAACATGGATTTACAAAAGGTAAATCGTGCTTGACTAATCTACTGGAATTTTTTGAGGATGTAACTGATAGAATAGATAATGGAGAACCAGTGGATGTGGTGTATTTGGACTTTCAGAAGGCTTTCAATAAGGTCCCGCATAACAGATTAGCCTGTAAAGTTAAGGCACATGGGATTGGAGGCAAGGTACTGACTTGGATAGAGAACTGGTTGGCAGACAGGAAGCAAAGAGTTGGAATAAATAAGAGTGCATTAGGGACGGGTTCCTTGAGCAGTATGTTACTGAACCAACCAGGGGGCAGGCAATCTTAGATCTGGTCCTGTGTAATGAGACAGGATTAATAAAAAATGTCCTAGTAAAGGATCCCCTTGGAATGAGTGACCATAACATGGTTGAATTCCAAATTCAGTTGGAGGGTGAGAGAGTTGGATCTCAAACCAGCGTACTAAGCTTAAATAAAGGAGACTATGAAGGTATGAGAGCAGAGTTGACTAAAGTGGACTGGGAAAATAGATTAAGATGTAAGACGGTACATAAGCAGTGGTGTACATTCAAGGAGATATTTCGCAACTTTCAAGAAAAATATATTCCACTGAGGAAAATGGGGCGTAAAAGAAAAGACAACCATCCGTGGCTAAGTAAAGTAATAAAGGACAGTATCTGACTGAAAACAAGGGCATATAAAGTAGCCAAATCTAGTGGGAGGATAGAAGATTGGGAAGCATTTAAAAGCCAGCAAAGAATAACTAAAAGATTAATTAAGAAAGGGAAGATAGATTATGAAAGTAAACTAGCAAAAAATATAAAAACAGATAGTAAGAGTTTCTACAGTTATATAAAAAGAAAAAGGGTGGCTGAAGGGAATGTTGGTCCCTTAGAGGACGAGACCGGGAAATTAGTGGTGGGGAACATGGAGATGGCAGAAACATTGAACAAATATTTTGTATCAGTCTTTACAGTAGAGGACACTAAAAATATCCCAACACTGGACAAACAGGGGGCTATAGGGGGGGAGGAGCTAAACACGATTAAAACCACTAAGGAGATGGTACTCGGTAAGATAATGGGACTTAAGGCGGATAAATCCCCTGGACCTGATGGCTTACATCCTAGGGTCTTGAGAGAAGTAGCGGTAGGGATTGCGGATGCATTGGTGGTAATTTTCCAAAACTCCCTGGATTCAGGAAAGGTCCCAGCAGATTGGAAAACTGCTAATGTAACGCCCTTATTTAAAAAGGGAGGTACACAAAAGGCTGGAAACTATAGACCAGTTAGCCTAACATCTGTGGTTAGTAAAATGTTGGAGTCCATTATTAAGGAAGCAGTAACAGGACATTTGGATAAGCGTAATTTAATTGGACAGAGTCAGCATGGTTTTATGAAGGGGAAGTCATGTTTGACAAATTTGCTTGAATTCTTTGAGGATGTAACAAACAGGGTGGATAAAGGGGAACCAGTGGATGTGGTGTATTTGGACTTCCAAAAGGCATTTGACAAGGTGCCGCACAAAAGATTACTGCACAAGATAAAAAATCACAGGATTGGGGGCAATATACTGGCATGGGTGGAAGATTGGCTATCTAACAGAAAACAGAGAATTGGGATAAATGGTTCATTCTCGGGTTGGCAATCAGTAACTCGTGGTGTTCCGCAGGGGTCAGTGCTGGGACCCCAACTCTTTACAATCTATATTAACGATTTGGAGGAGGGGACCAAGTGCAACATATCCAAGTTTGCCGATGATACAAAGATGGGAGGGAAAGCAGTGAGTGAGGAGGACATTAAAAACCTGCAAAAGGACATAGACAGGCTAAGTGAGTGGGCAGAAATTTGGCAGATGGAATATAATGTTGGAAAGTGTGTGGTTATGCACTTTGGCAGAAAAAATCAAAGAGCAAGTTATTGGGCCAGTAATTCCGGTCCCAACGCGTGAGTACGGACGGGGTACTCACGCATGGGCCCGTTGGAAGTGTCGGATTTCAGCATGCACAGCGCATGCGCGGGAAACCGGCATTTCCTCCAAGGGGTTCAGAGGTCCAACGCGTGCGCGCAGGACTCTCCGCGCACGTGTTGAACTTCCTTCTTTTTGACAGGTTTGCCCGTGTGCAAGGGCCTGAACTTTTTACACATATAAAAAGGAGGCGTAAGGAGTGGATTCTTGAAGGTAAGTGGTCTATTATTTAAAATTATTACATTTTTTCCACAGCTTCATTGTTTTTAAGGACTTTACAGTAAGGTAAGTTTATTTTTAGACCCGATTTGTTAAAAAATTATTTTTTTCACAAATTTTATTAATTGTTTAAAATAGTTTTTTAAAGTTATTTATAGTTTATTTAATTATTGGGATGTTTTTTTTTAAATTTTATTTAAAGTTAAACTAGTCTTTTGGGCGCCCGTACTTTTCATGAGTTTGACAGTCTTTACTATCAAACTCATGAATGAAGTTTCCCCTCCCCTGATTGGCTGCAGAGTGCTCACCTGATCCCAGCCGGCACATCGCACTAACTACGTCGCTGGATCAGGCAAGCACATCGCGCCGATATCTGAACCGGGCCAGTGACAGGAATTCCAAGCAGGCCCAGGCTTCAGATGTTGGCGCGCCGGGTGAGTGCACATCGGGGGCTTGCACGCGCGGCAAGCCCCCGAACCTAATTTCTGGGCCATTATCTAAATGGAGAGAAACTGCAAAGTGCTACAGTACAAAGGGATCTGGGGGTCCTGGTGCATGAAACACAGAAGGTTAGTATGCAGGTACAGCAGGTGATCAGGAAGGCCAATGGAATCTTGGCTTTTATTGCAAGGGGGATGGAGTATAAAAGCAGTGAAGTCTTGCTTCAGTTATACAGGGTACTGGTGAGGCCACACCTGGAATACTGCGTACAGTTTTGGTTTCCATATTTAAGAAAAGATATACTTGCTCTCGAGGCAGTTCAGAGAAGGTTCACTCGGTTGATTCCGGAGATGAGGGGGTTGACTTATGAGGAAACGTTGAGTCGGTTGGGCCTCTACTCATTGGAATTCAGAAGAATGAGAGGCGATCTTATCGAAACATAAGATTGTGAGGGGGCTTGATTGGGTGGATGCGGTGAGGATGTTTCCACTGATGGGTGAGACTAGAACTAGGGGGCATAATCTTAGAATAAGGGGCTGCCGTTTCAAAACTGAGATGAGGAGAAACTTCTTCACTCAGCGGGTAGTAAATCTATGGAATTTGCTACCTCAGAGAGCTGTGGAAGCTGCAACATTAAATAAATTTAAAACGGAGATTGACAGTTTCCTAGCTGATAAGGGAATTAGGGGTTACGGGGAGCGGGCAGGGAAGTGGACGTGAGTCTAGGTTAGGATCAGCCATGATCCTATTGAATGGCGGAGCAGGCCCGAGGGGCCGAATGGCCTACTCCTGCTCCTACTTCTTATTATGTTCTTATGGGTCTTTTTCCGAGTGGCAGGCAGTGACTAGTGGGGTACCGCAGGGTACGGTCCTAGGACCCCAGCTATTCACAATATATATTAATGATCTAGACAAGGGAACTAGATGTAATATCTCCAAGTTTGCAGACGACACAAAGCTGGGTGGACGTGTGTGCTGTGAGGAGGATGCAGAGAAACTCCAGTATATTCAAGACAGAGATCGATAGATTTTTGAATAGTAAGGGAATCAAGAGATAAGGGGTTAGTGCAGGAAAGTGGAGATGTGGTAGAAGATCAGCCATGATCTTATTAAATGGCGGAGCAGGCTCGAAGGGCCAAATGGCTGACTCCTGTTCCTATTAGAGTTGGGTGATTGGGCAGATGCATGGCAGGTGCACTATAATGTGGATAAATGCGAGGTTATCCACTTTGGTGGCAAAAACAGGAAGGCAGATTATTATCTGAACGGCAATAGATTGGGAGAAGGGGAAGTGCAATGAGACCTGGGTGTCCTTGTGCACCAGTCGCTGAAGGTAAGCATGCAGGTGCAGCAGGCGGTTAAGAAGGCAAATGGTATGTTGGCCTTCGTAGCGAGAGGGTTTGAATACAGGAACAAGGATGTCTTGCTGCAGTTGTACAGGGCCTTGGTGAGACCACACCTTGAGGATTGTGTGCAGTTTTGGTCGCCTTATCTGAGGAAGGATGTTCTTGCCATGGAGGGAGAGCAGCAAAGGTTCACCAGACTGATACCTGGGATGGCAGGAATGATATATGAGGAGAGATTGGGTCGATTGGGCTTATACTCGCTGGAGTTTAGAAGAATGAGAGGGGATCTCATTGATACTTATAAAATTCTAACAAGACTAGACAGACTAAATGCAGGAAGGATGTTCCCGATGGCGGAGGAGTCCAAAACCAGGGTTCACAGTCTAAAGATAAGGGGTAAGCCATTTAGGACAGAGATGAGGAGGAATTTCTTCACCCAGAGAGTGGTGAACCTGTGGAATTCTCTACCACAGAAGGCAGTTGAGGCCAATTCATTAAATATATTGAAGAAGGAGTTAGATATATTTCTTAAGGCTAAAGGGATCAAGGGATATGGGGAGAAGGCAGGGACAGGGTACTGAGTTTGGATGATCAGCCATGATCTCATTGAATGGCGGAGTAGGCTCGAGGGGCCAAATGACCTACTCCTGCTCCTATATTCTATGTTTCTATGTTTACTCCTGTACTCAAATCCTCTTGTAATAAAGGCCAACATACCATTTACTTTCCTAATTGCTTGCTGTACCTGCATGTTAACTTTCAGTGATTCATGTACAAGGACACCCAGGTCCCTCTGAACACCAACATTCCCAATCTCTCACCATTTAAAAAATACTCTGCTTTTCTATTTTTCCTACTAAAGTAGATAACTTCACATTTCTCCACATCTATATGATTTATTATACCCGAGATTCTTAGGCCGCAATTTTGCCGGCGCTGATAGGGCGGGTTTGGAGGCGGGTCAGAGGTTAATTTTGCTAAATCCTACCTGATGTATTGATGAGCCTGTGTGTATTTAAACACTCATTCTTCCAATGTTCAATTATTACAATTTATTGGCTTTCAATCACCCTCCATCCGAGATTCATTTTGTCTGTGATTTGAAGTCCATGATATTAAACCTGCCACATTCAATTTGAGAGGAGCATTGATTGATTGACGAAGGGCTCCAACTCCTGCCCAGTGCTGACCTCAGTCTCTCAGCCATCCCGCCTCCAAACAACTTTGCGAAGTGTCGGTTCTGGGAGTCCCAATCAGACCTGCCACCAAGTGGCGGGAGAGACACCTGAGGCAGTTAACACCTTGTTAACTGCCTACATAATCCGATTTTAGCAGGCTCTTTTATTTTATGACATTTTCAGCGTGTTCCACGCTGTTCGCAAAACACGCCAGCTGATTGTGCCGGGTTCAGCTACTATGCAAATTCTTGACAGCTGCACCTGCAGCATAAAAGCGGACCTGTAACATGGCTGAGTTTCAGATGGCAGAACTTTGTTTTGTGAGGTGTTGGAACACATTTTGCAGGTCTATTGAGCTTATAAGTGGTTAAGCTGAGATCCATATGCATTGTGCCCTCCTTGGAAAACCCTCTCCCCTGAGCGCTTATAACATCTATTCCTCAACTAAGATATACCAGCGCAATGGGAACCATTTATACCCTCTCATCCTGGTCCTCAGAATCGGCGGAAGAGCAGACACGGCAGCAGCAGAACCAGGCACAACAGCAGCAGCAACAACAGGAGCGCCAACCTCCTCCTCAACCACCTGATGCTGCACAGGGCAGAGTCCGTCAGCGCAGGGCTGCACCGCGTCGCAGGAGATATCCCCAACACAGGGTTTACAGGCCGAGGATGCGCTTCCTCAACATGACTGAGCAGCAGTGCCAAAGGAGTTTGAGACTTTCGCAAGAGGTAGTCGCTGACATCTGCGCACTGCTGCACCAACACCTGGAGCTCAGAGGAGAGGGTGGACACTCCTTACCAGTGGCTGTCAAAGTCACCACCGCCCTCAATTTTTTTGCTTCAGGGTCCTTCCAGGGATCATCAGCAGACATCAGCGGCATCTCCCAGTCGGCCGCACATACTTGCCTCATGCAGGTTACCGATGCCCTCTTTGCAAAGGCGCACAATTACATCCACTTCTCCACGGATGAAGCAAGTGCAACCGCGCGAGTAGTTGGCTTTGCAAATATGGCAGGCTTCCCAAGGGTGCAGGGCGTTGTAGGCTGCACACATGTGGCCACTAGGGCACCCCATCACAACCCAGCTGTATTTGTGAACCACAAGGGCTTCCACTCCCTTAACGTCCAGCTGATGTGTAACCACAAGAAGGACATTTTGCATGTTTGCGCCAAGTTCCCTGGCAGTTGCCATGACTCATTCATCTTGCGGAAGTTTACTGCGCCTCCACTCATCAATCCGCCAACCCAACTTTCCAGATGGCTACTTGGAGACAAGGGTTATCCCCTGAAGACATGGCTGATGACACCGATGAGGAGGCCATCAAACGAAGCTGAGGAGTGCTACAATGCGAGCCACATTTCCACCAGAGCCATCATCGAGCAAACCATAGGCTTGCACAAAATGCGATTCAGATGCCTTGACAGATCAGGTGGAGCCCTACAGTACTCACCAGCCAAGGTCTCCAGAATCACTGTGGTCTGCTGTCCACTGCACAACATTGCACAGCAGTGTGGCTTATCGCTGCCTGAGGAAAAAGTGGCTCAGTGCACAGCCTCAGAGGAGGAGGAGGAGGAAGACCTTGTGGTACCCTTGTTTAAAAAGGGAGAAAAGGATAGACCGAGTAATTACAGGCCAGTCAGCCTAACCTCGGTGGTGGGAAAATTATTGGAAAGAATGTCTCCTTTTTACTCAGAAAAAACAATTCTATAGATATATTTCTTAAGGCTAAAGGGATCAAGGGATATGGGGAGAAAGCAGGGATAGAGTACTGAATTTGAATGATCAGCCATGATCTCATTAAATGGCGGAGCAGGCTCGAGGGGCCGAATGGCCTACTCCTGCTCCTATCTTCTATGTTTCTATGTAACAAGGAGGGTAGATGAGGGTAGTGCGTTTGATGTAGTGTACATGGACTTTAGCAAGGCTTTTGATAACTAAAATGGCAGGGGGTTGGGAACCTGAGCAGGGAGACAGAGGAAAGGGAAACAGGGATAAAAGCAAAAGATAGGAAGGAGAAAAACAAAAGTGGCAGTCAGAGAAATCAACGGTTTAAATCAAACGTAGCCACAGTAAATAATAACTCTAATAGGTCTAAGAGCGTTAAAAAAAACAAGCCTGAAGGCTTTGTGTCTTAATGCGAGGAGCATTTGTAATAAGGTGGACGAATTGGCTGCGCAAATAGAGGTAAACGAATATGATTTGGTTGGGATTACGGAAACATGGCTCAAGGATGGCCAAGACTGGGAACTCAACATCCAGGGGTATTCGATATTCAGGAAAGATAGGCAAAAAGGAAAGGGAGGTGGGGTAGCATTACTGGTTAAAGAAGGGATTAATACAATTGTAATGAAGGATATTAGACCTGATGATGTGGAATCTGTATGGGTAGAATTGAGAAAAACTAAGGGGAAAAAAACATTAGTGGGAGTGGTATATAGACCTCCCAACAGTAAGGCGGAGGTTGGGGATGGCATTAAAAGGGAAATTAAAGAAGCGTGCAATAAGGGCACAGCAGTCATCATGGGTGACTTTAATCTACATATAGATTGGGCCAACCAAATCAGTAACAATACTGTGGAGGAGAAATTCCTGGAGTGTTTACGGGATGGTTTCCTGGACCAATATGCCGAGGAACCAACCAGAGATCAGGCCATCTTAGACTGGGTATTATGTAACGACAAAGGATTAATTAGCAATCTTGTTGTACGAGGCCCCTTGGGTCTGAGCGATCATAATATGATCGAATTCTTCATTAAGATGGAGAATGAAGTAGTTCACTCAGAGACTAGGGTCCTCAATTTAAATAAAGGAAACTACGATGGTCTGAGGAGTGAGTTGGGTAGGATTGATTGGGAATGGCACTCAAAGGGTTGACGGTGGATAGGCAATGGCAAACATTCAAAGACCGAATGGATGAGCTACAGAATTTGTTCATTCCAGTTTGGCATAAAAATAAAACAGAAAAGGTGACTCAACCGTGGCTAACAAGGGAAATTAGGGATAGCATAAGATCCAAGGAAACGACATATAAATTGGCCAGAAAAAGCAATAATCCTGAGGATTGGGAGCAGTTTAGGATTCAACAAAGGAGGACAAAGGGATTAATTAAGAAAGGGAAAATAGAATATGAGAGTAAGCTACCAGGGAACATAAAAACTGACTGTAAAAGCTTTTATAGATATGTGAAGAGAAAAAGATTGGTGAAGTCAAGCGTAGGTCCCTTACAGTCAGAATCAGGGGAATTTATAATGGGAAACAAAGAAATGGCAGACCAACTAAATTCATACTTTGGTTCTGTCTTCACAAAGGAGGACACAAATAACCTCCCAGAGATGCCGAGGAACATAGGGCCTGATGAAAGGGTGGAACTGAATGAAATCAGTATTTGTAGGGAAATGGTGTTAGGAAAATTGATGGGACTAAAGGCCGATAAATCCCCAGGGCCTGATAATCTACATCCCAGGGTACTTAAGGAAGTGGCCCTGGAAATAGCAGATGCAATGCTGGTCATCTTCCAGAACTCGATAGACTCTGGAACAGTACCCATGGATTGGAGGGTAGCTAATGTTACCCCACTATTCAAAAAAGGTGGTTGAGAAAAAGCGGGGAATTATAGACCGGTAAGCCTGACATCGGTAGTGGGGAAAATGCTAGAATCTATTATAAAAGATGTAATAGCAGAGCACTTGGTAAGCAGTGACAGGATCGGACAAAGTCAACATGGATTTACAAAAAGGTAAATCATGCTTGACTAATCGACTGGAATTTTTTGAGGATGTAACTGGTAAAATAGATAAGGGAGAACCAGTGGATGTGGTGTATTTGGACTTTCAGAAAGTTTTCGATAAGGTCCCACATAAGAGATTAGCATGCAAAATTAAGGCACATGGGATTGGGGGCAAGGTATTGACTTGGATAGAGAACTGGTTGGCGGACAGAAAGCAAAGAGTTGGAATAAACGGGTCGTTTTCCGAGTGGCAGGTAGTGACTAGTGGGGTACCGCAAGGATCGGTCCTAGGACCCCAGCTGTTCACAATATATATTAATGATCTGGACGAGGGAATTGGATGTAATATCTCCAAATTTGCAGACGACACAAAGCTGGGTGGGAGGGTAAGCTGTGAGGAGGATGTCGTGAAACTCCAGTACGATTTGGACAGATTGGGTGATTGGGCAGAAACATGGCAAATGCACTATAATGTGGATAAATGTGAGGTTATCCACTTTGGTGGCAAAAACAGGAAGGCAGATTATTATTTGAATGGCAATAGATTGGGAGAAGGGGAAGTGCAAAGAGACCTGGGTGTTCTTGTACACCAGTCGCTGAAGGTAAGTATGCAGGTGCAGCAGGCGGTTAAGAAGGCAAATGGTATGTTGGCCTTCGCAGCAAGAGGGTTCGAGTACAGGAACAAGGATGTCTTGCTGCAGTTGTACAGGGCCTTGGTGAGACCGCACCTTGAGTACTGTGTGCAGTTTTGGTCACCTTACCTGAGGAAGGACGTTCTTGCCATGGAAGGAGTGCAGCGAAGATTCACCAGGCTGATGCCTGGGATGGCAGGAATGACGTATGAGGAGAGATTGTGTCGATTGGGCTTATACTCACTGGAGTTTAGAAGATTGAGAGGGGATCTCATCGAAACTTATAAAATTCTGTCAGGCCTGGACAGACTAGATGCAGGAAGGATGTTTATGATGGCCGGGGAGTCCAGAACCAGGGATCATAATCTAAGAATAAGGGGTAAGCCATTTAGGACTGAAATGAGGAGGAATTTCTTCACCCAGAGAGTGGTGAACCTATGGAATCCTCTGCCACAGAGGGCGGTGGAGGCCAGTTCATTAAATATATTCAAAAAAGAGTTGGATATATTTCTTAAGGCTAAAGGGATCAAGGGATATGGGGAGAAGGCAGGGACAGGGTACTGAATTTGGATGATCAGCCATGATCTCATTGAATGGCGGAGCAGGCTCGAATGGCCGAATGGCCTACTCCTGCTCCTATCTTCTATGTTTCTATGTTTCTATGTTCCACATGGCAGACTGGTCACAAAGTTAAAAGCCCATGGGATCCAGGGCACAGTGTCAAGTTGGATTCAAAACTGGCTCGGAGACAGGAAGCAGAGGGTAATGGTTGATGGGTGTTTTTGTGACTGGAAGGCTGTTTCTAGTGGGGTTCCGCAGGGCTCAGTACTAGGTCCCTTGCTTTTTGTGGTATATATCAATGACCTAGACTTGAATGTAGGGTGTTAAGTCTGTGTGTTATAGTGATAATTATTACACAGACTAACAGAGTAAATTCAACAGGTCTTTACTGGTTGGAGGTAGGGACTATACTGAATACAATATCACTACACAGTACTTATATACCGGTGTGGTCACCACCGGTATTACGTATACAGCAGCCAGAGAAAGTAGTACATCTCTTAAGGTGGAACAGGCTTAAGTTCTCTTAAGGTGGAACAGGTTACATACACCACAATCCTCCCTTTTTAGCTTAACAGTCATATCCCCATTTAACATAACATAATAACATATATACATATATAACTTCAGGTATAACAGTTCAAAGGTTCAGTCTCTCAGGAGGCTTTCTGATGCGGCTTGGATAACGCCTCTCAGTAGTCTCTGATTCTTGTTGTTGAGGTGCCTCCTCTATTTGGTTTCCAATGTATTGGGTGTCATCATCATCAAGTACATTCCCTGCCGAGGTAGATGCTTCAGGTTCATTAACGTCTTCCACAGTTGTCTCTGTCACAACCATGGGTTCGACCCTTGCTCTCGACTCTACCAGTTGATCCGCATGATGCCTTATCACATTATGACCAATATCTACTGTGTACATCAGAGGTCCTTGTCTGGCCCGAATTGTTCCGGACTGCCATTTTTCGTTTCCATAGCCCCTTGCCAACACTGGTTGTCCTACGTCGAAAGTTCGAGTGGTCTTGTTGTTAATATGCCGAAACTGTTTGTTTTCCACTTCCCTCCGCACATTTGGTTTTAACAAGTCCAACTTGGACCGCAACCTCCTGTTATAAAACATCATGGCAGGACTTTGGTTAGTCACTGCATGATCGGCGTTTTGATATGACATCAGGAACTTGTCGACCTTGTGTTGCAGCGGTATCTGATCATCGTTCATGGCCTTAATTGCCTTTTTGAATGTCTGGACAAATCTTTCAGCCAACCCGTTTGTCGCCGGATGATATGGGGCAGAGGTATAATGTTTTACTCCATTCTTCTTTAAGAATTGTCGGAATTCTTCCGATACAAACTGTGGTCCGTTGTCCGAACAGATCTGTTCTGGCAATCCGTTCCTTGCGAATATTGTTCTTAACACCGCAATTGTCTTTTCTGAAGTAGTGGTATTCATCTTGATGACTTCTGGCCATTTGGAATGTGCGTCCACCGCGATTAGGAACATGGAGTCCATGAATGGACCAGCAACGTCAATGTGTATGCGTTGCCATGGGGCTGAAGGCCATTCCCATGGGTGTAGCGGTGCTATCGGAGGTGCATTTTGCACTTTTTGGCACCCAGCGCAGCTTTTCGTTAACTCCTCAATCTGTTGGTCAATACCCGGCCACCATACATAAGCCCTAGCAAGACTTTTCATTTTAACTCCCCCCAGATGACCTTCATGCAGTTCGTTTAAAACTCTTTCCCTTAACTTGGGAGGAATAATCACTCTTGTCCCGTACATCAAGGTACCATGGCAGACGGACAGCTGGTCTCGCCTTTCCGAAAATGCCGGTAACAGAGGATCACCCCGTGTTGGCCATCCTTTCACTGTCACCTCGTAGACTCTGGACAGTGTCGGGTCGTTCCTGGTTTCTCTTTCAATACTTGCATTGGTGACTGGTAAACACTCGATGATGGTCGAATGAAATAACTCAACAGGGTCAACTTTCGTCGTGTCTTCTTCTTCAGGTAGTGGCAGGCATGACAGCCCATCAGCATTGCCATGCTGTTTCGTACCTTTGAATTCTATTTGATATTGATGTGCCCCTAGGAAAAGAGACCATCTCTGGAGACGCTGCGCTGTCATCACCGAAACACCCTTCTTAGGGTTAAAAATGGATACCAACGGTTGATGGTCTGTCAGAAGTGTGAATTTTTGGCCCTGCAGGTAATGATTAAACTTCTTCACTCCCCATACAAGGCTAAGAGCCTCCCTATCGATCTGCGCATAGTTGCGCTCAGCGGAGGTCAATGATCTGGATGCAAACGCGACTGGCCTTTCCGTGCCATTTGGCAACTTGTGTGAGAGTACTGCCCCAATACCATATGAGGAAGCATCACAAGCCAACCGAATAGGCAGTGTTGGGTTGAAGTGAGCCAACACTTCCTCTGAGGTGATCAATTCTTTGCTTTTGCGAAATGCCTTCTTACAGTTTTCGCCCCATTCCCATGGTACCCCTTTCTGTAAAAGAGCGTTTAACGGGTGCAGTATCGTGGATAGATTTGGCAGAAATTTATGGTAATAGTAAATTAATCCTAGAAACGACCTCAACTGAGAGACATTCTCCGGAGCGGGAGCCTTTACAACTGCCTCAATCTTGTCAGGAGACTTATGAAGCCCCTCCCGGCCAATGACATGGCCACAGTACGAGATCCGCTTCTGGAAGAACTCACATTTCTGCCGATTTACTCTAAGTCCATACTCTTTCAGTCTGTTGAGCACCAGTTCCAAGTTTGCGAGATGTTGTTCATCACCATCACCTGTGATCAGAATATCGTCCAGGTAACATTGTGTGCCTGGAATTCCCTGTAATACCTGCTCCATGGCCCTCTGCCAAATTGCTGGAGCCGATGCCACTCCAAAAACCAGCCTATTGTACCGGTACAACCCTCGATGCGTGTTGATCGTGAGGTATTGGCATGACTCTTCCTCAACCTCCATCTGCAAGTACGCCTGCGCCAGGTCTATCTTGGTGAAGTGTTTCCCGCCAGACAATGAAGCGAAAATATCCTCAATCCGTGGAAGCGGATACTGCACCGTGTGAAGCACCGGATTAACGATGATTTTGAAATCTCCACAGATGCGAACCTTCCCTGGGTCTCCTGGCTTGTTGCTCGCAGGACGTTTCATAACGGGAACAATGGGCGTAGCCCACTCACTCCAATCTACCTTAGACAGTACACCTGAACGTTCTAGTGCTTCCAGTTCCGCTTCAACAGTAGGTCGTATTGCATAGGGTACCGGTCTGGCTTTAAAAAATTTTGGTTGTGCATGTTCATCAATCTTGATGTTTGCCATAATTCCTCTCAGTGTTCCCAGTCCCTGCTGGAACACCTCTTTAGCATCATCCAATATTCTGGACAATCGTTTAGGTTTGACATCTGTTTCCCCGGAATCTACCGTTAGTGCCTTCAAGGAGTGCCAGTCCATATTCATTTTCCTAATCCACTCCCGTCCTAGTAGTGGTGGACCTCCTTCAGGTAGCACATATAAGTCCATTACTTGGCTTTCTTCGCCCTTGTGGACCACTTCTACCTCTATTTTTCCGATGGGGTACACTCTTTGCCCCGTGTATGTTTTCAATATAATCTCCGTATCCTGTAGGGGAATATGTTGGAATAACCTTCTGTAATCTTTCTTATTCATGACCGTCAATGCCGATCCAGTGTCCAATTCCATTTTTACTTGGACTCCTGCTATCTGAAGAGTGACCCAAATTGTCTGGAGATCTGCATCCTTACCAATGTTGTGTACTCTTAAGCTATCCAGTTCATTACTGCTAGCGTCTGAATCTGACTTCTGTTCGGTCAAACTGTTCTTTGTCACCTTGTGTACCTTTGCGTATTTTCCTTGCGGTGACTTTTTGTTGCTGGTCTTCTTTCCTGACCGGCATACTTTAGCTATGTGGCCAAGCCTGCCACACGTTCTCCATTCTTGGTTTTTAAACCAACACTGGTTCTGATCGTGCGTTGTCTTTCCACAACGATAACATTTGACAGAACTCAAACCCAATTTGTTTGTACCGAGTTCCGGTGACCGTAGCTGCATTACTGCCGTGCCTCTCGCTGCGGCTTCGTGTGCTGCTGCCATAGTGACCACCTTCTCAAGCGTCAGCTCATTCTCCTCGAGCAGTCGCTTTTGTGTATCCTGTTTAAATAAACCACACACAAATTTATCTCGTAGTGCCTCTGTCAGTCCCGTTCCAAACTGACAATATTTTGCTAGCTTACGTAATTCCATCAAATATTCAGCATTGCTTTCATTCTGCAGCTGCCTTCTGTCGTAAAATTTAAATCGTTCCGCTAGCATCAGCAGCGTGGGGTTTGGATGATTTTTCAGGACAGTAACAATCTCATCGAACGTCTTATCCGCCGGTTCATCTGGTGATAACAGGTGTTTCAATTGCCCGTATGTCTTCACACCCATTAAATTTAATAATGTTAGTGCTTTATCTGCATCAGGAATTTTATTTGCCTTACAATAATTTTGTATGCGTTCTACATACATGGCCCAATCTTCGATGTCACTATCAAAGGTATTAATGTTCCCATGTTTAGGCATCGTTGCAATTTATTGTATTTTTATGTTATCCAAGATGGCGGCTTCCCGCTCTTTGTCGTCGTCCTCCGCCCACAAAAAAGCGGTTTTCCTGCGCTTGGCGGTCTTCAACCGTCCCCCGACGCTGTCTCCGCTTCACCGCGGCTCTCGCGCCTTCAGTTTCCCCAGATGCTGCGCCTTTTAGCCCGAATGCGGCCCTTATCTCCGGTCGCGATCGATGTCCTCGCGCTGCGCCTCCCACTCGAAAGCGGCCCGGCCCTTATCTCCGGTCGCGATCGATCTCACTGCCCTTATTCCTCCGTCTTCCCAGCCCCGTCTGTACAGCCAATGCGGTTGACTTTCTGTCGCGTCGCTGCCCGGCTTACCCACCACTGAGGTAGAAGAAGAAAGCTGACAGTCGCTGCTGGAGGCTTCGAGGTCAGGATGTCTTCTGCACTCCGGTTTCTCGATGCCTGCCGCTCGACGTGTCTTCCAGTAGGGTGATGAGGGTGGAAACCTCTCTTCGACGTCCTGTCTGTGGACGAAGCCGCCGTGGAAATAACTGCCGCAGGGTAAGAATCGGACTCGTCGCCACTGTTAAGTCTGTGTGTTATAGTGATAATTATTACACAGACTAAGAGAGTAAATTCAACAGGTCTTTACTGGTTGGAGGTAGGGACTATACTGAATACAATATTACTACACAGTGCTTATATACCGGTGTGGTCACCACCGGTATTACGTATACAGCAGCCAGAGAAAGTAGTACATCTCTTAAGGTGGAACAGGCTTAAGTTCTCTTAAGGTGGAACAGGTTACATACACCACATAGGGGGTATGATTAAGAAGTTTGCAGATGATACTAAAATCGGCTGTGTGGTTGATACTGAAGAAGGAAGCTGTAAACTGCAGGAAGATATCAAAAAATTGGTCAGGTGGACAGAACAGTGGCAAATAGAATTCAATCCGGAGAAGTGTGAGGTAATGCATTTGGGGTGGGCTAACAAGGAAAGGGAATACACATTAAATGGTAGGGCACTGAGTAGTGTAGAGGAACAAAGAGACATTGGAGTACTTGTCCACAGATCCCTGAAGGTAGCAGGCCAAGTAGATAAGGTGGTTAAGAAGGCATACGGAATGCCTGCCTTTATTAGTCGTGGCATAGAATACAAGAGCAGGGGGTTATGCTTCAACTGTATAAAACACTAGTTAGGCCTCAGCTAGAGTACTGCGTGCAGTTCTGGCCACCACATTACAGGAAAGATGTGATTGCACTAGAGAGGGTGCAGAGGAGATTTACAAGGGATGTTGCCAGGAGTAGAGAATCATAGCTATGAGGAAAGACTGGATAGGCTGGGTCTGTTTTCCTTGGAACAGAGGAGGCTGAGGGGAGACCTTATTGAGGTGTATAAAATTATGAGGGGCATAGATAAAGTGGATAGAAAGGACCTATTTCCCTTAGCAGAGGGGTCAAAAACCAGGGGGCACAGATTTAAATAACTGGGGGAAGGTTTAGAGGGGATTTGAGGGGAAATTTCTTCACCCAGAGGGTTGTGGGGGTCTGGAACTCACTGCCTGAAAGGGTGGTAGAGGCAGGAACCCTAACCACATTTAAAAAGTACTTGGATGTGCACTTGGGATGCTCTAACCTGCTGGGCTACGGACCAAGAGCTGGGAAGTGGGATTAGGCTGGATAGCTCTTTGTTGGCCAGCGCGGACATGATGGGCCGAAATGGCCTCCTTCCGTGCTGTAACTTTCTATGATTCTATGCACCTCCAATGATGTCGAGAGCAGCCTCCTCAGCGTTGGTCAAGTGGGCAATCGAAGGTGGCCCTCCTCCGGTCCTGCCCCTCTCCCTCTTATTGTGGGCCCTCTTTTCCTGCAATGAGGGACACAAGTGGAGTTTGAGTGAGAATGTTGGAGTGAGTGTAGAGAATCCATAGCGTAGATGCTTAGAGGGAGACAAAGATGGAGTGAGGTGCCAATACCAAGGGCCCTCCCTGTGTGTTGTTATTTGTTGTCATTGCATAACAATGATAGCGAGTGTGAGGGGTACATAGTAGAATAGTGAAATGATTCCATACATAGAGAGAGAGGGATGGTTAAGGGTGTAAGGGATGTAAGGGTAAATTGGGATGTGCAGGAGTAGGTTGACAATACAGAGTGCTGGTGATGAGAAGAGATGGGGAGCAGATTGAAGGTAAATGTGATGTTATACTCACTTTTGCTGTGCGTAGCAGGTCATTGAACCTTTTCTTGCACCCAGGTGCGACCACACAAAGACCTGGCGCTCACCTCCTCAGCAATTTGCAGCCAGACTGCTTTGGTTTGCCGAGGAGGCTTCCTCCGTCCATCTGAGGGCAACAAGAGCATGGAGGGAGTCATCATCGAATCTGGGAGATGCCTTGAGTCTTGCAGCAGTCATTTTCAGATGTGCCACACCGAGAAGCAGCAGAATAGGACTGATCAAAAACAAGGCTGCATGGGCCCCTTAAATGCAGCTGGCTGAAAGACGTCAACAGAGGCGAGCAGCAGACCCGAACCCACTGATTGGGCCGGGTAGCGCGCACGACGGGCTTAATCAGCCCACTTAAGCTAAAATCATAATTTCAGGGTGGCTGAAACCGGCAGCGGGACCGGAACCCGGCAAATATCAAAGCCGCCTCCTACCCATCGCCACTCACAAAATCGCGGCCTTAAGGAAGGGGTAGGGCTAGTTGTTGTCATATCTTCGCATTCTTCCCTTACAGAATAGTGTGACGTGGTGGAAGTATATGCAGACTGATTAACAGTCGGACAGGTTGTAACCTGGAGGTTATGGGTTGGTGCTTGGGATCGGGGACCCCCTATCCATATATGACCGTCAGGGTGGTCTGCACTCCTGATGGCTACCTGCCTTTTTTGTCTGCCACACTCTTGGGCCACTGGAGCCTACTCCGCTTTGCCGGTTTTTCCATGTTTCCTCTCCCTCTGCTATTCTACTTTAAACATTCACACATCCTCTGGGTCTTATGTATATCTTTTATTTCTCTAATGTCTCTCATCATGCCTCCTTTATTTTACGCTATTATTACTTCCGTCATTGATGCTGTAAATGATATAATTTTAAATGGGGTGCTGGAAGAGAGAAACCTGGGGGTGTATGTACACAAATCTTTGAAGGTGACAGAACAAGTTGAGAAGTCTGTTAAAAAAGCATATGGGATCCTTGGCTTTATTAATAGGGGCATATGGAAGTTATGCTAAACCTTCATAAAACACTGGTTCGGCCTCAGCTGGAGCATTGTGTTCAGTTCTGGGCACCGCACTTTAGGAAGGATGTCAAGGCCTTAGAGAGGGTGCAGAGGAGATTTACTAGAATGGTACCAGGGATGAGGAGAGACTGGAGAGGCTGGGGTTGTTCTCCTTAGAGCAGAGGAGGTTAAGAGGAGATTTGATAGAGGTGTTCAAAATCATGACTTGTTTTGATAGAGTAAATAAGGAGAAAGTGTTTCTGGTGGCAGAAGGGTCGGTGACCAGAGGACACAGATTGAAAGTGATTGGCAAAAGAACCAGAGGCGACATGAGGAAACATTTTTTTAATGCAGCGAGTTGTTGTGACTTGGAATGCACTGCCTGAAAGGGTGGTGGAAGCAGATTCAATAGCAACTTTCAAAAGGGAATAGGATAAATGCTTGAAGGGGAAAAGATCTGCAGGGCTATGGGGATAGAGTGGGGTACTGGGGCTAGTTGGATAGCTCTACCAAAAAGCTGGCACAGGCATGATGGGCCAAATGGCCTCCTTCTGTGCTGTACCACTCTATGATTCAATGATTTAATCATCTCCTATTCCCCACCTAATTAATTTACAGAGCATTCTTTTTCTTTTCTTATGTATGTGGTCATTTTATGCCCCGCACCCTTTTCCCTTGCTCTGTTCCTGCCCTTAAACTGTTCATCTGTAACGTATGTTCTGTGGACAGGTCATAAGACCTGAGACGTTAACCAACCTTTTTTGTGTCTCCAAAGTTGCTGCCCGACCTGTTGAATGGTCCCAGTACTTTTTTTTTGCTTTTATTTGAGGCCAAGTCGACTTATTGTGCAAATTGGATTTCTTGCACCCGCTCCACTTGCTACATTCTTTGCAGTGTCAAAAAAAAATGGAACAGGTGATGTTTACTAGCAAATACTGCAAATGAGAGATAGCTGCCATGATTTGAGGAAGCTACTAATTAAAATAACAAAGAGACTCCCACATGCTGTGGACTTGCTAATTAAGATGCTGCCAGCTGTTTCACACGACCGGTAGTAAGAAGCGTTCTGATCCCACCAGGTATGTGTGAACTGTACAGGCCGCACGAGGGGTCTCGAGATAAAGCGGCCCACGTGAGCCACAATTAATACAGTTTCACTCCTGAGGATGAAAGATTAGCAGGAAACGAAATGGGTTCAGCAAGCTTCGCTCAGGGCTACTGGGCCAGCTCCTAATTCAAGGGCATAGTTTGCCTGTCGACCATTAGTGGACTTTTTTCTATATTCCTATTGTGAGAATTTAGATTCTTGGATTCAACCCCATGGTTAGTGACCAGTCACAGACAAAGAGGATATTATTTTAAAATAATTTTACTTAATAATGTCAATGACAGTTTACCAGAGAAAGCAATCATCATACTACAACAACAACTTGCATTTTTTATATAGATAAAAAGACTTGCATTTACGTAGCGCCTTTCACGACCACTACTGGATGTCCCAAAGCAATTTACAGCCAATGAAGTACTTTTTGGAGTGTAGTCATTGTTGTAATGTAGGAAACGCAGCAGCCAATTTGCACACAGCAAGGTCCCACAAACATCAATGTGATAATGACCAGATAATCTGTTTTAGTGATGTTGATTGAGGGATAAATATTGGCCAGGACACCGGGGATAACTCTAATGCTCTTCTTTGAAAAATCTGGGATCTTTTAGGTCCACCTGAGAGAGCAGACAGGGCCTCGGTTTAACATCTTATCCGAAAGACGGCACCTCCGACAGTGCAGCACTCCCTCAACACTGCACTGGAGTGTCAGCCTAGATTTTTGTGCTCAAGTCTCTGGAGTGGATCTTGAACCCACAACCAGAGAGTGCTACCCACTGAGCCATGGCTGTCACCTAGCACCTTTAATGTTGTAAAAACGTCCCAAAGCACTTCACAGGAGTGTTTTCAAACAAAATTTGACACCGAGCCACATAAGGCAGATATTAGGATCGGTGACCAAGGGCTCAGTCAAAGAGGTAGGTTATAAGGAGCGTCTTAAAGGAAGAGAGAGAGGTAGAGATGTGGAGCGATTTAGGGAGGGAATTCCAGAGCTTAGGGCCAAGGCAGCTGAAGGCACAGCCGCCATTGGAGGGGCAAAGGAAATTGGGGATGCATAAGAGGCCAGAATTGGAGGAACACAAAGTTCCAGATAGTTGCAGGGCTGGAAGAGGTACAGCGATAGGATCGGGCGAGGCCATGGAGCGATTTAAACACAAGGATGAGAATTTTGATTTTGAGGCGAGTGGATATCAAGACCTCGGGTGAGCAAGCCCTGGTCTTGGGAGTCGTTCGTTCGGTGGTTGATGCGACATTCGAGTTCTTCTTCTTCTCTTCGCCTGAGCGGTCCTGTCCTCTTTCTGAGCGCTGTTTATATCCCATATCATTTCCCATTGTTCGTGTAGTGTTTGTCTAGTTGATCAATTTAGCCTTTTCTGTTGCAAACTGTAGATGTGGATGAAACCAGTCTGTGACACATCCTACCTACAGCCTCAGCCAAACAGCACCCTGCCAGTAAGTAGTAAACAGATCCATGGCCCTTTTCAGGACATGTCAATGGACTAATTTCCCAGCATTCTGATTTTGCTTTTATTCAATGGGCCAGAAATTCAGGCCCCCACGGGTGAGTACGCGCTGTGTACTCATGCGTAGGGCCAACGAAAGTGCCGGTTTTGTGCATGCACTGCGCATGCGCGGGAAACCGGAACTTCCGTTCCCTTGAAGGAAGGGGTTCAGAGGTCAAATGCGTGCACCAGAGAGGCAGCGTGTACGCCTGGAACGTCCATTTTTTTTACAGGTTTCTCCGGGAGGGTAAGTCTCCAGCAGCTACGTGTTTAAAAAGCAGTCGCAAGGTCTGCTTTTAACAAGGTAAGTGGTGCAGTAAGTAAAATTAAAACATTTTTTCCACAGGTTTATTATTTTTAAATACTTTAAAGAAAGGTAAGTTTATTTTTAGCCCCGTTAAAAACTGCAATTAATTTTTTCAATAATTTAAATTATTGTTTAAAATAGTTATTTTATGTAATTTATAGTTATTTTAAAAATGTGATAAAAAAAAAAAATTATTTGAAGTTTTCGTTATGTTTTGGGGCTGATGTCTAATCATAGATTTGACAGGTCTTACTGTCAAATCTATGAATAGCGATTCCCTGCTCTGATTGGCTCCCCATGGCCCACGTGATCCCAGGGGACGCTGCGAACTAACTGCGCCCCTGGGATACGCAAGCACTGCGCGCCGGCAGCTGGAGGAGGCCCAGGATCAGAATCCCACGCGGCTCCACAGAACAACGGCAGGCGCGCTAGATAAGTGCAGGTCGGGGGCTTGCGCCCGCGGGAAGCCCCCATCCCGAATTTCTGGCCCGTTGTCTCTTTGGCCCTAGGCATTTCATATTCAATATCATTTCAATCCTTCCCTGCAAAGTACAAAGAAAATTATGGAAGCAAATTCTTACGATTGGGTCTTGTAGGACCGTAAAATTTCAATAGATATCAGGGCAATGCTAGAACTGGGTTAGCACCATCGATAGAATTCAAGGGTGGACAGTGGCATTTTTATTGGGGACTGGTAAAGGGGCTAAGAGTCCACTGGGATCCCACGTTATTCAGTATTATAACCGTGCCACACTGGCACATATTAATAAGCTCCTTAAATACAAAGCAATACTCAAGTCTATTTTTAGTATCAATTCATTATATTTCCTGGAGCCTACGGCTGCATAAGTGGAATATGCAAGTAAATGGAGAGTCGAAAATTAATCCCCATCAAAGGTTTGCATGCGTCAAAACCTTAATAAAACCTATGAAGGTTGTGGAACGAAGGACTGGAGAAGAGGTACTGAGAAAATGGTCCAGGGACAAATCGTAGCCGGCTTCCTTTTCACTTGTGGCCCTCAATAGATCTGGCATTCGATGCACTTATGACCCTGTTGGCTGTGGGTTGTCACCAGATCAGTGATTCAACACTGTCTATTTCCCTCGGAGAGAAATTAGGTGACTGATATTGAGAAACGGGGCTATCCCAGCGCTTGCAGAGTAAATTAAAAACCTCTATTAAAGTTGGAGTTCCTTTCTCCCCACCACGCCCGAGGTTACACTTGTCCACTGCCAAGGATTGTGCACTGGAAATCAGGAACTCAGCATGTGGGTAGCAGCAGGCACACAGCCATGGTGTAGCATGTTAGACCCTCCCAGAAAATGCCCCCCCCCCCGCCCCCCGTACCCCACTCCAAGCAAAACACTGTCTGGAGTAATGGGAAAGCTGTGCGGGTTGTCTGTTGCCATGCCGATACAAATTCCGCAGCTGACTCAGGGCCCTCCTCAATCACCAGATCAATTTTGCGACAGATCTGCTGACATAACAATTGCCTGTTGGGTGTTGTCATGGCGTCCAACATACATAAAAAAGGAAAATTAAAACAAAGGTCAGTCGTGAACAATTAAATTATCCTTTAACTAAAAACCACGACACAAAATGCTCACTTAAATGCAGGAAAGGAAATGTCAGATTAGGATTTATTCACCATTGCACAGAATTGTGTGGCGACATAAGAACATAAGAAATAGTAGCAGGAGTAGGCCATTTGGCTCCTCGAGCCTGTTCCGTCATTCAAAAAGATCATGGCTGATCTTCTAACTCAACTCCACTTACCTGCACTATCCCCTTATCCCTTGATTCCCTTAAGATCCAAAAATATGTCGATCTCTGTCTTGAATATACTCAACGACTGAGCCTCCACAGCCCTCTGGGGTAGAGAATTCCAAAGATTCACCACCCTCTGAGTGAAGACATTTCTCCTCATTTCAGTCCAAAATGGCCGACCCCTATTCTGAGACTGTGACCCTGGTTCTAGACGCCCCAACCAGGGGAAGCATCCTCCCTGCATCTACCCTGTCAAGCCCTGTAAGAATTTTGTATGTTTCAATGAGATCACGTGTCATTCTTCTGAACTCTAGAGAATATAGGGCTAGTCTACTCAATCTCTCCTCATAGGACAATTCCCCCCATCCCAGGAACCAGTCTGGTGAACCTTTGTTGCACTCCCTCTATGGCAAGTATATCCTTCCTTAGATAAGGAGACCAAAACTGTACACAATACTCCAGGGCCTAGAAATTCAGTGCCCTTAGCGCCGATTTTGCGGCGCTAGAGGGCCTAGCGCTGCAATTGGTGCCGGCGCTGAAATTGCCTGGGGCCCTTCCGCCGCGGTAGACCGGTAGCGCTGCGCCGGCACCGATGACGTCATCGGTGTGCGCAGCGTCCCGGTTGCCATGCCGACGGGCCCCAGCGCCGAAATTCAGTTGCGGCCGCCTCGTCCGTGGCAGCCGCAACTAAGACTCTGGCAACAGAGTCTTACATGACTTTGCGCCGGCGCATTAAAGGCACCGCGGCGGCCGGCCGCTTTCCCGCCGGCCGCCTGGCCGCAGCTCCCTCCCCGGACTTCCCCCCACCCCCCCCCGGAACAGAAGCAAGCCCGGCACTTGTCCGAGGTGCCGGGCTCATTTTTAAAAAGATTTTCGCGGGCCGCGGCCGGGTGCAGGCAGCTCCTCCTTAAGGGAAGGAGGAGGCCTGCACTTCCCGAACCTGCCGCACCGCAGTGGGTGCCGCAGCGCCGGAATAGCGCCGATATTCAGCGCGTAGCGCCAGTTTTCAGGCGCAAACAGCTCTCAGCAGCGCCGGCAGCCGTTTGGGCGCAGAATTGGTGAATTTTGGGCCCGACCAGCGCGACTTAGCTCCGGCACTAACTTCCGGCGCTAAAGCCCTGGCTGCGCCAAAACTCAATTTCTAGGCCCAGGTGTGGCCTCACCAGGGCCCTATATAATTGCAGTAAAATGTCTTTACTCTTATACTCAAATCCTCTTGTAATAAAGGCCAACATACAATTTGCTTTCCTAATTGCTTGCTGTACCTGCATGTTAACTTTCAGTGATTCGTGTACAAGGACACCCAGGTCCCTCTGAACACCAACATTTCCCTATCTCTCACCATTTAAAAAATACTCTGCTTGTCTATTTTTCCTACCAAAGTAGATAATTTCACATTCCTCCACATTATATTCCCTTTGCCATGTTCTTGCCCACTTACTTAGCTTGTCTATATCCCCTTGAAGCCTCTTTGCATCCTCCTCACAACTTACATTCCCACTGAGCTTTGTATCATCAGCAAATTTGGATATATTACATTTGCTCCCCTCATCCAAATCATTGATATAGATTGTGAATAGTTGGGGCCCAAGCACCAATCCTTGCGGTACCCCCACTAGTTACAGCCTGCCAACCTGAAAATGACCCGTTTATTCCTACTCTCCATTAACCAATCCTCAACCCATGCTAGTATATTACCCCCAATCCCATGAGCACTAATTTTGTTTAATAACCTCTTGTGCGGCACCTTATCCAATGCCTTCTGAAAATCCAAATACACCACATCCACTGGTTCCCCCTTATCTATTCTGCTAGTTACAACCTCAAAAAACTCTAACAGATTCGTCGAACACGATTTTCCTTTCATAAATCTGTGTTAACTCTGCCCTATCCTATTATTATTTTCTAAGTGCCCTATTACCACATCCTTAATAATAGCTTCTAGCATTTTCCCTACTACTGATGTCAGGCTAACTGATCTGTAGTTCCCCATTTTCTCTCTCCCTCCTTTCTTAAATAGTGGGGTTACATTTGCTACCTTCCAATCCATGGGAACCATTCTTGAATCTATGGAATTTTGGAAAATGACAACCGATGCATCCATTATCTCTATAGCCACCTCTTTCAAAACCCTAGGATGTAGGCCATCATGTCCAGGGGATTTATCAACTTTCAGTCCCATTAATTTCTCCAGTACTATTTTTTTACTAATATTAATTTCTTTCAGTTCCTCATTCTCGCCAGACCCTTGGTTCTCCACTATTTCTGGGAAGTTTTTTTGCGTCTTCTTCCGTGAAGACAGACACAAAGTATTTGTTTAATTTCACTGCCATTTTCTTATTCCCCATTATAATTTCTCCTGTCTCAGCCTGTAAGAGACCCACATTTACTTTTGCTAATCTTTTCCTTTTTAAATACTTATAGAAGCTTGTACAGTCTGTTTTTATGTCTCTCACTAGTTTACTCTCATATTCTATTTTCCCTTTCTTTATCAATTTCTTGGTCCTCCTATGCTGAATTCTAAAATCCTCCCAATCCTCAGGCTTACTACTCTTTTAAGCCTCTTCCTTTGATCTAATAATGGACTGTATATTCCGATGCCTACAGGTGTGTATGCGCTGTGTACACACCCGTAGGGACATTGGCCTAGAAATTGAGTTGGCGCCACGCCAGGGCTTTAGCGCCGGAAATTTAGCGCCGGCGCTAAGTCCCCCTGCGCGCGCCAAAAATTCAGTAGCGCCGCGCCCAGACGGCTGCCGGCACTACTGGAGGGTGTCAGCGCCTCGCAATGGGCGCTGACTGCCGCATTGCGGCGCTAATCCGCCGCTGCGGCACCCGATGCGGTGCGGCAGGCTGGGGAAGCGCAGGCCTCCTCCTTCCGTTAAGGAGGAGCTGCCTGCACCCGACCGCTGGCCGTTGATCTGTGGAGAAAAATGAGCCCGGCACCTCGGAGAAGTGCCGGGCTCGCGGCCCACACACATCTGTGCTGCGGGGGGGTGTTGGAGGAGTCCGGGGAGGGAGGTGCGGGCAGGCGGCCACCGGGAAAGCGGCCGGCCGCCGCGCGACCTTAATGCGCCGGCGCTAAGACCCGTAGCGAACTTCTGAAAAATCGTTGGTTGCGGCTGCCACGGGCGAGGCGGCCGCAACTCAATTTCGGCGTTCGGGCGCGTTGCCACGGCAACCGGGACGCTGCGCACACCGATGACGTCATCGGTGCCGGCGCAGCGCAACCGGCTAACGCCGATGGCAGCGCCCAAGTGAATTTCTCAATCGGCTGTACTTGCGGCGCTAGGCCCTCTAGCGCCTCAAAATGGGCGCTAACCCCACTCAATTTCTAGGCCATTGTAAATGCCAGTTTCAGGCATGCGAAGCGCATGCGCTGAAAACCGGCATTTCCGATCTGCCAAGAATCCTGTTGACAGATCTGATGCCTGCCCTGGAGAAGGGCCTCTGCGGGCGGAGAGTTCCGCTTTCTGGAGAACCTCCGCCCGCAGAAAACCCTTAGAAATCTTAGGCCTGCTTTTACCAGCATAAGATTTGAAAAAAAGTAAAAATAATTTTTCACTCATTTATCATTTAAAAATACTTTAAAAAAAGTACGTTTATTTTTAGCCCCGTAAAAGGATGGAGTGGTCAACCGTGTCAAAGGCTGCAGACAAGTCAAGAAGGATGAGGAGGGATAGTTTACCTTTGTCACAGTCACAAAGAATGTCCTTTGTGACTTCGATGAGAGCCGTTTCAGTACTGTGGCAAGGGCGGGAACCGGGTTTATTTATTTTTTATTAGTTTGTTGGATGTGCGCATCGCTGGCAAGGCCAGCATTTATTGTCCATCCCTAATTGCCCTTGAGAAGGTGGTGGTGAGCCGCCTTCTTGAACTGCTGCAGTCTCTGTGGTGAAGGTACTCCCACAGTGCTGTTAGGTAGGGAGTTCCAGGATTTTGACCCAGCGACGATGAAGGATCAGCGATATACTTCTAAGTCAGGATGGTGTGTGGAGGGGAACTTGGAGGTGGTGGTGTTCCCATGTGCCTGCTGCCCTTGTCCTAGGTGGAAGAGGTCACGAGTTTGGGAGGTGCTGCCGAAGAAGCCATGGTACGCCGGTGGTGGAGGGAGTGAATGTTTAAGGTGGTGGATGGTGTGCCAATCAAGCAGGCTGCTTTGTCCTGGATGGTGTTGAGCTTCTTGAGTGTTGTTGGAGCTGCACTCATCCAGGCAAGTGGAGAGTATTCCATCACACTCCTTACTTGTGCCTTGTAGATTGTGGAAAGGCTTTGGGGAGCCAGGAGGTGAGACACTCGCCGCAGAATACCCAGCCTCTGACCTGCTCTTGTAGCCACAGTATTTATGTGGCTGGCCCAGTTAAGTTTCTGGTCAATGGTGACCCCCAGGATGTTGATGGTGGGGGATTCGGCAATGGTAATGCCATTGAATGTCAAGGGGAGGTGGTTAGACTCCCGCTTGTTGGAGATAGTCATTGCCTGGCACTTCTGTGGAGCGAATGTTACCTGTCACTTATCAGCCCAAGCTTGAACGTCATCCAGGTCTTATTGCATGCGGGCATGGATTGTTTCATTATCTGAGGAGTTGCGAATGGCACTGAACACTGTGCAGTCATCAGTGAACATCCCCATTTCTGACCTTATGTTGGAGGGAAGGTCATTGATGAAGCAGCTGAAGATGGTTGGGCCTAAGACTCTGCCCTGAGGAACTCCTGCAGAGATGTCCTGGGACTGTGATGATTGACCTTCAACCACCACAACCATTTGGAGGGATTCAAACATGGAGACAAACAAAAGATTTTTAAAACACAGGACGAGGGGTAGAATCTTACGTTTCCACACAAACCTGCATGAAATAAAAAATGTAAACTATTTTACATGGAATAATGCAGAATTTGTTATATTTGATAATTGGTCCTTGCAGTTTCTGCTGATAGTTTAAACTGATTAACAAGTGCCAGTTTAGCTCAGTTGGCAGCACTCTTTGTGGGCTCCAAGAAGGAAAGAATTGCATTTCTATAGCACCTTTCATGACCTCAGGACGTCTCAAAGCACTTTACAGTCAATGAAATACATTTAAAGTGCAGTCACTGTTGTAATGTGGGAAACGCGACAGCCAATTTGCGCACAGCAAGGTCCCACAAACAGTAATGAACTATTCATCTGTTGATCTTGTTTACAATGTTTTACAGTCTGTCCACTGAGGTAATTTTTTTTTAAACAATGGATTTTACCATTAAGAATCAAACCTTTACTAAATAGAGGATATATCCCAGCCAGCAGTGAGGGAAATGCGACAGCCAATTTGCGCACAGCAAGCTCCCGCAAACAGCAAAGAAATTACTGACCAGATCACCTGTTTTAGGTGTTGCGTGAGCATTAAATGTTGGCTGATGATTAAATATTGGCCAGGACACTAGGAGAACTCGGCTGCTCTTCTTCAAAATAGTGCCGTGGGATGTTTAACATCTACCTTAGAGAGCATATGGGGCCTCGATTTAACAAATCGTTTGAAAGACAGCACCTCCAGACAGTGCAGCACTCCCTCAGTACTGCACTCTCTGGAGTGGGACTGTGAACTGGTGGCCTTCTGGACGCAGAGTCAGGATTGCTGCCCCTGAGCCACGGCTGTCCATAATAGATTTGAGCACATATTTTAGATTGACACTTCAGGAGCGGGTATCATTGTCGGAGGCAGGGAACCCCTCGGCAACATGTGCCTGAGGAAGTCCAAGGCCAGCCCAAAATTTATCCTTGGGCTTCATTAAAATTAATTGGGTGAGCTGTGGGTGCCTGTCACGCCTCCACAGGTAGTTCGCCCATTGGAAGAATATAAATATTGGGACTCTTGTAACGCCGGCAGCAGCCCGAAGAAAATACTTTTTTGTTTCATTCATGGGATGTGGGCGTCGCTAGCAAGGCCAACATTTATTGCCCATCCCTAGTTGCCCTCGAGAAGGTGGTGGTGAGCTGCATTCTTGAACTGCTGCAGTCCGTGTGGTGAAGGTACTCCCACAGTGCTGTTAGGGAGGGAGTTCCAGGATTTTGACCCAGCGACGATGAAGGAACGGCTGATATACTTCTAAGTCAGGATGGTGTGTGACTTGGAGGGGAACTTGGAGGTGGTGGTGTTCCCATGCGCCTGCTGCCCTTGTCCTTCTAGGTAGCAGCAATGTGTAGGGGGGGCGGCCATGGGGGTGGCCAATGAGGATACTGTGGAGTTGCGGGGAGCACTCCTGCTCCTTCTGGCTTCACAGCAACATTTATTTTATTTAAAAACACTTAGCCGGTGGTGGTGTGGCCACTGCTTAGGCCGCGGCCATGGCCAGAGAATCCTGAGCGGAGCAGGCCCAGCTACTGCTCCACTCATTGGAAACCAATCTCCTAGAAAGGTCGTAAAACAAGCGTCAGGTTCCTCATTAACATCTGGACGAGGCATAACGTTTGTTCCAGGCAGCCGCCTGGGACGCCTAAAACATGGGCCATTGAATTTAGCAGTGGCCCGAGCGCACGTGAAGATTGGAGATGAGCGATCCCACCGCTGAATCTGACAACATTACGCTCGAAAAATGGGCGCAATGCATACCGATTCTAACCCCATTAAAACTCAAGGCTTAGTCTGTCTGTTTGTGTGACTTATAAAAATTACCTTGTAGTGTAAATATTATCACATGATTGCCGTAGCACGATATTACATAGAATTATGTAGAATATACAGCACAGAAGACCCAACCAGCTTATACTGGGGTTTAGACTCCACACGAGTCTCCTCCCATTCCATCTACTTCATCTCAGCCTTTCAGCTTATCTTTCTATTCCCTTTTCTCTCATGTACTCATCTGATTTCCTTTTGAAAGCACCTAAGCTATTCACCTCAACCACTTCCTGTGGTAGCAAGTTCCAAAATCTAACCACTCTCTGGGCAAAGAAATTTCTCCTTATTTTGCTATTGGATTTATTAGTAGGTATTACACACAAATTATTTATTACTAAATATTAGCAAATAAAATTCCATGATCTTATTTGATGAAGAGCAGGGAAGATACATAGAAACATGGAAACATAGAAACATAGAAGATAGGAGCAGAAGTAGGCCATTCGGCCCCTCGAGCCTGCTCCGCCATTTAATGAGATCATGGCTGATCATCCAAATTCAGTACCCTGTCCCTGCCTTCTCCCCATATCCCTTGATCCCTTTAGCCTCAAGAAATACATCTAACTCCTTCTTGAATATATTTAATGAATAAGCCTCAACTGCCTTCTGTGGTAGAGAATTCCACAGGTTCACCACTCTCTGGGTGAAGAAATTCCTCCTCATCTCAGTCCTAAATGGCTTACCCCTTATCCTTAGCCTGTGACCCCTGGTTCTGGACTCCCCCGCCATCGGGAAGTCTCCTGATACCCTGCCAATCACCCCTCCATGAGCCAATAATATGGCCAGTTGCTCTCTGTGGGACCAGGCTATGTGCAAGTTAGCTATGGCATTCGCCTAGATAACAACAGTGAGTGTACTTCAAGAGCAGTCTTTTGGTTGCAAAGTGCTTTAGGATGTGATAATGCCCGTTTCTTCTTTCAATAACTTCTCAGTGCCACTTGAGGTGATTTTCCTTTGCCTGCCACACTTACAAAATTGTTAAATTGAAACCAAGAACAGACAAAAGGTATTATTACACAAGCACATGGTGGAAATTTTATGTAGGCTTCAGAAAATCCTCGCAGATGCGCATTTTCATATATCATATTCTATCACACAGCACGGGGTCAAAGTAATTTCTAAATATGTTTTTCGACCAACCCCACAGAATTGAATTCCCTAACCCGAAATACAAATTAACAACAACACATCTTAATTATCATTAGCTAAAGACAGTATAACATAACGGGTTGAATTATTATGTTTATAGAGCCGTACCTTAGAGACTGATCACCACAATGAATTGTGTTCCATTGCTGATATACTGCATCGCACATCTGGTGGGTACAGCAGCAATGTATTTTCAATGATTTATCATGCGCACAAGCCACAACAGGATTTACAGGCATATCTATTGAATCAAACATATGTTAAGGCCACTACTCCATACATTTTGAGAAAATTCTGGGCGGCGCTCCATATCCATTCATGTGGTGTCAGCCGTGGCTCATTTGGTAGCGCTTTCTGACGTAAGAAAACTACTCGACACTTGGTCTAAGCGTTAAACAAAGCTTTAATCAACTGTTTTACAACATGGAGGTCCAGGTGTGTCCTTCACTAGTTCCTGTTAAGAATGTCCTGTGCAAGCTGGGCCCGTGCCCGAGTATTTATACTCTCCCTGGACAGCGCCACCCATAGGCTGCTCAGTGTTATTTCATAAGTCTTTCTTTCATGAATGACCGATTCATGTCACTTTCAGTTCTGAGTCAGGAAAGTCGTGGGTTCAAGTGCCCACTCTAGAGGCTTGAGCACACCATCTATGCTGACACTCAAGTGCAGTACCAAGGGAGTGCTGCACTACTGTAGGTGCTGTCATTCGGATGGAACTTCAACCTGAGACCCCGTCTTTCCTCTCAGGTGAAAGTAAAAGATCCCTTGGCAGTATTTCAAAGAACAGCAGTGGACTTCTCCCTGGCTTCACATTACTGTTTGTGGGATCTTGCTGTGCACAGATTGGCTGCCACATTTCAATAAGTACTTCATTAGCTGTAAAGCAATCTGGGATGCTCGCTAAGTGCAAGTCTTTCTTTCTTCTGCGACCTTGGTCCATTGTACTTTAAGTCTGCATACGGCTGATGTGTTTTCATATGCGACTCAGGCCCAGTCAACATGTTTTTATTCATTCTTGGGATGTGGGCGTCGCTGGCAAGGCCAGCATTTATTGCCCATTCCTCGTTGCCCTTGAGAAGGTTGGTGATGGGTGAAGCACTATCAACAACACCAAAGACTACGAGTTGAACTTATACGAAGTAGGCTTTTATTGACTAAGAACTGGAGCATGCCTCTGCTAGTGGATCCATCCTAAGAGCTCCCGGGGGAAGGGTGGTGAGTCACCTTTATACCCGGGCTTAGGGGTGGAGCCAGGGGCGGAGACATGCCCGGACCTGTACAGAGTTAACAGTGGTTTACCACATTCACCCCTCGTTTAAAAAAGAGTCCGGCGGGGTGAAGTGTTTCAAAAGTTCGTATATGGAAGTCTCTCCGGGGGTCTTGTCTGCCGTAATGATCTTCGTGGTGCCGGTTGCGGCGGTTCTTTGCCCGCGGCTGCTTCTCGCGTGGGACGGAGCACTGGCGTGTCATCCTCTCGGGGTAGGGATGGCACCGGCATGTCGTCACTTCGTGGTAGACACCCCGGTGGTGCGTCGTGGGTAGTGGTGGTGGGTGGAGGTAGTGGATGGTGATCGATGGTGTTTCGGGTGGTACCTGAGGGTGCGAGGTCTCGAATTGAGACTGTGTCCTCCCGCCCATCAGGATACGCCACGTAGGCGTACTGTGGGTTGGCGTGGAGGAGGTGAACCTTTTCGACCAGGGGGTCCGTCTTATGGCTCCTCACGTGTTTCCTGAGCAGGACGGGTCCCGGAGACGTCAGCCATGGCGGTAGTGATGTCCCTGAGGTGGATTTCCTGGGGAAGACAAACATCTTCTCGTGAGGGGTGGCGTTTGTGGCAGTACAGAGCAGTGATCGTATGGAGTGGAGCGCATCAGGGAGGACATCTTGCCAGCGGGAGATTGGGAGGCCCTTGGATTTTAGGGCGAGCATGGCGGTCTTCCACACCGTTGCGTTCTCCCTCTCTACCTGTCCGTTACCCCGGGGGTTGTAGCTGGTAGTCCTGCTCGTGGCTATGCCCTTCTCGAGCAGGTACTGGCGCAGCTCGTCGCTCATGAACAATGAGCCCCTGTCGCTGTGGATGTAATTGGGGAAGCCAAATATGGCGAACAGGTCGTTGAGGCACCTGATGACTGTGGCGCTGGTCATGTCCGGGCAGGGGATGGCGAAGGGGAAACGGGAGTACTCGTCAATAATATTGAGGAAGTACGTGTTGCGGTCAGAGGAGGGAAGGGGCCCCTTGAAATCGACGCTGAGACGTTCGAAGGGGCGGGTGGCTTTAATCAGGTGTGCCCTGTCTGGCCTATAAAAATGCGGTTTGCATTCGGCGCAGACCTGGCAGTTCCTGGGCATGGTCCTGACCTCCTCGATGGAGTAAGGCAGGTTGCGAGCTTTAATAAAATGGAAGAACCTGGTGACCCCCGGGTGGCAGAGATCATTGTGGAGGGTCCGTAGCCTATCGACTTGTGCGTTGGCACATGTCCCACGGGATAGGGCGTCTGGGGGCTCATTAAGTTTCCCGGGCCGGTATAAGATATCGTAGTTGTAGGTGGATAACTCGATCCTCCACCGCAATATCTTATCATTTTTGATTTTCCCCCTTTGTCTGTTGTTAAACATAAATGCTACTGACCGTTGGTCAGTGAGCAGGGTGAAACGTTTACCGGCCAGGTAATGCCTCCAGTGCCGTACAGCCTCCACTATCGCCTGGGCCTCCTTCTCGACTGAGGAGTGTCGAATTTCGGGGCCCTGGAGGGTCTGTGAAAAGAAGGCCACGGGTCTCCCCGCCTGGTTAAGGGTTGCGGCTAGGGCGAAGTCAGATGCATCGCTCTCCACTTGGAAAGGGATGGACTCATCCACTGCGTCAGGCTGCATACTTTGCGCGGCGCCGTGTTTAAATTCTGCCGGCTGCAGACTGTAAGTGGGGGCAGGGGCCCACCATATGCCATCGTGACGCTCTCCAGATGGCACTGGAACTCTAATCCTAGCACTACGGGAGCGCAGAGCTGTGGCAGGACGAGGAATTTAAAATCTCTGTACTCCACGCCGTTCACTGTCAGAGTCGCTACACAGTAGCCGCCGACGTCCGCCATATGAGACTTTGAGGCCATAAAGACCTGGTGGCGTGTGGGCATAACCGATAGGGAGTAGCGTCGCACCGTGTCGGGGTGGATGAAGCTCTCCGTGCTTCCGCAGTCGAAAAGGCAATTTGTGGCATGGCCATTTACCTTTATGTTCATCATGAACCTGGCTAGTTGATGGGGCCTAGATTGGTCCAGGGTGATGGAGGCCATCGTCGAGGTCGGTGGGTCACTGTAGTATTCGCCCACGCCGGGGGCCTGGTCTCGAAATGGTGTCCAAGATGGCGGCTCCCCCGCGGCTGGTGGTGCCCAAAATGGCGGCCCGCATGGCTCACACGTGGTTGGTGGGGTCCAAAATGGCAGCCTGCATGGTTCACACGCGGCGCTGCTGGAATTGGGGGTCGATTTCGCCCTGCACACTCTCGCGTAGTGGCCTTTCTTGCCGCATTTGGAGCAGGTCGCGTCCTTTGCTGGGCATTGCTGTCTGGGGTGCTTGGCCTGGCCGCAGAAGTAGCATTTCTGGCCTCTGGTCATTGCAGCTGTAGTTGGGCTGCTGGCGGCTTGTGGCCTTACCGGGTCCCAAGATGGCTGCTCCCGTGACATCCACGTGGCCATCCGGTCAGGGGGGTAGGCGTCCATGTTCTGGAGGGCCACGTCTAACGAGTTAGCGAGGGCCACCGTCTTCTGCAGGTCGAGCCCCCTCTGTTCCAGCAGCCTCTGCCGAGTATAGTTGGACCTGATGCCGGCTACGTAGGCGTCTCGGATCAGGTCTTCCGTGCATTCCTTGGCCGTCACCGCTTTGCAATTACAGGCCCGGCCGAGGACTCTCAGTGCCAGTAAATATTCGCCGCCCGATTCCCCTGGGCGCTGTTTTCGGGTAGCCAGGATGTGTCTGGCGTAGACCTCGTTAACAGGCCTCACGTATTGTTCCTTTAGCGTCACGATGGCGGCCGCGTAAGTTGTGGCGTCTCGGATGATCGAGTAGACTCGGTGGCTCACCCGTGAGTTCAAGACAAGCCGTTTCGCATCATCTGTAGTGACGGTAGTGCTGGAGGCCTCCAGGAAGGCTTTGAAACAGCTCAGCCAGTGTTCAAAGTTATTGGCTGCATCTGCTGCTTGAGGATCCAGGTCTAAACGTTCCGGCTTCAAGATTTGCTCCATGTCGAAAATTTAGTCAATAAAATTGATGCACTATCAACAACACCAAAGACTACGAGTTGAACTTATACGAAGTAGGCTTTTAGTGACTAAGAACTGGAGCATGCCTCTGCTAGTGGATCCATCCTAAGAGCTCCCAGGGGAAGGGTGGTGAGTCACCTTTATACCCGGGCTTAGGGGTGGAGCCAGGGGCGGAGACATGCCCGGACCTGTACAGAGTTAACAGTGGTTTACCACAATGGGCCTACTTCTTGAACCGCTGCAGCCCGCGTAATGAAGGTGCTTCCACAGTGCTGTCAGGTAGGGAGTTCCAGGACATTGACCCAGGGACATGGTGTCAATCAAATCAAAGAATAGTTGAAAGAGAAGTTAATCGATTCTTCTGAAATTAATCAGTGGTAGCAGATTGCCCGCAAAGTTGCTGAAGAGCATTTCCGGAACCTGGGCAAATCTTCCTAGGTGCTTATCACAATCATTGAGCAGCTGAAACATGATTGGCATTTTTGCTATCATTGTTAAACAGCAAATGTGTTGAAGCAATATGTCACGTGACTGACTCAACAACAACAGCCTGCATTTATATAGTGTCTTTAATGTAGTAAAATATCCCAAGGCGCTTCACAAGAGTGCTTTAAAACAAAATTTGACACCGAGCCACATAAGGAGAAATTAGGGCAGGTGACCAAAAGCTTGGTCAAAGAGGTAGGTTTTAAGGTGCATCTTAAAGGAGGAGAGAGAGGTAGAGAGGCGGAGAGGTTTAGGGAGGGAATTCCAGAGCTTAGGGACTAGCTGAAGGCACGGCCACCGATGGTTGAGTGATTAAAATCGGGGATGCTTAAGAGGACAGAATTAGAGGAGCACAGATATCTCGGGGACTCGGGGTAAAGATATAATACAACCTACCATGGCCCACCCACCATGTTTCCGCTGGGCGGGTAGGGTTGAAATCAACCCCTCTGTTATAATTGAGAAAAACTTACGAACAACTGTACCCAGTTGATTGGCCACCAAAACGTGGACATATAAGTGCTTATCACTAGAAATCACAGTCAACACACATAATCAGTCAAGATGGGCCTCGCATTTACCTTTAGCAAACGTTTTAAGATCAGATTCACCTCAGTACTCAAATAACCAGTGACTAAAAGTTCCTTAGACAAGTGACCCTCATCCTCATATTATGCAACACAATTTAACTACATTAGGAAATGATTCAATTCACTCGGCTTTTCAAAGCACACCTTTTATAAATCCTGAAAAATAAATCACTTCATCTCTTGTGAGGAATACAAATGCAGGCATTGCTCATGTGTAGGATTAAGCCTCGCTACAGCAACCATATAAAGAGTCACAGTATTGCAGACGGGGCTATAAAATAATAATTCTGTCAGCAGTCAAGAACCTGTGAAAGGATTTGTAATTGAACTGAGGGGGCTGGGAAAATTGAAACATTTAACAATTTTGTCTAATGACACAGCAATTAAGCCGCAGTTCCTCATTTTTTTTTGTTGCAAAAATGAATCCATTAACCATTTTCTGTGCCACGGCTTTTCAAACAGTGATTTGCTGTTTTTTTTTACTCCTGTGTTGGTACAATGTTAGTACTTCTTGAAAGCAAGGACAAGCATTCGCTCCTTCAGCTGTTTTTTTTTTGTCTGTGGAAGTTTATTTAACCATTTTACAATTGTAGCTGTTTTGTCACGGCAGAGAGTCAGAAGGGAGTTTTAACCTGGGACTAGGGCGACACACTGTTAAAATAGCCATGCGAAGACTCACCGCACTGTTCCTGCCGCCATTTTAACTATGTCCTCTTTATTTTTTTAGGCAGCCGAGGCATCCGCCTGACTCAAGCAGCAGCCTCATTAATATAGGCTAATCAGGGTCCTGGCAGTGAAGAAGAGGAGGCCCCTCTAAAGTAAGTCAAAAACCTTTCTGAGTGGGACCAGCAGGAGGAGGAGGAATGCTCCTACAGGCCCTACAAGGAAAGTCTGGACTTCTAATGCTAATGGGTGGAATGTAAATGACGCCTTGGAGGTAAAATAGCGCAGGCCTCAAACTGATGATGTCGGGTTGGTTTGATGCTCAACCCGTGCCCCTGCCCACCCGAGTTAAAATCAATCCACTCTACTCAATTCCGCTCTCATACCTTCATAGTCTCCTTTATTCAAGCTTAGCATGCTTGTTTGAGATCCAACCTTCTCACCCTCTAATTGAATATGGATTTCAACCATGTTATGGTCACTCATTCCAAGGGGATCCTTTACTAGGACATTTTTAATTAATCCCGTCTCGTTACACCGGACCAGATCTAAGGTTGCTTGCCCCCTGGTTGGTTCAATTACATACTGCTCAAGAAACCCATCCCTAATACACTCAATGAACTCATCCTCAAGGCAGCCCTGCCCAATTTGATTTGTCCAATTAATATGATAGTTAAAATCCCCCATAATTATAGATGTTCCCTTATTACAAGCCTCAGCTATTTCCTGATTGATACCCCATCCAATAGAATTGCCACTGTTCGGAGGCCTATAGACTGCGCCCACTAGTGTTTTTTTCCCCTTATTATTCCTTACCTCCACCCAAACTGTTTCATTATCCTGGTCTTTTGACCCAATATCATTTCTCTGTATTACAGTGATTCCTTCCTTTATTAACATAGCCACCCCACCTCCCCTTCCTTCCTGCCTGTCCTTCCTGATCGTTAAATAACCTGGTATGTTTAATTCCCAGGCATTGTCACCCTGCAGCCATGTTTCTGTAATGGCCACAAGATCATACCCATATGTAGTTATTTGTGCCATTAACTCATCTATTTTGTTACGAATGCTACGTGCATTCAGATAGAGAACTTTCAAATATGTTTTGTGACACTTGACAGCTGCAACACTGGCTCTTGGCCACACTGGCACACCTGCTTTCATACAGTCCTACCTACTATGAATAAGGTGATGCTGAAGAATCATCCAGCATAGCAGTTAGTCAGGTTCCAATGTCCTATTAAAGCCACTGGGGAGTCTGTTGGTGTCCCAGGGTTTTTGAACAGGATCTCCCAGTAGGCCCACATCGGCCAAACTGAGGTCATTTCACCTTTCCCTGCAGAGGCGAGTTTGCAGGTTTCCATTGGGAAGTAATGGAGCATCCCTCGAGCAACCTGACCAGCTTGGCTTCCCTCTCAGTGGGCTCAGCAGTCAGGCCAATTAGGGGGAAGTCAGTGACAGAGCACGTCAACGTATGACGTGTTATCTGTCAAGAATTTTTGAAAGAAGAAATGTCATCGTTTGACAGCTCTGTGAAGCTGTCAAACACTGATATTCTGTGTAGTTTGATGAGTCATCGTGTTCAGGACTCATCAAACCTTTCTACTTTGTAGAAATCAGATGACTGTAGGTCTGACTCCTTTCATGAATGTACCAGCTTAGGGGCTTCCCATTGGGAAAGGCACTGGCACCAGTAAAGGGTGCGCAGAGCCAACAACATGGCAACTGGTGCAAAGGCTCAAGAATGACGAAGCAACAGCCGTAAAGGAAGCAAAGTAAAAAAAATGAAAGTGGTCCAGAAATGTCCTAAAAGCAATTACCTGAACCACTGCAGGCTTTCCGCCTGAAGGGCTGGATTTTATGAATGGAGACATGTTGGAGGCGGGACTGCTGCTTGCCTGGTTTCAGTCCCGCCTCCATCAGCCTCTGGCCAACCAGCGGGATTTTCCCCAGACTGACCTTATTAGGCTCAGCAGGCAGGCCAATTAGGGGGAAGGCAGTGACAGAGCACGTCAACGTATGACGTGTTATCTGTCAAGAAATTTTGAAAGAAGAAAGGTCATAAGAACATAAGACCATAAGAAATAAGAGCAGGAGTAGGCCAATCGACCCCTCGAGCCTGCTCCGCCATTCAATAAGATCATGGCTGATCTGATCCTAACCGCCAATCTACTATCACTGAACCATCTCCTGAATCTAACAGAATTAGACACACGAAATAGGAGCAGGATCAGGCTACACGGCCCCTGGGCCCGCTCCGCTACCCACAGGGCCATGACCGATCCGAACCTAGACTCATGTCCAAATTCCTGCCCGCTCCCCGTAACCCTTAATTCCCTTTACTTCTAGGAAACTGTCTATTTCTGTTTGAAATTTATGTAATGATGTAGCTTCTACAGCTTTTTGGGGCAGCATATTCCATGGACCTACCACCCTCTGAGTGAAATAGTTCCTCCTCATCTCAGTTTTGAAAGAGCAGCCCCTTATTCTAAGACGATGCCCCCTAGTTCTAGTTTCACCCATCATCGGGAACATCCTCCCCGCATCCACCCGATCCAACCCCTTCACAATCTTATAGAGTCATAGAGTTTTACAGCACAGAAAGAGGCCCTTCGGCCCATCGTGTCTGCGCCGCCCATCCATCCCTGTCCAGTCTAATCCCATTTTCCAGCATTTGGTCCATAGCCTTGTATGCAATGGCATTTCAAGTGCTCATCCAAATGCTTCTTGAATGTTGTGAGGGTTCCTGCCTCTACCACCCTTTCAGGCATTGAGTTCCACATTCCAACCACCCTCTGGGTGAAGAAGTTCCTCCTCAAATCCCCTCTAAATCTCCTGCCCCTTACCCTGAATCTATGCCCCCTTGTTATTGATCCCCTACTAAGGGGAAAAGTTCCTCTTTATCTACCCTATCTATGCCCCTCATCATTTTGTACACCTCAATCAGGTCCCCCCTCAGCCTTCTTTGCTCCAAGGAAAACAACCCCAGCCTGTCCAGCCTCTCTTCATAGCTGAGGCGCTCCATCCCAGGTAACATCCTGGTGAATCTTCTCTGCACCCTCTCCAAAGCAATCACATCCTTCCTATAGTGAGGCGACCAGAACTGCACACAGTACTTCAGCTGTGGCCTCACCAGCGTTTTGTACAGCTCCATCATAACCTCCCTGCTCTTATATTCTATGCCTCGGCTAATGAAGGCAAGTATCCCATATGCCTTTTTAACCACCTTATCTACCTGTTCCGCTGCCTTCAGGGATCTATGTACATGTACACCAAGGTCCATCTGACCCTCTGTACTTCCTAGGGTCCTACCACTCATTGTGTATTCCCTTGCCTTATTTGTCCGTCCAAAATGCATCACCTCGCACTTTTCAGGGTTAAATTCCATTTGCCACTTTTCCGCCCATCTGACCAACCCGTTTATATCGTCCTGTAGCCTGAGGCTTTCCTCCTCGCAATTTACCACCCCACCAATTTTCGTGTCATCTGCGAACTTACTGATCATACCTTTTACATTCTCATCCAAATCATTTATGTTGATCACAAACAACAAGGGACCCAGCACCAATCCCTGAGGTACCCCACTGGACACAGGCTTCCAGTCACAAAAGCAACCTTCGACCATCACCCTCTGCCTCCTGCCCTCAGCCAGTTTAGGATCCAACGCGCCAAGGCACCCTGGATCCCATGGGCTCTTACCTTCTTGACCATATGTTTCAATAAGATCGCCTCTCATTCTTCTGAACTCCAATGAGTAGAGTCCCAATCTACTCAACCTCTCCTCATATGTCCATCCCCTCATCCCCGGGATTAACCGAGTGAACCTTCTTTGTACTGACTCGAGAGGAAGTACGTCTTTTCTTAAGTATGGACACCAAAACTGTATGCAGTATTCCAGGTGCGGTCTCACCAATACCTTGTACAACTGAAGCAATACCTCCCTATTTTTATATTCTATCCCCCTAGCAATGAAAGCCAACATTCCATTGGCCTTCTTAATCACTTGCTGCACCTGCATACTAACCTTTTGAGTTTCGTGCACCAGGACCCCCAGATCCCTTTGTACTTCAGTACTTTCCAGTTTCTTGCCATTAAGATAATAACTTGCTCTACGATTTTTCCTGCCAAAGTGCATAACCTCACACTTTCCAGTATTGTATTCCATCTGCCAAATCTCTGCCCACTTACTTAGCCTGTCTATGTCCCCTTGCAGGTTTTTTATGTCCTCCTCACTCACTACTTTCCCTCCCATCTTAGTATCATCTGCAAACTTTGATATGTTACACTCGGTCCCCTCCTCCAAATCGTTAATATAGATTGTAAAGAGTTGGGAACCCAGCACTGACCCCTGCGGAACACCACTAGTTACTGATTGCCAGTCTGAGAATGAACCATTTATCCCAACTCTCTGCCTTCTGTTAGATAGCCAATCCTCTATCCATGCCAGAATATTACCCCCAATCCCGTGATTTTTTATCTTAAGCAATAATCTTTTGTGTGGCACCTTGTCAAATGCCTTTTGGATATCTAAATACACTACATCCACTGGTTCCCCTTTATCCACCCTATACGTTACTTCCTCAAAGAACTCCAGCAAATTTGTCAAACATGACTTCCCCTTCATAAAACCATGCTGACTTTGTCCTATTAAATTATGATTATCCAAGTGTCCTGTTACTGTCTCCTTAATAATGGACTCCAAAATTTTACCTACCACAGATGTTAGGCTAACCGGTCTATAGTTTCCAGCCTTCTGTCTACTGCCCTTTTTAAATAAGGGTGTTACATTAGCAGTTTTCCAGTCTGCCGGGACCTTTGCCGAGTCCAGGGAGTTTTGGAAAATTATTACTAATGCATCCACAATCCCTACCGCCACTTCCCTCAAGACCCTAGGATGTAAGCCATCAGGTCCAGGTGATTTATCCGCCTTGAGTCCCATTATTTTACCGAGTACCACTTCCTTAGTGATTTTGATCGTGTTTAGCTCCTCCCCCCCTATAGCCCCCTGTTTGTCCAGTGTTGGGATATTCTTAGTGTCCTCTACTGTAAAGACTGATACAAAATATTCATTCAGTGTTTTTGCCATCTCCCTATTTCCCACCATTAATTTCCCGGTCTCATCCTCTAAGGGACCAACATTTACTTTAGCCACCCTTTTTCTTTTTATATAACTATAAAAACTCTTACTATCTGTTTTTATATTTTTTGCTAATTTACTTTCATAATCTATCTTCCCTTTCTTAATCAATCTTTTTGTTATTTTTTGCTGTCTTTTAAAGTTTTCCCAATCCTCTATCCTCCCACTAGATTGTTTGACAGCTCTTTGAAGCTGTCAAACATTGATATTCTGTGTAGTTTGATGAGTCATTGTGTTCAGGACTCATCAAACCTTTCTACTTTGTAGAAATCAGATGACTGTTGGATCGGAGGATCCAACAGCCAGACTGTGATCTCTACAATGGAGATGTCCGGACTCTGGCTCTGGAGCAGCTGAAGGCTGTAGGCAGAAACAAAGGTAAGTTAACATTTTCTAACACTTTACACTCACCTCACATAATTATCACTCCACACTTGCACCCATCACTCACCTCTACATCGCACTTTCAGACCCCTCCGACCCCCTTCAACCTCCTACTCAGCTCCTACACCCTGGCGTGGTTCCCCCAGGTTGGGAAGCCTGCACTTCGGAACGAAAATTGGGGATAATCCTATTTTCTGCCTGTTAACTACCTGTTAACAGGCAGTTATTAGGCTTTAATCTCTTCCCGCCTCCAAGGAGACAGGACACGGGGCAGGACGGCTTCCCACCTCCTGGCAAGAGAGCACGGAGGCAGGTTGGGGGTGGGTTTGCCACCCGCCCCCACATGCTGCAACTTTCCTGGCAGTCCCACCTCCATACCCGCCTCCTCGGGGCTTAGAAAATCCAGCCCGAAGTGTCTGCACTGCGGTACCTGTTCCACCATTTTTCTTGGGCATGCTGAGATCTTGGCTACAGCGCGTCACCCAGTGTCACAATGGAGCCTTCCACACCCCTTTTTAAATATAATAAGGAAGCTTCCCCCTGCTTTGGGTGGGAACTTCCAACAATCACCACATTCCCGACTGGAAAGTTGAGCAGGCTGAAGTTAGGCCGGACTAATTCTATGCTCCATTTGCATCCGAAATCAGGTGACTCAGACACTAAAATCACCCCTTTCTTTTCACCCTTAGACTTGGGCAGGCCCCCGTCCTGTTGATCTGGTTGGGTGCTGCTAAAGGCACCGCTTTATGACCTTCACCTGAAAACGGACAAAATGGCGGGAATTCCATTCCCAAAACACCGTAATGAAACACCAAGCCACAAAAATGGAATTTGGCTCATTTGTCCAGCATAAACCCAATTATAAAGAGACATAATCTCAGAAGGTTGATTCCCCAAAACACCAGTAAAAAAAAATTTTTAAACCATGGGATATAATTTGATTTGAGCAGTTGTAATAAATTAGTGATTCTGAGTGTGGTTATACCAGTGAGTGGATGGTTGAATTTATTCCCTCACAGACAATAAGAAGACTTGGATGACAGCACCAGCTTTTTGCTGAATGGCACCCAGGAAGTAGATGCTTGACCTGGAGACTGATTTGCTAAAACATTTGTCATGTACTGACTGATCTGTATACATATAGGTACAGGAAACTTTTTTTTATCCGGCACGGACGGGACCGACGTGGTGCCGGTTCATCAAAAATTCCGGATAACCGAAAACTATAGTAAAAGATACAGAGCTGAGAGCTCTGTATAAAGCAACAAACCCTGTTGCTTGCTTCAGAACAATGGCCACAAGTTGCAAGCATCTCTGTAGCTTAGCAACAGCTACAGCCACACCCTTGCACAGCAACAAATGGAGGAAGGCAAGTAATAAAAGTTACCTGAACCTACTCCTGAATTTTGCCGGTTAACCGAGATTTCCGATTATTTAGGTGCCGGTAAAGCGAAAGTTTCCTGTATTAGAACTAGGGGTAGATTTTCCTGTTCCTGCATCTGGTGGATGTATTGGATCACCTGGGCACAGCGCTTAAAGGATAACTTCTCCCTGCCCAACTTCCCTCTATTCGCTACGTCCATAGAAACATAGAAAAATAGGAGCAGGAGTAGGCCATTCGGCCCTTTGACCTGCTCCGCCATTCAATATGATCATGGCTGATCCTCTATCTCAATACCATATTCCCGCTCTCTCCCCATACCCCTTGATCCCTTTTGTGTCTAGAAATCTATCTATCTCCTTCTTAAATATATTCAGTGACTTGGCCTCCACAGCCCTCTGTGGTGGAGAATTCCACAGGTTCACCACCCTCTGAGTGATGAAATTTCTCCTCATCTCAGTCCTAAATGTCCTACCCCGTATCCTGAGACTGTGACCCCTCGCTCTAGACCCCCCAGCCAGGGGAAACATCCTCCCTGCATCCAGTCTGTCTAGCCCTGTCAGAATTTTATACGTTTCAATGAGGTCCCCTCTCATTCTTCTAAACTTTAGTGAATACAGTCCTAGTCAACCCAATTTCTCCTCATACGACAGTCCGGTCATCCCAGGAATCAGTCTGGTGAACCTTTGCTGCACTCCCTCTATGGCAAGTATATCCTTTCTTAGGTAAGGAGACCAAAACTGCACACAGTACTCCGGGTGTGGTTTCACCAAGACCCTGTATAACTGTAGTAAGACATCCTTGCTCCTGTACTCAATTCCTCTTGCAATGAAGGCCAACATACCATTTGCCTTCCTAACTGCTTGCTGCACCTGCATATTTGCTTTCAGTGACTGGTGTACAAGGACACCCACATCCCTCTGTACATCAAAATTTCCCAATCTATCACCAGGCAATCCAATACACTCAGGCACAGGAAAAGGAAAATCTGCTCCCTGTAAGAACATAAGAAATAGGAGCAGGAGTAGGCCACACGGTCCCTCAAGCCTACTCCGCCATTCAATAAGATATGGCAGATCTTGAACTTCAACTCCACTTCCTACCCAATCCCCATGTCCCTTGATCCCCCTAGAGTCCAAAAACCTATCGATCTCTGTCTTGAATATACTGAACGACTGAGCCTCCACAGCCCTCTGGGGTAGAGAATTCCAAAGATTCACCACCCTCTGAGTGAAGAAATTTCTCCTCATCTCAGTCCTAAATGGCCGACCCCTTATCCTGGGACTGTGACCCCTGGTTCTAGACTCCCCAGCCAGCGGAAACAGCCTCTCAGCATCTAAGGCCGAGGCTTTAAACAGCTTTTAAATATGTAGTTCATGTTTGCCATGAAATGCGCGCTGTAAATATGACAGGCAACTTAATTTCGGTTGTTTACGAAATAATGAGACACTTATTGGTTGAACCTCATAGCCCACGTTGCCCTAGGGGATTGTGAGTTTATGGATTTCAACATGAATCTGGGTTTCTCTTTTGATAAAATATCAAACTCCATCATGCATATTTGAGCAAAGGGTAGGCATTGACAGGGAAATCATGTGTCCTTCAAACTGGATGCTGCGTTAAAAGAGGCACTTACTTCTCACTGATGTTGACCCTATGGTCAACTCTAAATTTTGCTGTAGTTTGGTAATACATGGGGAAGCTTGAAGAGCAGCATCAGGCTGACTCATTCCTTCTAATTGTGGTGTAAATTGTGTGGCTTCCTGGGCATCAAAAGAGTTCAAAATTAATACGCTTTCGGTTTTGAAGATGAAAATAAAAGCAAATTAAATTCTTTTAATAAACCTTGCACAGGATCCTGGGACGTCAATGGTCAGCACTAACTAATCCCAACCCCTCCCAATTCCCCCCTCCCCAATGTCAGGTAAGGCTCTGTGCGATTGCAGAGCGTGCAAGATGGTGAAAACCCATAATCTGTTAGTAAATTCGTAATTTTAAAATATGTCAGGATCGCCTGGTTTAATATCAGTTGTATAGCGTAAAGATGAATTCCTACATTTTGCATTGAATTAATCGGAGCCTGGTGACCCCATCCGGGAGAGCTGGCTTGGAGGAGATTATCATATTACCTTGAAGTGGTTTGATATTTTCCAAAGGTGGTGAAAGTCGGTCTTTCAAATAAAAAAAGAGTGGTTCGTTTGAGAAGCTGTTAACACTCAAGGGTGTCGTAGCAAATTTTGTTTTACACTTGAGTGGAACGGTAAGATAATGTGTTCAATCCAGTTTGCAAATGAACTAATGTTATTGTGGGTGGAACTGCAAATGAACACAGATTTCTTCCCTCTCACTTTTCTCCTCCAGAATAATGTACTTTGATTAATGGCGTCATCCTGGCAGCCTACTGCTTGGCCTGACCTGTTTGCTCGAGGCAAATGCTTCAAAGTTGGTTGATCCCAAGGATCAGTCACCGTGTATTTTTGCTCGATTATGCATTGAATGTGCCAGTGGTTTGCAAAGCTTTCGTGGCTAAATCCCACAGTCAATAAAGTAATACACCCCTTACTTTAAATGACATCTGAGCTAATCCAGAGACTAATGAGGACAGAACGCACAAAGGACCTTTCCTTTGAAATGCTTTGTAAGGTTTTTCAAGGTGTCATAATGCCAGAAGGCATCTCTCTTTTTTTATCATTGTACATGCTGTTAGATTCCAACACCAGAAATAATTAATGATAAATGGCACCTACATTTACTGGAGCCATTCTGGAAGGACTGTACTTGCACGTTTAAAACAGCCACTTTATTAGGTTCTATTTTTATTATTTTCTGTGGCCACGATATGAACCCTTCCCCCTCCCCCCAACCACTCGATGGGCAGGAAAGTGTTGGGGTTAAAAATTTAAAAAACGGGGAACATTTAACTGCTGCTGCACGGGTTTCCCAGGGCTCGGGAAACCCGGCAGTGAAACGGAGGCAGGAGGTGTCGGTTCAGGAAGGTAAGTGCCTTTTACAGCTCTCCTTGTGGGCCAGGAGGAGCAGGAGTGCTTCCCCAGCCCCTCAAGGAAGTCGTCAGACTCCCCTCTGCCAATTGCAACTTCTCTCCCCCGCCGGGATCGCAGACCTCCCCCCACCCACAACAACCCCCCACCCCCACCCCCAAGACCGATATCTGCTCCATGCCGCAATCGCGGCTGGCCTTCTCCCCCCCTGACACACCCCAGGGACCGATCTCCGGCCTTCCCCCCATCTGATTTCCGGGAACCATCCCCAAGAGTCCCCGGCTGTGGCTTCCTGCCGTTGGAAACAGAAGAAAAAGATTATAATGAAGTCCTGCCGTTAAATTCGGGCAGTAGCTCCCCATCCCCGGCATTGACGCGTTCCCCGGCTTTTTTCCGGCTTTCCCCACACCCTCCCCGCCTCCCCGTAAATATTGGGGCCATTACTTTCCCTTAAAGTGACACTGCAAGATAAGAGATGCTTAATAGTTTCATTCGAAATGCTTCCCCCTGGTCAAATGCAATGTAACAATGGTCAAATGCAACATAAAGGTGGCATAATGTAACATCAATATGAGTGAGAAGGATTGTACAACAGTGGGAGCAGCATCTAGTACTGGTGAGCTCATTCAAGATACAACTCTTCAATATTAATCCAGAGCGAGAGAGAAAGACTACAGCTGACATTTGGCCAACCAGTTTCTTTTTAGTGGTAACATGTATATCAATTTGTAACAGCTCTGTTGCTAGGACACAGAATGTCACACTGTGTACAGTATACCACTTTATCTAATAACTAGACTTGAAGTCTTTAAAGACATCACACATCTCCGAAATTGCTGCAAAATTATACATAATCTTTTTTCTAAGTAACAGGCCAGGCCAAGATGGATAAGATCATTATGGTAATCACACCAATCAGACAGAAAGCCTTTCTTTTGCATAAAGCAGTTAGATGCTGAAAGTCATCACAAAACAGAGAACTTACTGGCAAAATTTAATCTTGAAATAGGCTGAGCACGAGAGGGATTTATAACGGATACTGTTTATAGACCTGCAGATGTCATATTTTCACACCTATGTAAGTCATTTAATGGGGAACCATTTAAAAAAAATTCAAAGCTTTCTACAGAGAAAACTCTGTTAAACGTTCATGTCCCGGGATTGAACGGATGTGTCGCCTGTGGGTGGTGGGACTGGATTCATGGGATGGGTAGAGGCATCTTTTGGTTTGGATAAAGCCCATTACCTGGATGGTTAGGATTGTAATGGAGTTGGTAGGGCCCGTGTCCTGAGATTGGTGGGCCACACATCCTGGATTTGGTATGATGTATGTCTTGAGATGGATAGGGCATGATATTATGGGCTAGGAATTCGACTCCGTAGCGACTGATTTTTCGGTGCTACGGGTGCTATTTTGTGACGAAAATGGTGTCCGCACTGTGCTCGTGCACCTCTGATGCAGCCGTGCCAGACGCCATCTTGGTGAGGGCGGTGGAGGGGGGGGGTGCGTTAGGAGCGTGCGACAGAAGTATGTAGGGTAGGCAGATCGTGACGTCAATCAGCATGCAATGTTGATTTGACACCAGCGCTGCCATTTTCATCCTCAACGCTGGAACTAACGCCTTGCCTTAATCTCACACAGCTGCATTCAGCAGCAGCAAGGTGCCCCCACCAGCGACATTTAAAGGGATCAGCAACCACTCTCAGGTTAGTTGCTGCTTAATTTCCACTGGCTCTGTGTAAGTTTGTGGATTGGAGCTTTCCAGAGTTGTTTAAAGTTGGTGAGGTGACAGGGAGTGGTGCTGCAAGTGGAGAAGGCCTTGGTTCTGAATTCCAGGGTTCTGGTCAGGCCACTTGCTCCCAGTCCTGGGTGCTCTAGTTGTCATCCCCCTTGACCTACAGCATGACAGGGAGATGGAGCAGAGGCAGCAAAGAAGAGGACAAGCTGCTCGCAGAGGGAGGAGGAGGAGAGGGAGAAGGCTCTCTCAGCGGGAGGCCTTACACATCTAGGGTCTTCCGAGAGCAATTCTCTTACCTCAGCCTGAGCCAGGAGCCGTGTGTGAGGCACCTGAGCTTTATGAAGGAGGTGCTCACAGAACTCTGCCACCTCTTGCAACCAGACCTGCAGCCTCACACCAGGGCAAGGGGAGGGCTCTCAGTGGCTGTGAGGGTGACCGTAGCCCTGAATTCCCTCTCGTCGGGATCCATTAAGGCTGAAGCAGGTGACATCTGTAACATCTCCCAGTTCGCCGTCCACTGCTGCATAAAAGAGGCGACAGACGCTCTTTATGCCAGGAGAGGGGAGTTTATTGTCTTCTCTCTGACCAGAGAGAAGCAGGCGGAGCGTGCACGTGGCTTTGCCAGGATAGCGAGCATCCCCATGGTGCAGGACGCCATTGACTTAACGCATGTGGCTTTGTGGGCGCCGCATCTAAATGCTGAGATGTACCGCAACCGTAAAGGTTACCGCTCGCTAATGTGCAGTTAGTGTGCTCAGCACATCATGATGGTGAATGCCCGGTATCCTGGCAGCAGTCATGGTGCTTTTATTCTGCGTCAGTCCGCTGTTCCCTCAGTCTGTGAGCCACCACGACAAACCAGAAGGTGGCTACTGGGCGGCAAGGGCTATCCGCTGATCTCCTGGCTCATAATGCCGCTCTACAACCCAACCACACGTGGGCAGCATGCGTACAATGAGAGCCATGCTGCTACACGGAATCTGATAGAGCAGACCATTGGCACTCTTAAACAATGCTTCCACTACCTGGACCGCTCTGGAGGAGCCCTGCAGTACTCACCAGAACGTGCCTCAAGATTCGTCTTGGTCTGCTACATGCTCCCTTGCCGTCAGGCAGATGCTGACCACATGAGGAGGAGGAGGAGAAAGCGGAAGAGGAGGAAACAGAAGGGAGGAGGCAACCTACACCCCCTTTCTGCCCGGGCTGTCCGTGATCGTCTCATCTGACTGCAGTACCAGTGAACGCAACCTCAATTCCCCATTCAACAATAGTCCCACACCTTACCTTCCCTCTGTTACTGACCATCACAGTGTCCTCCTGGCCACAATACTGAAATAAAAGCCACTTGAAATGAAACATTCTAATCCAACTTTATACATCAATCCATCCAATATTACATTACATTGGATAACAAGTAACATTCGCAACTCACAAGGGCCAGGCAATGACTATCTTCAACAAGCAAGAGTCCAACCACCGCCCCTTGACATTCAATGGCATTACCATCGCCGAATCCCCCACCATCAACATCCTGGTGGTCACCAGTGATGCACTATCAACAACACCAAAGACTACGAGTTGAACTTATACGAAGTAGGCTTTTATTGACTAAGAACTGGAGCATGCCTCTGCTAGTGGATCCATCCTAAGAGCTCCCGGGGGAAGGGTGGTGAGTCACCTTTATACCCGGGCTTAGGGGTGGAGCCAGGGGCGGAGACATGCCCGGACCTGTACAGAGTTAACAGTGGTTTACCACATTCACCCCTCGTTTAAAAAAGAGTCCAGCGGGGTGAAGTGTTTCAAAAGTTCGTGTACGAAAGTCTCTCCGGGGGTCTTGTCTGCCGTAATGATCTTCGTGGTGCCGGTTGCGGCGGTTCTTTGCCCGCGGCCGCTTCTCGCGTGGGACGGAGCACTGGCGTGTCGTCCTCTCGGGGTAGGGATGGCACCAGCATGTCGTCAGTTCGTGGTAGACACCCCGGTGGTGCGTCGTGGGTAGTGGTGGTGGGTGGAGGTAGTGGATGGTGATCGATGGTGTTTCGGGTGGTACCTGAGGGTGCGAGGTCTCGAATTGAGACTGTGTCCTCCCGCCCGTCAGGATACGCCACGTAGGCGTACTGTGGGTTGGCGTGGAGGAGGTGAACCTTTTCGACCAGGGGGTCCGTCTTATGGCTCCTCACGTGTTTCCTGAGCAGGACGGGTCCCGGAGACGTCAGCCATGGCGGTAGTGATGTCCCCAAGGTGGATTTCCTGGGGAAGACGAACATTTTCTCGTGAGGGGTGGCGTTTGTGGCAGTACAGAGCAGTGATCGTATGGAGTGGAGCGCATCGGGGAGGACATCTTGCCAACGGGAGATTGGGAGGCCCTTGGATTTTAGGGCGAGCATGGCGGTCTTCCACACCATTGCGTTCTCCCTCTCTACCTGTCCGTTACCCCGGGGGTTGTAGCTGGTAGTCCTGCTCGTGGCTATGCCCTTCTCGAGCAGGTACTGGCGCAGCTCGTCGCTCATGAACGACGAGCCCCTGTCGCTGTGGATGTAATTGGGGAAGCCAAATATGGCGAACTGGTCGTTGAGGCACCTGATGACTGTGGTGCTGGTCATGTCCGGGCAGGGGATGGCGAAGGGGAAACGGGAGTACTCGTCAATAATATTGAGGAAGTACGTGTTGCGGTCAGAGGAGGGAAGGGGCCCCTTGAAATCGACGCTGAGACGTTCGAAGGGGCGGGTGGCTTTAATCAGGTGTGCCCTGTCTGGCCTATAAAAATGCGGTTTGCATTCGGCGCAGACCTGGCAGTTCCTGGGCATGGTCCTGACCTCCTCGATGGAGTAAGGCAGGTTGCGAGCTTTAATAAAATGGAAGAACCTGGTGACCCCCGGGTGGCAGAGATCATTGTGGAGGGTCCGTAGCCTATCGACTTGTGCGTTGGCACATGTCCCACGGGATAGGGCATCTGGGGGCTCATTAAGTTTCCCGGGCCGGTATAAGATATCGTAGTTGTAGGTGGATAACTCGATCCTCCACCGCAATATCTTATCATTTTTGATTTTCCCCCTTTGTCTGTTGTTAAACATAAATGCTACTGACCGTTTGTCAGTGAGCAGGGTGAAATGTTTACCGGCCAGGTAATGCCTCCAGTGCCGTACAGCCTCCACTATCGCCTGGGCCTCCTTCTCGACTGAGGAGTGTCGAATTTCGGGGCCCTGGAGGGTCCGTGAAAAGAAGGCCACGGGTCTCCCCGCCTGGTTAAGGGTTGCGGCTAGGGCGAAGTCGGATGCATCGCTCTCCACTTGGAAAGGGATGGACTCATCCACTGCGTGCATTGTGGCCTTTGCAATGTCCTCTTTTATGAGGGTGAAGGCCGCACGGGCCTCTGCCGTCAGGGGGAAGGAGGTTGACTTGATGAGGGGCCGGGCTTTGTCCGCATAGTTGGGCACCCACTGGGCGTAGTAAGAGAAGAACCCTAGGCATCTCTTCAGGGCTTTTAGGCAGTGGGGGAGGGGTAGTTCCAGGAGGGGGCGCATTCGGTCGGGGTCGGGGCCGATGACTCCGTTTTCCACCACGCAGCCAAGAATAGCGAGGCGCGTGGTGCAGAACATACATTTTTCTCTGTTGTATGTCAGATTCAGCCGTTGGGCCATACGGAGGAATTTTTCTAGGTTGGCGTCGTGGTCATGCCGGTCATGGCCGCAGATGGTGACGTTGTCTAGATAGGGGAAGGTGGCCTGCAGCGCGTTCTGGTCAACCATCCGGTCCATCTCCCTTTGGAAGACCGAGACCCCATTGGTGATGCCGAAGGGGACTCGGAGGAAGTGGTAGAGGCGACCGTCGGCCTCGAAGGCCGTGTACTGGCGGTCCTCAGGCCTGATGGGGAGCTGGTGGTATGCCGACTTCAGATCAATTGTCGAGAATACCTGGTATTGTGCTATCTGGTTGACCATGTCAGATATGCGGGGAAGTGGGTATGTGTCTAATTGCGTGTATCGATTGATCGTCTGGCTGTAATCAATAACCAGGCGCTGTTTTTCGCCGGTCTTTACTACCACCACTTGAGCTCGCCATGGGCTGGTGCTGCCCTCGATAATCCCTTCCCTCAGGAGTCTTTCTACTTCTGATTTAATAAAGCTCCTATCCCTGGCACTGTACCGCCTGCTTTTAGTAGCAATTGGCTTGCAGTCTTTGGCGAGGTTAGCGAACAACGGGGGGGGTTTGACCTTCAGGGTGGACAGGCTGCATACTTTGCGCGGCGCCGTGTTTAAATTCTGCCAGCTGCAGACTGTAAGTGGGGGCAGGGGCCCACCATATGCCATCGTGACGCTCTCCAGATGGCACTGGAAGTCTAATCCTAGCAGTACGGGAGCGCAGAGCTGTGGCAGGACGAGGAATTTAAAATCTCTGTACTCCACGCCGTTCACTGTCAGAGTCGCTACACAATAGCCGACGACGTCCGCCGTATGGGACTTTGAGGCCATAAAGACCTGGTGGCATGTGGGCATAACCGATAGGGAGTAGCGTCGCACCGTGTCGGGGTGGATGAAGCTCTCCATGCTTCCGCAGTCGAAAAGGCAATTTGTGGCATGGCCATTTACCTTTACGTTCATCATGGACCTGGCTAGTTGATGGGGCCTAGATTGGTCCAGGGTGATGGAGGCCATCGTCGAGGTCGGTGGGTCGCTGTAGTATTCGCCCGCGCCGGGGGCCTGGTCTCGAAATGGTGTCCAAGATGGCGGCTCCCCCGCGGCTGGTGGTGCCCAAAATGGCGGCCCGCACGGCTCACACGTGGTTGGTGGGGTCCAAAATGGCGGCCTGCACGGTTCACACGCGGCGCTGCTGGAATTGGGGGTCGATTTCGCCCTGCACACTCTCGCGTAGTGGCCTTTCTTGCCGCATTTGGAGCAGGTCGCGTCCTTTGCTGGGCATTGCTGTCTGGGGTGCTTGGTCTGGCTGCAGAAGTAGCATTTCTGGCCTCTGGTCATTGCAGCTGTAGTTGGGCTGCTGGCGGCTTGTGGCCTTACCGGGTCCCAAGATGGCTGCTCCCGTGACATCCACGTGGCCATCCGGTCAGGGGGGTAGGCGTCCATGTTCTGGAGGGCCACGTCTAACGAGTTAGCGAGGGCCACCGTCTTCTGCAGGTCGAGCCCCCTCTGTTCCAGCAGCCTCTGCCGAGTATAGTTGGACCTGATGCTGGCTACGTAGGCGTCTCGGATCAGGTCTTCCGTGCATTCCTTGGCCGTCACCGCTTTGCAATTACAGGCCCGGCCGAGGACTCTCAGTGCCAGTAAATATTCGCCGCCCGATTCCCCGGGGCGCTGTTTTCGGGTAGCCAGGAGGTGTCTGGCGTAGACCTCGTTAACAGGCCTCACGTATTGTTCCTTTAGCATCGCGATGGCGGCCGCGTAAGTTGTGGCGTCTCGGATGATCGAGTAGACTCAGTGGCTCACCCGTGAGTTCAAGACAAGCCGTTTCGCGTCATCTGTAGTGACGGTAGTGCTGGAGGCCTCCAGGAAGGCTTCGAAACAGCTCAGCCAGTGTTCAAAGTTATTGGCTGCATCTGCTGCTTGAGGATCCAGGTCTAAACGTTCCGGCTTCAAGATTTGCTCCATGTCGAAAATTTAGTCAATAAAATTGATGCACTATCAACAACACCAAAGACTACGAGTTGAACTTATACGAAGTAGGCTTTTATTGACTAAGAACTGGAGCATGCCTCTGCTAGTGGATCCATCCTAAGAGCTCCCAGGGGAAGGGTGGTGAGTCACCTTTATACCCGGGCTTAGGGGTGGAGCCAGAGGCGGAGACATGCCCGGACCTGTACAGAGTTAACAGTGGTTTACCACAACCATTGACCAGAAATTTAACTGGACCAGCCACATAAATACTGTGGCTACAAGAGCAGGTCAGAGACTGGGTATTCTGTGGCAAGTGTCTCACCCCCAAAGCCTTTCCACCATCTACAAGGCACAAGTCAGGAATTTGATGGAATACTCTCCACTTGCCTGGATGAGTGCAGCTTCAACAACACTCAAGAAGCTCAACAACATCTAAGACAAAGCATTTGATTAGCACCCCATCCACCACCTTAAACTTTCACTCCCTTCACCACCGGCATACCATGGTTACAGTGTGTACCATCTACAAGATGCACTGCAGCAACTTGCCAAGGCTTCTTCGGCAGAACCTCCTAAACCCGCGAGCTCTACCACCTAGAAGGACAAAAGGCAGCAGGCACATGGGAACAACACCACCTCCAAGTCACACACCATCCTGACTTGGAAGTATATCGCCATTCCTTCATCATCGCTGGGTCAAAATCCTGGAACTCCCTCCGTAACAGCACTGTGGGAGTACCATCACCAGACGGACTGCAGCGGTTCAAGAAGATGGCTCACCACCATTTTCTCAAGGGCAACTAGGGATAGGCAATAAATGCTGGCCTTGCCAACGACGCCCACATCCCATGAACGAATACAAAAGAAAACAAAGTCAACTAATCACCCTTATGCATTCCCTCAGTGTCTGCCTTTGCCTGTCCTAGTGCTCCTACAAAGTGCTACCCCATTGGCTGCAGCATGGCTGGTGGAAGGCTGCTGACTTTCAGTGGGAGAGCCTTCAGATGGTCTTGCAGGATGAACTCGAGAAGCTCTGGGCCTAGAAGGCCCGGCTGCAGACTGCACCATCTTGGTATGGGCGGCAGCAGTCTGGGCTGGCTGGCTGACAGGCAACAGCAAGGGCACTGGCGGAGTGGCAGTGGCGGGAGGATGAATGCTGTCATCCTGAGAGAGGAAGCAGGTCCATGCTCCATGGAGTCACTGCCACTCCCCCGGGGCGGCGCCCCAGCATCCCTAGTGACCTGTTGGAGGACAGATTGCTGGACAGTGTGCAAGCCCCTTTCCACACGGGTAGACGCAATCACGATGGTAGCAGTCTGAGCTAGCATGACAGAAACCTGAGCTTCCACTGTACACTCAGACAGGTGGCTTCTGCTTGTGCTACAATGGAAGCTGAGACATCAGCCATCAGACTCTGCATCATGGATGGGTCCACAATAGAGTTGCTCATGACTTCCCTGCTGGAAATCATGGGCTCAAAGCTCTGCACAAAACCCTGTGTAAGGTTAGTGCCAGACTCCTCCATGCTCCATAACAATGCACTCGGGATTTCTGACAGGCCAGCCAATGCACCAAGCATTTTGTTGTGCATACCCATCAGCGTTCTTCTGTAGGCCGCCCCCATCAAAGTCCTTATCTGAGTCCTCTGCAGCAGAACATGATTGTGACCTCGCCCTCCGGGGAGCTGCCACCTGCGCTATCCTTTGCCCCCGCCCTGGCTGCAGCCCACTTGTGCCCGGAGACTCACCACGTGCAGCTCCTGCCTCTAAGCTACCCTGTAAACTCTGTGCAGTGCCTGTATCTGAGCTAGAGGCTGTGAGTGTCAGATCAAGTGACGGTGTTTCTTCTTCGTCATCACTCTCCTCTCCCTCTTCTTCTGGCACCACTGGCTGGGCAGTTTGGATTTCTTGGGTCTCTGAAATGAGAAAGGCACAAGGGTAGGGTTGTGGTGAGGGGAGGGGGAAATGCAAGAGGTGCATGATTACACCATGAGCAGATTGTAAATCAGAAGAGATTGTGGGATGAGGGGGAAGTGGGATGCAAGAAGGAGGTTAACCTCTGAGAGTACCGGCATCTTGTATTCTTTCAGCCCCACTGCTGGCCTGGGCTCAGCGATACCCCTCCCAAGATGTCCCCCGCCGGTTAAGTTCTGCTAGTGCTGGCTGTGCGCCACCTTTTCCTGCAAGAGAAAGGGAAGTGTGTCAGTGACAGTGGTGCAATGTGTTTGTGTGATATGCCTGTCATGGTTGAATAGCTGACAGTGTGTGCAAGCTCTGAGATGTGGGTGTGAGGCTTGCAGCAGTGGTATGTGTGTGAGGGTGAGGTGAATCTTTGAATGTGAGTTATGAGTTGTGTTTAGTAGAGGTTGTTGGTAGGTGAGTGATGGGGGTGTGGTTTTGAAGATACACTCACTGACCTTGACTACTCGTGTGAGGTCATTAAACTTCTTCATGTACTGCGTCCACATCCTCGGGGCTAAACTGCTGTCATTCACCACAGCGGCTATTGGACATTACACTGTTGCCTGGAAAGCCTCCTGGCCCCTGTGGAAATAGCACCCCTCTCCTCGAGTTGACCTCTTTCACCAAGGCCTCCAGTGCTGCATCAGAGAACCTAGGCGCATGCTCTTTCTCCTGTTGTAACATAATTTTCTTTTCTCCTCCTCTCACTATCTTCCCTAGCCAGTTCAATGAGCTGCTACAGGCAGAATGCACCTCCCCTTTAATTAGTGCAGGCTGGCTTTAAGTGGTGCTAACCTTGCACATAGGCCTCCTATTGAGCGTTCAGTCACTCATCATACTAGTCAGAAGGCAGCATGAAGTTTGCGATCCCCGTGCCCATTTTTGGAGGCTAACGACTCGGGTGTTAGTGCTCAGAGAGTGAGTTTTTGATTTAAGCACTGATCAAGGATAATACTTTTCATCCCAGGGAGTAATGGAAAAAGCAATGGTTACGCCAACCAGTGTCACTGTCAAATATCTCTTAGCAGCTGGTGACAGAACACCACAGGCAGAGTGTTAAGGGTAGATTATGATCTCTGACAAAGAATGATGCTCATCACAGTAGGATGGACAGAAGAACAAAATTATTAAAATACAATGGCCTGGATTTTGCAGTAAAAATAATGGTAAGGCTATCAGCGCTCACCGTTATTAAAGAGTAAATCGGGCAGCAACTTCCGGCGACCGCAAATGCACAGTTAAATGCGGAAATCAGGAAGTTGCTGTCTGAGTTGTCCTGCTTCTCCAGAAGCTTCGCTATACTGGTATATTGCAGAGAGACTCGGCATTGAAATATATATGAAAATGGCGCGAAGTTGGGCTACTTACATGATATATACCCACTAAACTCACCAGAGAAAGTTAAGGCTTGTCCATGCCAGTGTAATTACATTTTTAACAGCATGATAAGTCTTAATTACTGCCAAACAACCTCTCTGGCCATGAAAACTTATTTACAAGTGTGGAGTCTCAGTCCTTCAGATTTTAATTATTGTTGGAGATTTTTAAAAAATTAAAATTTTTAAATAAAAATGTTTTCATTAAACTTTTTCTTTCTGTCTCTTTTATCTCTCTCTTTTAATCCAATCTTTCCATCTCTTTATTTTACTTTCTGTACCTGTTTTGACACTGAATTCACTATTCTAACTTACACTTCCTAGCTCAGACTCTGCCATGGCAATTTTAACACTACCCGATCAGCAGAAACCTGGCGGGGGGGGCAGTTAAAATCACCCTGGCTCTTACCTGTCCGAAAGCCACCATGATCCCAACATCTGCAATTTTAACCTGCTCTCCTGAGCAGATGGCCGGAGCCAACAGGGTCCTTTTTTACCTATGCATGTTGCGGCCCGATGACATATTTGAGACCTGACTGTAATTTTAACTCAGGCCTGAGCGAGGAATCCAGCCTGGAGTTAAAATCGGGGCCGTGTCTCGGTGAGGATTCTTCAGTCTGGTTGGTTAAGGAAGTACACAGTTGCTTGCCCTGGTCACACAGACCCAGATCACCTGTAGAGGGCACTGTGCCAAAATGGCTCTTGAATCACAGCGAGTTCCAGTGCAAAAAGCCCGTAGAAAGACTGTGGGCACCATTCGTTCACCACTGGCCGCAAAATCCGGGCCAATAGGAAAACATAACTCAAAGACCATGTCATCAACTGGTCCCAATTGGTATCAGTACACACTGTAAGCATATAATTACAAATCTAATCCACCCATAACTAAAGACAGGTTTCATGAAGTCCTATTAGGGTCTCAGTTGGCCCACACTTTGCCATAGCAATGGATCTAATGTGCCAGGACACAAATAGCAACTGCCATTCAAATCCATACACCCAGTTGATTTCTTTTGGATTCCCAAAATTTTCAATTGGAAAAAGCGCATGCAATCCTTGATCTGTGTGTTTTCCTTCACAGTGGGTATGATGGTGTCATCATACCAGCAAAGCTGATTGTTTCTACCCAGGTTGGCCCTACATGTGACTCTAGTCCACCTTATATCATTGACTCTTAATGCCCTCTGAAGTGTCCTGGCAAGCCACTCGGTTGTATACACCATCATTGCAACTATGGACGGGCAATAAGCGTGACCTTGTCCGCCTTGCCCAAATCCTGAGAGCAGCTAAATAATACATTTCCACATCTTTCATATTTTTAATTAATAAAGACAGAATATTTTTACTGGTCCATCTGCAATCAGTGGCAAGTCACTTTTCTTCTTAATCATGTATGACCTGTGTCGATATTTCATATCACTGAAAAAATGATTCCAAAAAAAAAAGGGTGGGTGGAAGTTCTGCCCCTTACGAGGCAAAGAGAAAAGGACAAGAAATGGTGGACACACCGGCACAACCAGATCGCGACTGATTTCCTGCGGGTTCCGTCACCTGTCACCAGTGATGGAACATACCGGTGAAATCCCTGCAGAATTTCAGTCACAATAGCCCTGTAGGTTTTGTTTTTAAGGAGCTTAGGTGTTTCATGATAGATACTCTTTATAGTCTCTTATTAATTTTGATAAAATTTCCTTCTGTCGTAAAGTAATGTGATTCCCTGATGTTAATGGGTTGAGCTATCTCTTTGCAAAGCCCTTGGTTTTTGGAACACAATAATGTGTATGTCAAACACCAAGAAATGGGTGCCTAGGGGCTGGGACTGTAGAATGCCTTGAGCACATTTATAACTCTTCTGTGGCAGGATTTGTACTTTTGGCACCTTTTTTACTTCTCTGTTTTATTGAATAGTACCATTGTAAACCCATGCTGCAGTTATAACAACAATAACTTACTTTTATGTAGTGTCTTTCACATAATGAAATATCCCAAGTCGCTTTTCAGGGGGCGTGGTGGACACTGAACAGAAAGTATGAAATAGTTATGGCACAGTTAAAAAAAGAAAGCTAAGTTTGTAGAAGAGAAGACGGGATAGCAAGGCAAAGTGAGATATCAAGGCAAAGAGGCATATGAGGCAAAGAGGTTTAAAGAGAGCTCCAGCATACTGTGGCATGATGCTTGAAGGCTCTGTCATTAATAATAAAAAGAAAATAAAGACTTGCATTTATATAGCACTTTTCACAACCTCAGGACACCCAAAAGCACTTAACAGCCAAGGAAGTATTTTTGAAATGTACTCACTGTTGTAATGCAATAGAATATAACAGAATGGAGGGAGCAGGGCTGCGCAGTGCGGTAGAGACTGAGGAGCAGAGATTGCAAGCTGGGGAAGATAGCTGATGTAGGATGGAAGAAGACCACGGAAGGATTTGCAGATACAGACAAGAATTGCGAACCAATGGAGGTCAGCAAGGAAAGGGCTGGTTGGTCTTTGGGATTTTATGAGAAGGGGATACAAGCTGCAGAGTTCTGGTTGACTAGATATTTTTGTAGGATAAAGCTGGTGAAACTAACAAGGAGAACATTGGAAATCCTCAGTCTTGAGGTGATGAAGGTATGGACGAGGGGTTTGGGACTGGGGCCGGCGTAGATGGTAGCATAGGCAAGCACTATTCTGGAGACAGAAGAAAACAGTCTTGGAAATGGAACAGATGTGGGGTTTGAAGCTCAGCTTAGGGCTGAATAGGACACCAATGTTGTGCACTGACAGGTTCAATCTGCACGAGCAACCACGGAGGAGGGTGGAATCAATACCTATAAAGCGCAAAGCTCTGGCGGGAGGAGAGTCAAATGGTTTTAGTCTTGCTGATATTGAGCTGTAGAATGTTCCTGCTCATCCAGGGGTTGATGTTCAACAAGCAGTCAGATAGCCTGCCACTAGTCGTGGAGTCAGAAGTGGAGATGGTGGCAGCTTACAATTAAAAGCTGAGGTTGGCATCACTGAAGGGCAAAATTTAGATAAGGAATAAGTAGGTGCCAAGGTGGACCCTTAGGGCACATCAGAGGGGACTGTGCAAGTCGGGGAGAGAAGACTTCAGAGGACATCAACGGTCCTCAGTGGGACAGATCAGAATGGAACGAAAAGGTAATGCTACGAAGGTAGACCATGAAGAACGATCAGTGGAGGAGGGTGGAATGGCTGATTGTGTTGAAGACTACAGAGAGGCTGAGGTGGACAAGGAGGGACAATGGGTTATGGTCACAGTCTTGCTGGACTACAATCAAATGTCAAAGGTGAGGCACAATATCATTAAACAGGGATTGGTACTGAAATTTGCATCTGAAGTTTGCAACTGTAGTAAGACCAACTGGGAAAGTTAATCTTGAATCCATATGGAACCATTGCCATCTGTCAGTTGCAGTTCACAACCAGGTAAGCTTTAAAAATTGACAGAAACTGTGACAGCCTATAGTAAAAAAAAAATCCTGTTTCACTAACGAAAGAAAAACCTCAGTATCCTGTCATCTCTTTTCAAGAATCTTACTGATTACATAGAATCACATAGATTTTACAGCACAGAAACAGGCCATTCGACCCAACTATGCCATTCATGCTTCACACGAGCCTCCTTCTACCCCTCTGCATTTAATCCTATCAGCATAATCTTCCATAGCTTTCTCCTTGTTTATCTAGCTTCCCCTTAAATGCATCTATGCTATTTGCCTCAACCACTCCCTGTGGTAGCAAGTTCCACACTCTAACCACTCTCTGGGTAAAGAAGTGCCTCCTGAATTTTCTAATGGATTTATTAGTGACTATCTTATATTTATGGCCCCTAGCTTTGGTCTTTCCCACAGTAGAAACATCTCCACTATATCTACCCTATCAAACACCTTCATAATCTTAAGACCTCTATCAGGTCATATAGTCATAGAGACATAATGGCACAGAAGGGGGCCATTTGGCCCATCGAGTCCGTGCCAGCTCTCTGTAGAGCAATCCAGTCAGTCCCATTCCCCCGCTCTATCCCTGTAGCCCTACAAGTTTATTGATGAAGGTCACCCTTCAGCCTTCTCTGTTCTAAAGAAAAGAGCTCCAGCCTTATATTTATGGTCCCTAGTTTTGGACTCCCCAAGTGGAAACATTTTCTACATGTCTATCCTATCAAACCCTTTCATTATCTGAATGAGCTCTATCAGGTCACCCCTCAGCCTTCTCTTTTCTAGAGAAAAGATCCCCATCCTGTTCAGCCTTTCCCGAGAGGTACAAGCTCTTAGTTCTGGTATCATCCTTCTATAGTTTGCAACCATCTCCAGCCAGAAGTGCTGAGTGGATGATCCATCTCAGCCTACTCCTGAGGTCCCCACCATCACAGAAGCCAGTCTTCAGCCAATTCGATTCACTCCATGTGATATCAAGAAACGGCTGAGCGCACTGGATTCAGCAAAGGCTATGGGCCCCAACAACATCCCGGCTATCGTGCTGAAGACTTGTGCTCCAGAACTAGCCGCGCCTCTAGCCAAGCTGTTCCAGTACAGCTACAACACTGGCATCTATCGGACAATATGGAAGACTGTCCAGGTATGTCCTGTCCACAAAAAGCAGGACAAATCCAACCTGGCCAATTACACCACCCCATCAGTCTACTCTCAATCATCAGCAAAGTGATGGAAGGTGTCATCGACAGTGCTATCAAGCGGCACTTAGTCACCAATAACCTGCTCACTGGTGCCCAGTTTGGGTTCTGCCAAGACCACTCGGCCCCGGACCTCATTACAGCCTTGGTCCAAACATGGACAAAGGAGCTGAATTCCAGAGGAAAGGTGAGAGTGACTGCCCTTGACATCAAGGCAGCATTTGACAGAGTGTGGCATCAAGGAGCCCTAGTAAAACTGAAGTCAATGGGAATCGGGGGAAAACGCTCCACTGGCTGGAGTCATACCTAGCACAAAGATGGCTGTGGTGGTTGAAGATCAGTCATCACAGCCACAGGGCATCACTGCAGGAGTTCCTCAGGGCAGTGTCCTAGGCCCAACCATCTTCAGCTGCTTCATCAATGACCTTCCCTCCAACATAAGGTCAGAAATGGGGATGTTCACCATTTACAACTCCTCAGATAATGAAGCAGTCCATGCCCTCATGCAACAAGACCTGGACAACGTTCAGGCTTGGGCTGATAAGTGACAGGTAACATTCGCACCACAGAAGTGCCAGGGAATGACTATCTCCAACAAACGAGAGTCTAACCACCTCCTCTTGACATTCAACGGCATTACCATCACTGAATCCCCCACCATCAACATCCTGGGGTTCACAATTGACCAGAAACTTAACTGGACCAGTCACATATATACTGTGGCAACAAGAGCAGGTCAGAGACTAGGTATTCTGTGGCAAGTGTCTCACCTCCTAACTCCCCAAAGCCTTTCCACCATCTACAAGGCACAAGTAAGGAGTGTGATGGAATCCACTTGCCTGGATGAGTGCAGCTCTAACAACACTCAAGAAGCTTGACACCATCCAGGACAAAGTAGCCCGCTTGACTGACATCCCATCCACCACCTTAAACATTCACTCACTACACCACCGGCATACCATGGCTGCAGTGTGTACCATCTAAAAGATGCACTGCAGCAACTCGCCAAGGCTTCTTTGGCAGCACCTCCCAAACCCGTGACCTCTTCCACCTAGAACGACAAGGGCAGCAGGTGCATGGGAACACCACCACCTCCAAGTTCCCCTCCAAGTCGCACACCATCCTGACTTAGAAGTATATCGCCGATCCTTCATCGTCGCTGGGTCAAATTCCTGGAACTCCCTCCCTAACAGCACCGTGGGAGGAACTTCACCACACGGACTGCAGCGGTTCAAGAAGGCAGCTCACCACCACCTTCTCAAGGGCAATTAGGGATGGGCAATAAATGCTGGCCTTGGCAGCGACGCCCACATCCCATAAAACAAATTTTAAAATAATCATCCTTGTAAATATTTTGTGCACCTTTTCCCGTGCCTCTATAGAACACATGAACTTGCTTGGAGGTTTTATTTTACTTCAAAAAGCTCCAGAACAAGGGAAATGCAATAGGTTTTATAGACATCGATTTCCAAAAAGCATTTGACAAGGTTCCATGTCAGAGGTTAATAATTAAGATAAAGTAATGGATTGAGGGGGTGGGGGGTAAATTGGTTTCCTAGATAGAAAATTGGCTTAGATCAGAAAACATTAGCGAGCTTCGAATGAAAAAGCTGCAAATGTCATACTCTTTAGATTTCTGCTGTACAACATTGCCCAGAATCTTAACCCAGATAGAAAATGAACATTTTCAAACAAAAGAATCCATAGTTCACAATATTCTCAGCATTACAAATACTGTCAATGTTAAGTTGCCTTTTGATAGAATTTTCACCCTGGGTGTATTTTTACCTTCTGCAGAAAGCTAGGCCCTTTTCTCCTTTTTCCCCCATAATTTTATTTTCACCGGAAAAGCTGCTTCTTCTAAGTCAACCAGTTTTTGATGGCTGAGACCAGTGCCAGTCATAGTGGATCCAAGTGTGGAGCATTAATAAATGCAAGTTGTTAATAAGAACATATAGAACATAAGAAATAGGAGCAGGAGTCGGCCATTTGGCCCTTCGAGCCTGCTCCGCCATTCAATTTAAAGATCATGACTGATCTTCTACCTCATCTCCACTTTCCTGCACTATCCCCATATCCCTTGATTCCCTTAATATTTAAAAATCTATCGATCTCTGCCTTGAATATACTCAACAACTGAGCCTCCACAGCCCTCTGGGGGAGAGAATTCCACCCTCTGAGTGAAGAAATTTCTCCTCATCTCAGTCCCAAATGGCTGACCCCTTATTCTGAGATTGTGACCCCTGGTTCTAGACACCCCCGGCCAGGGCAAACATCCTCCCTGCATCTACCCTGTCAAGCCCTGTAGGAATTTTGTATGTTTCAATGAGATCACTTCTCATTCTTCTAAACTCCAGAGGATATAGGCCTAGTCTACTCAATCTCTCTTCACAGGACAGTCCCCCCATCCCAGGAACCAGTCTGGTGAAATACTTTTCTTTTTCTTGAGATAACAGGACAGAATGTTGAAACTTGATAGGTAACTTGACTGATATCTTGCACAGGAGCAAAAGCTCCCCTCAACATTAGCCAGCGTGTTAGAGAACTGGCAAGCAAACCCGACAGAGATGACAAAAAACTTTAATGGGTGGAATGAAAAGACAAAGGACTGGATTTTCAACTTGCTGCCTGGGTGTTGTAGATCAGCCACTGCTTTTTAAATTTACTCATTCACGGGATGTGGGCGTCGCTGGCAAGGCCAGTATTTATTGCCCATCCCTAATTGCCCTAGAGAAGGTGGTGGTGAGCCTCCTTCTTGAACCGCTGCAGTCCATGTGGTGAAGGCCCTCCCACAGCGCTGCTGGGGAGGGAGTTCCAGGATTTTGACCCAGCGATGAGAAAGGAACGGCGATATACTTCCAAGTCAGGATGGTGTGTGACTTGGAGGGGAACTTGGAGGTGATGGTGTTCCTGCTGCCCTTGTCCTTCTAGGTGGTAGAGGTCGTGAGTTTGAGAGGTGCTCTCAAAGAAGTGAGTTTTTAATCTCAATACTATATCAGTAAATTTAACGTTAATCCAAGGCTAAGAACTAGGTCAGCAAATGACAACCCGGTCTGTTCACAGGATAATTATGGATATGGAAAGATATTCAGCTCATCTTTCTATCTCAAAGCAGCCGAAAGACCCCTCCATTACAGTGTCCAATCATTTCTTAAATTATTCCAGTGATTCAGCCTCCACTACTTTAGAGTCTATTCCTTATATTGATTATTCTTCGTGTGAAGAACCTGATATCAGTCCTAAATTTGTTTTTTATTAATTTGAACCATTGGTTTGAACCTGTGGCCCCTTGCCCTGCTCCTACAATTTAGTTTAAAGTCATTTTCAGGATATATATTTTCTGTGTTGGTTACTTCCTCATATACCTCACAAGATCACAAAATGAGAAAGTTCATTCAGTCCATCCAGAATTATCCTAAAGTTCCCCTTTCCCCCTTTCTACATCCAGTTGAATTTCAATTGCTACCAGAGTTTTTACCTCTACTACTCTCTCCGGGAGTCTACTCCATGCGTGAAAAACTTCCATGATATCAGTTTTAGCATTTTGCTCGTGTGATTGACTCATTGTCCCACTCTAGCAATTTAATTTGAAGTAATCTGCTGGATTTACCTTTTCCAACCTGTTTACTGTCTTATCTACCTCTGAGACGTACCTTGGGATGTCTCCCTTGTGTCTCAGTGATCAGAACTGGATGCAGCACTCGAGGTGTGGTCTGACCAGAGCCTAACTTGAGCATGATTTGCTCCGACTTGTACTTTCCTGTTCTGTTCCTTTAAACCATTTTCTCCATTAGTATGTACAGGAATCAGTGCTGCAGAAAAATGATCCCTTCAGACAGATTTTTCCATTAACAAGGTTGCCATTTAACTGGCAGGTGCTGTATTAAAAGCTTCAATATATTCATGTGTTAAGTCCCTCTCTCCCTGTACACGCATGTAAAGATTGAAGAAATGTCTGGTGAGCAGAGCTTGGCATAGATATGTGGTTCCATTTCGCTTGCCATTTTAATTCTCCGCTCCACTCCCACTTTGACCTCTCTCTCCTCAGCCTCCTACTCCGTTATAATGAAGCTCAACGTAAGCTTGAGGAACCGCACCTCATCTTTCGATTAGGCACTTTACAGCCTTCCAGACTCAACACTCAGTTCAATAATTTCAGATCATATCCACTGCTCGCATTTCTTCAGAGAGCTGATGCTGGTAATGGTTCCGCTGTTGCCATTTACAGCTCCTCTCGACCCATCATTTGTCTCTTTACTTGCCCCATTACTGTCTCCTTTTGCCTTGCACCATCATCCCTTTTGCCATTTAAGCACTCCTACCTTCCACCCTACCACAGGCCTTCCTTTTTGTTCTTTCCTCCCCTCCCTGCTTTCGCTGCCTCTGTCCTTGCTTAACATAGAATCGTAGAATCATAGGCCTAGAAATTGGGTTGGGGCGCCAAAGTGGCGCAAAAGTCGCCTGAACGCAGGATTTAGCGCAGCGATCGGAGTAATTCCGATCACCAGAAATTTAGTTTCAGTGCCCCTCGAGGGACACGGGGCGAGGCTCAAGGCGCTCCACGTCCCTCTTAGGGCGCTGAAACTGATTATCGCAGCGCAACGTGCCGCAGCGCCACACGCTACGGCATGGCACGCTGCGGTACTGCAGGCCTTCCTCCCACTGTTAAGGGGGAGGTGCCTGCAACAGCGCGATCCCCGCTCGCGAGTGCCGGCAAATGAGCCCGGCACCAAGGAGAAGTGCCGGGCTCTCGGGAAACAGCCGGCAATGCCGCGGGGGGGGGGGAGGGGTTAGGAGGTCGGGGACGGAGGTGCCGGCAGGCGGCCGCCGAAAAAGCGGCCGCCCCGCACCTCCACCTTAACTTGCGCCGCTGCCGGCACAGTAAGGCCCCGTGAACCGGGCGCAGGTAGCGAGCGGTGCAACTGCGGCGTTCACTACCAATTATCGCGAATGGGGCACGAATGGGGTGCTGCGCACACCGATGACGTCATCGGTGGCGGCGCAGCGCAAAAGCCTAATGCCACCATTAGCGCCCCTACTGAATATCGCGGGAGACGCAGCCAGTGGCGCTACAGCCACTGTCTGCCTCTTTAGGTGCTAACAGGTGGCGCTACTCACCCAATTTCTCCCCCATAGAGTGGTTACAGCACAGAAGGAGGCCATTCAGCCTGTCGAGCCTGTGCCGACTCTCTGCAAGAGCACTTCAGCTAGTCCCAATCCCCCGCCCTTTCCCCGTAGCCCTGCAATTTTTTTTTCCTTCAGGTACTTATCTAATTCCCTTTTGAATGCCACGATTGAGTCAGCCTCCACCACCCTTTCAGGCAGTGCAATCCAGATCATAACCACTCGCAGCGTAAAAAAGTTTTTCCTCATCTCGCCTTTGGATCTTCTGCCAGTCACCTTAAATCTGTGTCCTCTGGTTCTTGACCCTTCCACCAATGACCTGTTACATCACTTAACATCTTTTAGTTCTGATGAAATATCATCGACCTGAAACGTTAACGCTGTTTCTCTCTCCACAGATGTTGCCTGACCTGCTGAGTATTTCCAGCATGTTCTGTTTTTATTCTTGTGGATCCATTGCTATTTTTAAATTATACTTTCCAAAACCATTGATAAACAGCATGGCACAGTCTATAGAAAATCCCAAATTTACAAAGGAATTTATTTGTTTCGAGCAGAAATACTAAAGCAGGCACAAAAAAAGATTAATCAAATCACACATTTGAGATGTACATCTGAGTATTGTTTATTGGCAGGGTGGGAATTCGTACGTTCATCTTCATGATTCTTATTCCTATAGTTACATAACCACAAATGGAGTTCGTACAAAAACACAAAATAACATTCAAACTGAAACATCTTTCTGAGAAATAACCGAGAACAAGTTCTGTTCATTAAAATCATTTCATTACTTTGAAAAGAGTCAACTTCCCTTCCCTGGAATATTTTATAAATGTCACTAACTGATTGTAATATCAAATTTAGAATTAGGGATAGAATTGAAAAGCAGAGAAGTTATGTTAAACGTGTATAGAAACTTGGTTAGATCACATTTGGAGTACAGTGTCTCCATATTATAAAAAGGACATAGAGGGACTGGGGAAGGTGCAAAGAAGATTTACTAGAACGATACCAGAACTGAAAGGTTATACCTATCAGGAAAGATTGAACAGTCTGGGGCTCTATACTCTAGAAAACAGAAGACAGAGGGATGACCTGATAGAGATCTTTATGATTATGCAAGGGTTTGGTGGGGTAGCTGTAGAGAAGATGTTTCCACTTTCAAGCAAGACCAGAATAAAGAGCTATAAAGGTAAGATAGTCACGAATAAATCCAATAGGGAATTCAGGAGAAACTTATTTACCCAGAGAGTGGTTAAATGTGGAGCTCACTACCACAGGGAGTAGTTGAGGCAAATAGTACAGATATATTCAAGGGGAAGCTAGATAAGCACATGAGGGAGAAAGGGATAGGAGGATATGTTGATGGAGTTAGATGGAGGAGGCTCGTGTGGGGCATAAACACCAGCATGGACCTGTTAGGCTGAATGGCCTGTTTCTGTGCTGTAAATACTTTGTAGCACTTTGGAATATTTTGTAAGTTTTGTTTGGTAACGCTCCTGTGAAGCGCTTTGGGACATTTCTCTACATTAAAGGCGCTATGTAAATACAAGTTGTTGTTTTTGTTGTATAATTCAAATGCTGAATAATACTCAGGATTAGAAAAATATAACATACAGAGTATTTACTTATGAACAAGTTGGCTTAATAAATTGATGGAATGTCACTACAGTACTCAAAGTATCGATTGCATGTCCTGAACAAATGGGCAAAATTATGCTTCAGGTTTTCCTTCTGATAAATGGGATATAATTTATTAAACTTGTATCTGGTGCAGTTGAACCACTGAGAAGATCGAATCTTATGTTTTTTGAACAAAGAAAATTGATTTTACCTGTGATTTGTTCTTATCAATAATGGAAACTATAGCCTGCAAATTACCGTGAGCGATGTTATCGTACAAACATTAAACACGCTTGTATCAAATTCCTCTCTAGGTTACTTTTAATAGAGGTATTAACCTATTTAAGACAAATGAGTTAACACCTTTGTTAAAATAGCAAGGGGAAGAATCTGGGCAGAATCTGACTGTGTGTATGATGACATTACCAAAGGCAATTTTTCAGGGCTTTATCTATCTATCTATCTGTCTGTCTATCCTTTGTTAAATTATCTTGTATGAAATGCCACATTTCCTGTAAGTGTCATATTTACTTCTGTACCACTTTCTCATCACACCTTGTTGTCACTGCCCCTATCTATCTATCTATATATATAAATTGGATCGTTCTTTCTGTCTGTCTGTCTATCTGTCTGTCCTTCTGTCTGTCCTCGGGTGTGCGTTCTGTCCCGGCTATTCGCTCGAAAGTTACAGAGCGTACCTACGCGTGCGTTACGTCGAAAGAAAGCTCACCCGTTCCAAAACGATGGTAAGCGTATTTTACGTTTCAGGCCGGACAAAAAATTGTGCCCGCGGTATCCAAAAAACCTTCAACATTCTGCTCATTAGCATCTCATTATCCGCTCATTAGTGACAGAGTGACTTCAAGGTCGACCAATCGTACGCTGGGTTGCTGGCGCGTGCGGCTGGGCCCCTCCTACGGTCGAGTGATGGGACGATTGACCAATCCTACGCTTTGGTGACCTGACGGTCGACCAATCGGTGCGTGTGTGGGCGGGGCCTTATCGTTCTGAACCGAGGTGAGTCGCCGCCATCCTGATTCCAAACTTTTCCTTTTCTTTTTCCCGCTTTCTGCGTCTTTAAAAAAAACGTTGCTTTTAAAGCACATATTGTTTTTTAAAAAAAAGTTAATTACTTTCTAAATCTTTTTATCTAATCTCATTAATTTTTCCTACCTTTCCCCGTTTTTCCAGGTAGGCCTCGAAGCCTCGGCCTCTCCTCCGCACCCACGCCCGAGCTAGGCACCTCCCAGCCCCAGTCAACAAGCGGCCCCCGATTGCCGCCATCCTTTGTGAAGGCTGGAGGGGCAGGCCTCAGCCGAGCGCCGCTACCGCCGCCATCTTAGTAAAGGCTGGTGCGGCGGGTGGCGGCACGGAGCTCCGCGGAGCAGGTGCGCGGCGGCGTCTAACTCGCCCCCCCCCCCGCCAGTCTCTCTCTCTCTCTCTCTCTCTCTCTTCCCCGCGACTCCTGAATGCGCGGGGGGAAGAGGCCCGGCGCACGCCGCATTCGGAGACTTCAACTCCGTGGACAGGTAAGGAGGTCTTCGTTCACATTGGGCGGCGGGCGGGTTCCTCGGGTTGCTGATCCCTGGCGGTGTGGGGCCGGAGCCCGGCTCTTACCTTGCCCCGGAGAGCGGGCGGACGGCGGGGCCTGAAGTAGCAAATCGGGCACCACGGCAGAAGAAAAACTGAGAGCGACAGAGGGGAACAGACGTCAGAGAGACAGAGAAATAGGGAGGGAGGAGAGGGAGAGGGGGCAGGGAGGGAGAGGGGCAAGGAGGGAGAGGGAAGAGAGAGGGTGGGGGGGGATGAGAGAGAGGGGTGGGGGGAGGGAAGAGAGAGAGGGGTGGGGGGAGGGAAGAGAGAGAGGGTGGGAGGAGGGGAGAGAGAGAGGGGTGGGGGGAGGGGAGAGAGAGGGGGTGGGGGGAGGGGGAGAGAGAGGGTGGGGGAGGGGAGAGAGAGAGTGGGGGGGAGGGGGAGAGAGAGTGGGTGGGGGGGAGGGGGAGAGAGAGAGGGTGGGGGGAGGGGAAGAGAGAGAGGGTAGGGGAGGGGAGAGAGAGAGGGTGGGGGGGAGGGGAGAGAGAGAGAGGGTGGGGGGAGGGGAGAGAGAGAGGGTGGGGGGAGGGGGAGAGAGAGAGGGTGGGGGGGAGGGGGGAGAGAGAGAGAGGGTGGGGGGGGAGGGGAGAGAGAGAGAGGGTGGGGGGAGGGGAGAGAGAGGGGGGTGGGGGGAGGGGAGGGAGAGGGGGGGGGAGGGAGAGAGAGTAAAGCAGGGAGAGAGAGCCAGACAGAGTGAATACACACGCTGAAGATGGGCTGCTGAATTTTTAGTGTTTTTTTAGTGTTTTAAAGTGGGGAAAAAAAAGGTTCATTTCAAGTTTAAAAAGGTTTTAAAGTTAAATTTAGTTCTAGTTAAGTTAGTTTAGTTTTGTTTAGTTAAGTTTAAGTTTAGTTTAGTCTAGATTAAGTAAGGAAGGAAAAGACCGCCAAAGAGACCACCAAAGGAAAAAAAAAAACCAGAGGAAATTAGAAAAAAAAAAAGCCAAAGAAAATAAGAAATAAGGGAAGAAATATACAAACCAAAGAACCAGCGGCCGCACGGGGCCACAGCAGCAGCAGAAGCGAGGTGACTCGGCCGCATCGGGAACCGAGGTGAGGTGACTAGTGGTTAGCACTGTTGCCTCACAGCGCCAGGGACCCGGGCTCGAATCCGGCCTCGGGCGACTGGTCTGTGTGGAGTTTGCACATTCTCCCCGTGTTTGCGTGGGTTTCCTCCGGGTGCTCCGGTTTCCTCCCACAGTCCAAAGATGTGCAGGTTAGGTTGATTGGGCTATGATAAATTGACCCTTAGTGTTAGGGGGATTAAATACGTGGGGTTGTGGGGATAGTGGGGGATATGTGTTGGTGTAGGGGTTACGGGGATCGGGTGGGATATGTGTCGGTGCAGGGCTCGATGGGCCGAAATGGCCTCTATCTGCATTGTGGGGTTTCTGTGATTTCTGTGATTTCTGTGACTCGGCGAAGGCCGCACGGAGACCGCAGCGGCAGCCCGGAGCGAGGAGACTCGGGGAGGCCGCTTCGGGAAACGAGTCGAGGCGAATCGGGGAGGCCGCACGGAGACGCAGCGGCAGCCGGAGCGAGGTGACTCGGGGAGGGCCGCTTCGGGAAACGAGGCGAGGCGAATCGGGGAGGGCCGCACGGAGACGCAGCGGCAGCCGGAGCGAGGTGACTCGGGGGAGGCCGCTTCGGGAAACGAGGCGAGGCGAATCGGGGAGGCCGCACGGAGACGCAGCGGCAGCCGGAGCAAGGTGACTCGGGGAACCCCGAGCGGCGAACGAGACACGGCCCGATCGGCGGGCCGCAGTCCAGCACCCGAACGGCGAACAAGGCACAGCCGGCTGGGATAGAAAGCCCGGGAAAGGCCCGAGGAGCCAGGCCCAGAGACCTCCGAGGAGAAGGGGAACAACCAGAAGGCTCCCAGAAGCAAACCAAGACTGTGAGTACAGGGCCCAGGGAGGGAGACTGAAGCCAGGGAAAGGCCTGAGGAGCCAGGGCCGAGACAGAGGCCCAGAGACCTCTGAGGGGGAGGGGAACAGCCCGAAGGCACCAGGAAACAGCGGGGAGGGGAACAGCCCGAAGGCACCGGGAAAACAGCGGCTCACAGACTCAGACCTGAGAAGGGTGAACCCAGAAGCCGAGGCCCAGGGACCACGGGGTCAGAGAGGGGGACCGGGAAAGTTCGCGAACAGGGGAGAGGGAAACACCAAACCCGGGGCCCCAGAAAAAGCTTATTCTAAGATCAACAATACTTTACCAAAAATGAAGCGAATCAGAAGATCCACAACAGCCCCGCTTCCAGATTCCCCCCAACACCGCAATAAAAAGCTATAAAAAGCGATCAAGCATGAGCAGATGAGAGAAAAACCAGAAACTCTTTTTGCTGACTGTTACAACAATGGGACAAAAAGTAACCTCATTTTCTTACTCAGATCAGCCAACAGCTTGGGATCACAGCAATAAAATCACACTATACCAGTGTTAAGCTAGAAAATACCGCAAATGGGTCCATAATGAAAATTAACACACAGGAGGACAGTTCAACCACGACTGGTCAAACGCGTACAATACCGGAACAATATTAGTGCAAGGCAACCTCGACAAATTTGCAACGGCCTTCAGGGCACTGAAAAGATTAACTACGAGGGGAAAGAACAACCTAAGAGTGGCCCGCACTCCCCCCAACATTGACAACTTACCAGGAGAAAATCTGCCTGGTCAGGAGGTGAACGACGCCACACAGTTCAAACCAGACACTAAACCCCGGGGAAACCACAGCCACACGATACAACTGACAAACCCCAGCATAACTACCAGGGAGGAAGCCACACATAGTCCCCCCTGCCCATTCCCAGCTCACCTAGAGAAGAGCAGCATAGCCAGGAAGTGAGTGAGCCTTCCAGGGCCGACCAGCTTAGCCAGGAAGTGGAGTGAGCCTTCCAGGGCCGACCAGGACACATACCCAGGGATCACACAGCCAGATACAACCAAAAGATAAATTTAATCAATTAGAGATAGAGATGGTGAAACTTAGAGAGGAGTTTCCTCAAATTGAATGACGAACAAAAGCAGGAGAGGGAGAGACACAAGAGAGAGCTGAATCTACTTGAGAAACAGGTGAATCTACTTAGGAATCAGGGTGAAAGAGCTGCAGGAAAAAGAAGAGAGCCATAGAGGAGAGATAACACCATTAGACCAGCAACCAGAGGCTAGAGATTAAGACAAGACAGAGCCAGGGACGGAACGGCTGCACTCCCACACGGAACAAAAGCAACAGACACACAATACAAGGGGTGCCACACAGACCGACCAGCATACTGATTCGCAATCTTCCCCCACCACCGTGGAACCACAAGCGAGCCGCTCACAAGAGGTACGCACACACCAGACACCCCAGCCCAGCACACACACTATGAGTCCAGGCGAAAGCCACCAGGACCAGTAAACACAAACAAGGCTGACGTCGTAATACTCATAGACTCAAATGGGAAATTTTCTATGGGAGAAAAAAGCTCTTCCCTAGAAGTAAAGTAGAAAAGATTTGGTGCCCAACAACAGACAGAGCCATGGGATGGCTGACCAAAGCCAGATTAGGCTCCCCCCAACACATAATAATACACACCGGGCACAAATGACCTAAAGGCCAAACAGAAAGAGGTAGCAACATCGCTCAGAGCAATGATTAGGAAGGCAAGCAGTACATTTTCCAAACACTAGAATCACTGTTTCCACAATATTGCCGAGAACAGACTTCAACAACAACACAATTCATGAGATAAATGCCAGCATAGCAAAGAGACTGCGAATCAAACCACAACGTACACCTGGCCCAACACCCCACCCTCGATGAGGAATGTCTTTACGACCACGGTCCCACATCCAAAGGCAAAGAATATCGATCTTTGCTAAAGCCCTGAAGGACGTCGCTTTTAACCAGGGTCCATACCCAGACTCCAAGAGGACCCCCCCCCGACCACCAGAGATCAGCGGGGGTACATATCAGGAACACTACAAAGACCACCACCACAACCAACCGAGACCAGAGAGGATCAACAATATCAGACCTGCACCACTCCTGTCCCACAGGGGAATAGGACCGCCCCCAGCCAGACAGAGGGAGGAGATGCACAGGGACGTACGCAATACCTCAGACAGAAAACAATCCATTAAGAGACAATAAGCAGATGTGCAGCAGCATCTACTTCCACCTTATGGATCAAGGACTAATTAATAGAAAGAACTGTAACCAAATTGTATTAACTTTTATAGACAACTGAGGTGATCTTTTTTTCCCCACACTTAGACACGACAAACACGTACCACTCTTTAACCTATCATAGTAAAAGATCAAACTTAACATGAAATCCTTATATATTTTGACCTGGAATATCCAAGGTCTACGCTCTTCAGTGCTAGAAGTGAAGAGTAGGACCACAGAGTTTCATAGAAGAAACTAAAGATCTAGATATTATCATTTTACAGGAAACTTGGTATAAAGGAAAAGGACACACTGGCTGTCCCCAAGGGTACACTGAGCTGGTGGTCCCCTCCAATAAATTACCAAGTGTAACCCAAGGCAGGAGACTCCGGAGGGCATACTGATCTGGTTTAAAACAGAACTTAAGAATTACATCAAATTTATAAAAAAGGGCGAAAACCATATGTGGCTCAAACTTGAGAGGGAGATTATCTCAAACACCCAAGATGTTTTACATTTGCGCACTTTATATCCCTCCAATCGATTCCCCGTACTTTTAAAGAGGACACCCTTCTCCAACATGGAGGAGGAAATTATCCAATACCAGGCCCAGGGGAACGTGTTGATCTGTGGGGGACCTCAATTCAAGAACGGGGCGAAGAACCAGACTTCACCAATAATCAGGGAAACAATTACGTATTCGGGAATAAACCACTTTGACATCCCTTCCCTTCCATACAGGCATAACTGCGACAAGCAGTCAAATACCAACGGAAAAAACAGCTACTACAGCTCTGTCGAAACCTGGGTCTGTACATTGTCAACGGTAGGTTCATAGGAGACCTCCTAGGAAGATCGACCTATTGCTCACCTCTTGGCTGCAGCACAGTAGACTATATGATTACAGACTTAGATCATCCTCTTTCAGAGCATTCACAGTCAAACCACAAACAACACTGTCAGATCACAGTCAAATTACTATGTTTCTCAAAAAAGACAAGAAACAAACATAGAAACACAACCCAGTAAACTGTACAACACCAAAAAATCCGTACAGATGGGCCAAAGATTACACGGAAAAATACCAGAAAACAATTAGGCAATGCATCAACTCAAGCTCTCTTAGACACCTTTCTGGATAACATATACACTCACAATAAAAGAAGGCGTAAACCGGGCAGTTAGTAAACTAAACAATATTTTTGATAATTTGGCAACAAATGCAAACTTGAAAGCTCGCAAGAACAAACCCAAAAACAAAAAAACTATGAAAAATGGTTTTGACCATGATTGCCATAACATGAGGAAAAAACTTAGAAAAATATCAAACCAAAAACACAGACATCCAGAAAACGAGGAATTACGCCTTACTTATTGTCAGACACTAACACAATACAGAAACACACTCAGAACCACAAAAGAGCAATTTATTAAGAAATACACTCAGCTCCATGGAGGAATCCATTGATTCCAATTGTTTCTGGGACAACTTGAAAACACTACACAAAAAACAACACGACGATTTTGTCCATTCAAAATGGGGACACATGGGTAAACCACTTTGAAAAATTATACCAGAAAAAACACACTAAGACCAGAGCAACACCAAATACGCAAAAAAACTTGAAAAGCTTGAAATGGCCATAAAAGATAACCAAAACCCGCTAGACGCCATAATAACAGAAAAAGAACTTCTTGAAAAAACTCAAGCACCTGCGACCAGGAAAAGCTTGCGGGACAGACGGGGCATACTAAACGAGATGATTAAACACGCAGACGACAAACTGAAACTGGCTATCCTAAAACTCTTCAACTTGGTTCTGAGTGTCGGTTATTTTCCCTGACATCTGGAACAAAGGACTCATAACACCCATATACAAAAAGTGGGGACAAAATCGACCCAAACAACTATCGAGGCATCTGTGTAAACAGTAACCTGGGGAAGGTATTCTGTAGCATCATAAACAAAAGACTTATAAACTTCCTTGAGGAGCACAATGTCTTGAGTAAAAAGCCAAATCGGATTCCTGCCAAACTATAGAACATCCGATCATATCTTCACCCAACAGACCCTAATTGACAAACACGTTCACCATAACAAAAGCAAAATCTACGCATGCTTTGTAGATTTTCCAGAAGGCTTTCGATTCCATCTGGCATGGACGGTTTATTCCTGAAACTTATCGAAAGCGGGGGTAGGAGGGAAAACATATGATGTAATTAAATCAATGTATACAAACAATAAATGTGCAGTTAAAATTGGAGACAAACAAACAAAATACTTCCCACAGGGGCGGGGGGGTGACGCAGGGCTCGCCAATCTCACCGACACTCTTTAATATTTACATTAATGGATTGGCAAAACTACTTGAACAATCTACAGCACCTGGCTCACCCTATATGAATCCAAGGTTAAATTCCTCCTCTATGCAGGACGACCTGGTTCTGCTGTCACCAACTAAGGAGGGTCCTACAGCAGAAACCTGGACCTGCTGGAGTTGTACTGCCAGACTTGGGCCCTGACAATAAATCCCCCAAAAACCAAAGTCCTTGTGTTCCAGCAAAGATCCAAACATCAGGGACCCAAAATAAATTTCACAGTAGGAACAACCAAAATTGAACAAACCACTCACTACACATACTTGGGCCTTAAAAATCAGTTCTACGGGAAACTTCAAACTGGCTGTGAATGAACTGAAAGAGAAAGCAAGAAGGGCTTTTCTATGCCATCAAAAAAATCAAATCCAAATAGAAATCCCAATTAGCATTTGGCTCAAAATTTTCAAATCAGTAATTGAACCAATTGCACTCTATGGCAGTGAGGTATGGGGACCGCTAACACAACAAGAATTTTGCAAAATGGGGACAAACACCCAATTGAGATCCTACATGCAGAATTCTGTAAAAGTATCCTCCGGACTCAAAGGAAAACAGTAAACAATGCATGCAGGGCGGAACTAGGCCAATATCCATTAATAATCACTATCCAAAAAAGAGCCACCAAATTTTGGAATCACCTACAAATGAGCAACCCCCAATGCTATCACTACGACGCCCTGAAATGCCAAGAGCTGACCATAAAGAAAAATACCCTCAGTCAACTAGTCCTGGGACTCAGTGAAGTAACTACTAACAATACTAACAATAACCAGTCCCAGGGACAGTGACAGGGTAACACAAGAATTCGACCCAACACAATCGTCGCTAAGCAAAAGGAAAAATATCTGACATATTGGGCAGAAACAACAAAAAACCCAAAGCAAACTCAATTGCTACTTGGCCCTAAACAGACAATACAACATAGCTGATTACCTGACCATGGTAAAGGATAACAAAACTGAGAAGAACCTTGACAAGGTACAGACTTAGCGAACATAGCCTAGCGATCGAAAAAGGCAGACACAGGCAAACCAGGCTGCCAAGAGAAGACAGGATATGCTCTCACTGCAGTCTGGGAGTAGTTGAGGACAGAGATGCACTTCCTCACAGCCTGTGAAAAATATCAGGGCATCAGGGAGAATTTCTACCAAAAATTCTCACAAATATGCCCTGAATTCAGAAATCTGAATGACAACCAAAAACTCCCATTCCTACTGGGGGAGGAGAGAAGCTGTGTAACACTGGCGGCACACTATGTTACAGCTTTGCCATGAACAGAGGGACAACCAGTAAACAAAGACAAGAATATATACAAACAAGGCGAATGTATATTTATAAACTGTATGAATAGAACCGCGTTTATGTGTTCAACCATAAATGTATTTTTGATGCTTTGGCAACATAAGATGTACCTTATCATGCCAAATAAAGCGATTTGAATTGAATTGAATTGAATTGAGAGACGGGGGAGAGGAGGGAGAGGGTGAGGGAGGGAAAGAGTGAGGGGGTGGGACAGGGAGGGAAAGAGTGAGGGGGTGGGACAGGGGAGGGAAAGAGTGAGGGGGTGGGACAGGGAGGGAAAGAGTGAGGGGGTGGGACAGGGAGGGAGAGCTTACCTTCTTCCTTCCTTCGCAGGGGTCCATCGGGCCAAGTTCCCCCCAGTCGCTATCTCTTCCCCCCCAGTCGCTCTCCCTTCCCCCCGCAGTCGCTCTCTCTCTCCCCCCACGTCGCTCTCTCTCTTCCCCCCCGTCGCTCTCTCTCTTCCCCCCCAGTCGCTCTCTCTCTTCCCCCCCAGTCGCTCTCTCTCTTCCCCCAGTCGCTCTCTCTCTTCCCCCCCGTCGCTCTCTCTCTTCCCCCCAGTCGCTCTCTTTCTTCCCCCCCTGTCGCTCTCTCTCTTCCCCCCCAAGTCGCTCGCTCTCTTCCCCCCCAGTCGCTCTCTCTCTTCCCCCCAGTCGCTCTCTCCTCTTCCCCCCCAGTCGCTCGCTCTTTTCCCCCAGTCCGCTCGCTCTCTTCCCCCCCAGTCGCTCGCTCTCTTCCCCCCCAGTCGCTCGCTCTCTTGACCCCCAGTCGCTCGCTCTCTTCCCCCCCAGTCGCTCGCTCTCTTCCCCCCCAGTCGCTCGCTCTCCTTCCCCCCCCAGTCGCTCGCTCTCTTCCCCCCCCAGTCGCTCTCTCTCTTCCCCCCCCCAGTCGCTCTCTCTCTTCCCCCCCCAGTCGCTCTCTCTCTTCCCCCCCCCAGTCGCTCTCTCTCTTCCCCCCAGTCGCTCTCTCTCTTCCCCCCCAGTCGCTCTCTCTCTTCCCCCAGTCGCTCTCTCTCTTCCCCCCCGTCGCTCTCTCTCTTCCCCCCCAGTCGCTCTCTCTCTCCCCCCCGTCGCTCTCTCTCTTCTCCCCCCCCAGTCGCTCTCTCTCTTCCCCCCCAGTCGCGCTCTCTCTTCCCCCCCAGTCCGCGCTCTCTCTCTCCCCCCCCCCCCCAGTCGCACTCTCTCTCTCTCTTCCAACAACAACATGCCCTCAAAAAGACCCTCGGCACCGCCGGGCACTTCAGCTAGTCCTATATATATAAAGGAGTCGATCTGTCTGTCTATCTGTCTGTCCGTCTGTCCCTCACGTGTGCGTCTGTCCGGCTATGCGCTCGAAAGTTATAGAGCGTACCTACGTGTGCGTTACGTCGAAAGAAAGCTTACCTTTCTGAAACAGTGGTAAGCGTATTTACGTTTCGGCCGGACGAAAATCGCGCCCGCGGTAGCCGAAAAACGTTTCAAAATTCCGCTCATTAGCATCTCATTATCCGCTCATTAGCGACAGAGTGACCTCGAGGTTGACCAATCGTACGCCGGGTTGCTGGCGTGTGCGGCCGGGGCCCTCCTACGGTCCGAGTGACGGGACGATTGACCAATCCTACGCTTTGGTGACCTGACAGTCGACCAATGTCAGGTGGGCGGGTGTGGGCGGGCCCTTATCGTTCTGAACCGAGGTGAGTTGCCGCCATCTTGATTCCAAACTTTTCCTTTCTTTTTCCCGCTTTCTGCGTCTTTAAAAAAAACGTTGCTTTTAAAACACACCGGCCTAGGAAATTCAATATAGCCACCTTTTGGGGCGGTAAAGTCGGGCGGCCCGCTAAAGTTTACGCCCCGGCGCAAAGTGGAGGCACTTCGCCGATATTCAGTAGCTTTGGCCAAGGGAGTTTGCTCGAGCGCTAAAACTGGCGATGCACGGCTATCTGTAGGCGCTAAGCCGGCGGTGCAGACTGATACCGCCGAGGCCGGGCGCAGCGCAGGTGCGGTCATTTCTTGATTGACAGCAGACACCCTGGCGCCGGCCAGCTCTTAAAGGGGGAAGGGTCGACTTGGTCTGCTGCCACGCCCTGGATACTGCAGCCCTCCAGCTAGGCCTAAACACTGCTGCTGGAGAGAAATAGCACCAGGAAGGATGCAGAGGGCCCGTGAGCGAGCGCAGCGCTTCTCTGCCCATGATTTAAAGGTGCTGGTTAGGGCTTTGGAGAGGAGACGCCATATCTTGTTCCCGGACAGTGGCAAGAAGCCTGCCACCAGGGTGTACAGGAGAGCCTGGAGGGATATCGCCCAGAGGGTCACAGCCACCTGCGATGTCCCCAGACTGGTGTCCAATGCCGGAAAAAGTTTAACGACCTCACTTGGATTGTCAGGGTGAGTACCCCTTTCCAGTGTCCTCCTCATTTCTTGCATGTGCACCTCACATTATGGGCAAAGGGACCTCAAAGCCCTAATGGCCAGCCCTCATCCAGCAGCTATGGCACTGGCATGAACATCAATTGCACTTTCTGCACTTTACACACTGGCCAAGCTATTCGACCATGGGAGGCAGTGCATACAGCAACAGGGCACCACACTGGCCAAGCTATTCGACCATGGGAGGCAGTGCATACAGCAACAGGGCACCACACTGGCCAAGCTATTCGACCATGGGAGGCAGTGCATACAGCAACAGGGCACCACACTGGCCAAGCTATTCGACCATGGGAGGCAGTGTATACAGCAACAGGGGCACCACACTGGCCAAGCTATTCGACCATGGGAGGCAGTGCATACAGCAACAGGGCACCACACTGGCCAAGCTATTCGACCATGGGAGGCAGTGCACACAACAGCAGGGCACCACACTGTACTTAAAGGCCATCCTTTCTCTTGCAGGCAAGCTGGCCCAGAATCCTGAGGAGCCGGACTGTCACTGGGGGAGGCCCGTCCCCAGTTCCAGCAGCTCAGTGACCTGGAGGAGCGCGTGGGTCGACTCATGGGTGGGCCGGCTGATTGGCCCCGTTGCATGTGGAGATGCCGACCCTGTGCTGGGCCCCCAGTGGTAAGGACATGACCTTTTGGACCTCTCGTTCCCCTTGCGCTTCAGATCTACATCCTTTGCCACTGTCCCGACCAATGCGCTGAATGCCACCACTCATGCCTCCCTCGCTGACAGCCCTGTCCTCACTCTAAAGCTACTCTTGTGCCTTCCTGCTTTCAGCTGGTGAGGAGGAGGTCCCCTGAAGCTGCCAGTGGACAGTCCCTCGGAAGAGGAGGACGAGGAGGAGCAAGAGGAAGGCGGGCCCATCGGGGGGAACCCCTCATCCGCGCCAGGGGATGGCAATGGAGGGGACACGGTCTTCCCTGGAGGAGAGCCAGGGGAAGTGTTGGCAGGGGGGTGTAGCTCCTGTGCCCAGTGGCGTCGAGCCATGCGGGGAAGGGTCGGGCAGCTCAGCGGCCTTCTCCCCAGAGGGGGGAAGTGTTGCAGGGGAGTGTAGCTCCTGTGCCCAGTGGCGTCCAGCCACTGCGGGAAGGGTCGGGCAGCTCGGGCTGCCTTCTCCCCAGAGGGGGGAAGTGTTGCAGGGGAGTGTAGTTGCTGGGCCCAGTGGCGTCCAGCCACGCGGGAAGGGTCGGGCAGCTCGGCTGCCTTCTCCCCAGAGGGGGGAAGTGTTGTAGGGGGAGTGTAGTTGCTGGGCCCAGTGGCGTCCAGCCATGCGGGAAGGGGTCGGCCAGCTCGGCGGCCCTTCTCCCCAGAGGGAGAGTCCGGCCTCCAGTCCGGAGACGGTCCCTCGCCCAGGAGGTGCGCCTCCTCGATCAAATGTCCGCGGACTCGGATTGCCGGCAACACCGAGTTCATGGGGTTGTGGCACGGTTGCCTGAGGCCATCGAGTCCCTGGCTCATAGTGTGTCCGATTTCGGGGCCTCACAGGCAAGGGGTTTCGAACAACTCGGGGCAGCACAGGCCAGGGGTCTCGAACAATCGGGGCAGCACAGGACGCGAGTCGGGGCCGAATTGAGGGCAGCACAGGACGCGAGTCGGGGCCGAATTCAGGGCAGCACAGGACGCGAGTCGGGACGACTTCAGGGCAGCACAGGCAGCGAGTGGCCAGTTGATCAGTGGTGCCGTGCAGTCACTGGCTGGTCTGATGCGGGCACAGACCAGGGCAGTACGGGCACTCACTGCTGCCACACTCGCTGTGTCAGGCAGGCATCGCCAGGGCACCCGCCGCGCTGCAGCAGCACAGCGGTCTGGCCTTCAGCAGATTGCTGCACTTGCTGCAGTGCCAGCCCCGGCCGAGTGCCAGTGTCTCAGGCGAGCAGCGAGCGCCTGGCATCAGCCAGCTTGCCCCCATTGCTGCAGCCACCACTGCCACTCCCCCAGCGAAGCTGCCACGAGCTGCTGGAGAGACTGATGGCTGCCCAGCCACAGCTGCAGCCGTCAGCAGCCGGCCCCTCGAGGGCCAGAGCTCGTCTAGGCCGACCCCCAAGGGCATCTGCCGTCACGCAATGTGCCCCTCAGGAGCCTTTCCCCCAGCCTTGCAGCACCCACAGGG